>NC_139897.1:19691510-20061510 GCF_905171665.1 Trachurus trachurus
GCCAATGTTTGATGTCTGTTAGTCTTTGAAACCAAACTTTAAATCCACCTCCCCATCAAAATGTCCAAAAAGCCACTGTTTTAATGCACCTTTGATGCAGATGTGAAAAGCAAGGGGCCTTTGTTTTGCGCCTGCCGTTTTGATCTTGCTGAGATAAATCAACAGCGGTGTAGACGCTTGTTTACGCTGTGCCGCCCACCCGACT
This sequence comes from Trachurus trachurus, assembly GCF_905171665.1. Classification (NCBI taxonomy): domain Eukaryota; kingdom Metazoa; phylum Chordata; class Actinopteri; order Carangiformes; family Carangidae; genus Trachurus; species Trachurus trachurus. The sequence continues at coordinate 19,691,716 of NC_139897.1, forward strand.
GGGAGCCATCAATCTTGAAACGGATGAATAATGAAAATTGTCTAAACACGACAATTTGAAAGAGGATACATAATTGAAGCACCCATGAATCTTTTAAAGGGGAGACTTCCTCCTGTCTGACACCAGGGAAGTGGCCTGTGATTTGTTTTTTTTTGTTGTGTGTGTGTGTGTGTTCAACTAGAATTCCCAGAGGAGTCAGCGGTGATGCTTCTTCTCACCAGACGCACACGACGACGTGCAGTCATAGGTGTGAGAAGGCGGAACACCCAAGCGCGCACAGGCTCATTTGTGACATGTGTGCATCATCCATCCATGCGTGCCGAGCCCTTGGAGGACTGATATTTTCCTTCAGTGTCGTTCGCTCGGTAGTTGTAATCCCATCGTGGTTTTCTGAAGTCATGCTCATTTGACGGTGAACAGCGGGGCAGAAATGCTGAGATGCAGGCTCTTTGTGCTTAAAATGGCTTGATATAAAACTGAATATCCGGCCTTATTTCTCTGGCAGGTTTTCGGAAAAACATGCTCTCTCTTCGACTCCCTTTCCCTACCTCACTCTCTCTTGTGTACACACACATACACACACGTACGCACTCTTACACAAACTCACACACACAGAGCCCCAGAAAACACTCCTTTCTTTTGCAGGGGTGGGTAGAAAACAAGATTGTTCCTAATTGACTCCACATGTGGGAGGGTGTTCTGTGGGTCGATGCTCACACCGCGGTCCCCCCGTTCTACCCTCATCCTTCCCCCTCCCCATCTCCCTCTCCCTCCCCTCGCTCCCTCCATCAGCTAATATTGCAGCAGTAATACATTTGCTCTCTCTCTCTCATTCCTTACTCCTTGGTTTGTGGTTGGGGGAGGCCTCCCGATAGCGGGGTTCCGTGACGGCCATTTTCCTCAGGCTTAGGGGGGACCCCAGTATCGGGGGGAAGAGATAGCGTCTGCATGTGTGAAATGTACACTGTGTGTGGGAAAGTGTGTATGTGTGTGAGGGGCTGCAAGGGGTAAGCAGGGGAGGTGACTAAGGGCATGATGGAGTCATGCCAGAGCAGGGAGGTCCAGAGACGGGGCAAAGCGATCAGGGGGAGGGGGAAGAGACGGGGTGGGGGTGGGGGGGGGGGTGACAAAAACAGCAGTACAAAATGAAAAGTCTTGAGTCTATCAGACTGCTTTTAGGTCTGGCTGCACTTTAATGGGACTGGTGTGTTTAGAGTCAGACTGCTTTCATGCACCGCTAGGACTAGCTGAGGGCTAACTCTAGCGGCTACGCTCGGGGTAACACTTGTTTCTGATTTTCACAGTCAACTCATACTGTTCCATCTATTTGATGCTGTAAGGGCCGATGTTGGAAAATACGATCCTGCACCGCACTTTTTAACCTCTTGTAGACATTACTTCATATACAGTAGGTGTAATTAGATTTCTTGTCTGGTCCACGATCCCTTTGTTTTCCTCAGGTTTTTATGAACGGTCCAGTACTGACTAATTAAGCCACAGCATCTTAATTAAAAGGAAAATCTTTAGCATTTCTTTTTTTTAAGAGAATCGGTTCTCTCAGTTCTCTTCGGTTTACCCCTAATAAATTCTCTTGGCTCGTCTCACTGCTCAAGTGCACCATGCCACCATTTCCAGTTCAATGTTGCTTTTGTTTTAAACCTTTGTAAACCCACTCTAGTGGTTTTCATAAAGGAGAAAGCACTCCACTGCTTAAATTATAGTCATTTTTGAATGTTTTCAGTCAGTGTTTGACAGCATTATTGGCATTTAAACATTTCTGATAAAGTACTCTCTTCCTGGCTCGTAAATGAAAAGGCTGTGGTGAGTTTTGGTTTAAGAAGTTATTTTCTCTCTTTGGAGTGTCAGCTAGTTTGCAAGCGAGCATTGCTGGCTGGTGCCAGCTGTTGCACTTCAGTGGGCTGAGTGCTTAGTGCTCAGAGTGCATGTTGAAAGCTGAATGAATGGGACGTCTGACTGGTCTCAGCATTTCTGAATGATCCAGTTTAGTGCCACATTATACCATAAATTAATAAATGGAGGCAGCAGAGATGAAAGTGACTAATCAATATATAGTTTATAGCTGATAAGTCATCTGATAACATGTACTATTTAAACTTTGCTTACAAGATTTTTGTATTGAATATTGAACTTGACTTCTGTATAAGGATTACAAACACATTCCTAACTTGATTACTTTATTGATCAGGTGAGTTTGTGAGAAAGTGAAGAGACTTCATCATGTTATTGAAAAACACTGATAGTATCTGTGTAATTGAAGGAATCTCAGACATTTTCCTCGAGCTGTTTTCAGAGCAGGTCAGAGAGGAGGAGCAGCAGCAGCTTGTGTTGCTTGCGTGTTCGGCACCACACGGCACGTCCAGGCACCTGTGGGATGCTTGTTACCATTTAGCATAAAAATCCACATGAGTTAACTGTTGTTTGACAGTTAGTAGTATACACCTAATAAAAAAGCACAGAGAGATGAGAAGTCAATGTGTAAATACTGTACAGTCATCTGGGCTGGAGACGTCAAGCATCATCATCTTTTTGTGGGGTGTGGTAGCACAAATCCCACACAAGATCCATTCAACAGCGTTTATCTGCAGACAAAAGCTCACTTCATACAGTGTGAGCAGTGTGCGTAAGAGCAAAAGCAGTGAACGTATGATGAATGAGAAGTTTGCAGCAGATGGGAGAGCAGGCACACAGATGGTCCGAGGTGTTGTCACAATACCGACCTTTAGTTGTCATGAAGTGAGCAGCTAGTTTTGTTTACACATACAACCAGTGATGTCATTTTTTTTTGTTGAAAAAGTAGTCATACACTTATTCATTCACATAGCAAACTATATGCATGTCTAACAGTAAAACTACGATTTTCTTTCATTAAAACATTACAGAACTTCAGTGTGATTATGTATCCTTGTGCATTTTAAGAGGTTTTTTTTTTCTAGCAAGATTTGAAAAATCATGATCTTGTCTTTCTAATTTTTTTAATAAGTTCTATTATTGTGGGGACATTGGCACATTAAAATTAGATCTCTTTCACACACACACACACAAACGACTCTGTTAGCCACTAATATGTCTGCACTATTGTTTGTGTGCCTGGTGACGGAGTTTTCCTAAAAGTAGTTAAAAAAAAAAAAGGTGTCAAGGTTTCTCTCCAGGGCTCAGCTCGCTGACGGCAGTACAACAAACCAGATGCACCCGTCACATTGCCCCAAAGCAATGTCCTGACCCGACGACCACAGAACAAAACAAGATACGGAGTTGGAGCAACAGTTGCAGAATAAGTGGTAGCTTCATTGAAATTGCTCATTTCCCATGTTTCTCTCTGTCGCATTCTCCACCCCCGCTCGATCCACAGGGGAAGGCATCGCTCGAAGTGAGAGAACAGGGAGTCAGCAAGAGAGGGAGAGGGTGGGAGAGAGGGGGGGGGGGGGGGGGGGGGGAGACAAACAAACAGAGGGAGAGACTGAGTGGCAAACATGGAGGAGTTGTGACACAGCTGAAAAAGGGGTGAGAGAGAAAGGAACAGCTGTATGGAGAGTGATTATAAGAGAGAAGCTGTGGCCAACTCCGGCTCTCCTCTCTGTTTGACTGACACTAGATGGCAACGTTTTGCTGCTCAGCGCAGCCTCACTAGCTTGTATCCTATCTGTTCTTGACTCCTTGTTGCTTAACAATAGACCCTCTGGGGTTGTGTGTGCATATGTGTGACTGTGTGTTTCTGGCTGGGCCGAGGGGTTGTGGTGGAGAGGGGTACAGGATGGGGGGGCTGCAAACCCCCGTGACCCCCTGCCTTTTCCTCCCGTTCCTGTTCTCCGCTCTGAGCGAGGCCCCGGCTCTCTGGAGCTGGAGGTGCTGAATCAGGCGGTCAGGCCGAGAGGGAAATCTTGCTTATCTGTGTGGAATTTTATTATTTTCAACTATTTGGATCATGATGGCTCCCGTTCTCCTTCCCTCCCTCTTCCTCCTTTTCACCTTGTCACGCAAACACAGGCTTTCCTTACACAGCCTTGTCTGTCTGTCTGCTGCTCTGTTTCCTTCCCTTTCCCTGTGCTGCCTCACCCTTGCTTATCACACCAATTAACATTTTTAACTTCTGCCACTTTTCCCCTCGTGCTGTCTTCCCCTCTGTCTCTCTCGTTTTTCTCCTTCACATACTGTTAGGGCTAAGTCATTCATCATATGAAAATTGCAGTTTCAATTTTCAGCACCAGCAATTCTTGTATGACCGCATTTCTCCTGTATGCTGAGCTCCTACGTAGAACACAATAGCTAATAAGGCCTATTGTGTTATAAAGCTTAATGTGATTCAAAGCAAGCACACCAATCAAAATAAGCAAACGAGTGAATAACGTACTAAATGTCCTAGACACCCAAAAATCTACAATCACAGGCATCTCATTATTACTTGATGGTACAGTAGACTTAATTAAAAAGAATTCAAATGTACAGATTTCCAGAGTTGTCCTTTTACTTTTATTTAACTTTATTCTTGTTAATTTGACAAAACACTCAGGACAAGGCAATGAGTTCAAAGGATGCTCGTCTTCTAATTGTACATCTACATCTTCTAATTGCTGTGTTTTATTGATATATTATACCATGACCAAACCAGAAAATCAAAATTGCACAAACATATTTAACAAGAGCATGATTTAATGATTCAGCTTTCAGTTGCAGAAGTAACATTATTATATATTTTTATTCACAGTTCTGAGCGAGAAAATTAAGATTAGCCTTTTATCCAGAGTCATGCAGCTCGGGCTTTCACTTAAATGTATCTGTCAGCATTCTAGGCGTATAAATCCTCAGAAGGAAGGAATGGGTTGATACACTAATTAGTGTGTGTACATACATATGTGTGCACACACGTGCGGGTATGCCGGTGGTGAGCCTAATAAAAGGAGAAGCTTTTCCTGGCAATCAAGCTACACTGAAAGGCCCCCATCTCCCTATGTGTCTCCTGATTTGGAAAATTCACTCCTAAGTAAAATCCTGTGTGTGTGTGTGGCTGTGTGAGTGTATGAGTGTACGTGTAGGTTTCATAAGAGCTCAGTGGAGAGAGAACATGAATTATAGAGAACAGAGGAGGGTCTTAACCATCCGGTTTGGAATCTCACACGCAAACCTTTTTTTTTTTTTGAATGGATTCAGTCGAGGCTCTCTGTTTCTTTCTCACATGTCTGACTTTTGTACTCAGTTGAGTTCAGATGATATAAGCTTTAATGACATGTGCGGTAGATGTTTTCCCAGAACAAATTTTATGTCGGTGATATCTATCAAGAAAAACAAAACGGAGACAAGTGGCAGTAAAGAAATCCAGCGTGACGCAACAATAAATGAACGTAGCTCAGCTTCGTGAATACACAGTTGGATCCGCGGGACTTTTCTTTCTCTCTGCCACTACGTCTTTCTCCGTCTTTCCTTTTGCCTTTTTTTTGACTGATCGTTACATTATCTCACTCTGCAGCATCTTCTCTCCTCACCCTCATTTCCTCCCACATTTCCTCCAGGTTCCCCTTATTTAGATAGCCATGGCAACACACGCGCGCACCAATAGGGACACACACAACGTACAAACTCACATGCTCATAACCTCTCTTGATTACCCCTGACCTCCTGACCTGTAATGACACAGCTGCCACTTTGATCAGCCAATCAGCATACGGCGCCACCCAGGTTCTCAACAGGGCTGCCACTAGCCTGATAAAGCCCTCTGATAGGCCCCTGCTGATGCATTTCCTGTTTTGGTATGCTTCTTCGTTTTTTATTTTCTCCACCAGCTGGTCCCCGCATTCCTCAGAGTTGGGGAGGGGGCAGGGGCATTGCCTGGATGTTTATGTTGCATGTGCATGTAGGGGTGAGCGTGTGTGTGTGTGTGTGTTTTTGTGCAAGGGCCTAACTCTCTGTGTGTGTTTGGTAGCCTAGATAGCTGGGTCTGGGGCTGAGAGGGGGGCGGGGTAGGTGGAGGGGATGCTTGAAATTGGGGGGGAGGGTATGTGAGGGTTGTTTACATGCGTTGGTGAGAGAGAAATGGGGTACATTGTGGGGGTTGGGGGGTGGATGACATAGATGGAGGGGATAATGATAGTGAACAGCTGTTTGTGTGTGTGCGTGCGTGCGTGTGTGTAATGGGGGGTGGATGGTTTAGGTGTGATTCGGTGTTAGGTACCAGTGGATGGGTGGATGTCTAAGAGTATTGACTATACGACTACGATTCACTGTTTGTTCGTCATTACCGCTAATATGGGGTTAGTGTATTTGGTTGTGTTATTCTTGGCTGTTGCCGTCACTGTTATTGTTGTTGTTATCTTCCAAGTGTCCAGTTCAAGACCAGATGGATGTAAATGTCTTTGGCAGGGTGTGTATTTAGATGGTGATGATATTTTCCTGAGAGCTCTGTTACTAGGGTCCAATGTCTCCAGTAGCAGGCTGGGAGAAGACATGCCCAGACTTGAAAACTATCATGAGCGTGCGTGCGCACACCCGCACGCACACACCCTCTGTTTGTCTCTAGGCAGAAGTATGTGTGCATGTATCACTGGATGCCCTGCACTAGTATGTCAGAGGTTCCCTGCGATAGATCTTAAAGTATTTTCAGTTGACACCAGAGCTACTGCTCGTCCACCTGCCTGACTCCTGCTCTTTGTCCCATAAAGCACGTACACACTAGGGCTGAGGATCACTCTGTGCCTCACTAATAGATATGAGTCTGTGTGCACCTTAATGCCTTGAGTGCCCCCCTCCCTCCCCACAGTACATCTTATCCTTTGTGCTGGCAATAGACATAGCCGGAGGCATTATGTATTCATGTTGACCGTCCATCGCTCTCTCATGAACACAATATCTCAGTAACGCCTCAGCAGAATTTCTTCAAAATGGTTCACATATTCCCTTGGATTCAAGGATGAGCTGATAAGATTTTGGTGGTCGAAGGTCAAAAGTCAAGGTCACTGTGACCTCATGTTTGGACCACCTTGAGGGAATTTCATTACATCTGGCACAAACCTCCAGTCGGACTCAAGGATGAACTGGTCAGAATTAGCTGGTCAAAGATTCAAGGCCAGTGTGATTTCACAAAGTGTGTTTCATGCCATTCAATGTTATTTATAGGTTAATAAAAACACAAAAGTGCTAATGTTTTATTTCCATGTCCAGCAAAAACACTCCTGACAATTACAGTGCTGTAAGTAAAGAACAGAAGGGGAGACTGTGACCATATCTTTTGTAATATAAGTGAGAAAACTAGTTCTCACAGTATGACTGCATTAACAAAAGCATAACTGTTGATATTTATCATCCATAAATTTGATCTTCTGTATAATGCAACATCCTCTTTAAAACTGATCATATAATAAATTGTTTAAAATATTATATAAAAATAACTATAACTTTATAAGTGTACAAGTAGGAAATTTATGTTTCCTTTTGTAAGAGACAAGAGACAATAATGCACACAAAACACTGTTTGCAAACATTGTCCAAAATATCCATCTCGTAGGTCATTAATATGAATGACATGGAGACACACACAAACAGACACTGCTGCTCGCCAAAGCTGACCAAGTTATTTGGCTGTTGCCGGGCTGTGGAAGAGATGTCATTGTAATTGGAGGGAGGGCCAGGGTCATGACCCTGAATGAACCCACAGCAGGATACTATTGGTTAGTGGTCTACTCTCGCAGCCACTTAACTGTCTTTTACAGAGAGAGATGATTTCACTGTGCTCTGTTTCTCATGCTCAGCTGTTATTTTGATACATTCCCTCCGGCTCTCATGTCATCTCAAAAGTTGACTTTTTCACCTGACTGTTTAGCTCTGTTTTAGCTGGCTGAACAAAGATGACATGCTGTATAAATTGGCTTCATTGTCTTCAATCTGAATCAGCCCGTCCATCCTCACCTCGCTGTCTTTCCTGAGGACAAGAGTCCAGCTTTATCTATGTTTTGGTATCAACTTTCTTTAAGTGTGTGTGTGTCTGTGTGCGTCTGTGTGTGTCTGTTAATGACATAAAGTGAGAGTGAATGTGTAGCCCACCCAGGGGCCTGGCAGTGGAAGCTGTTTACAATCATCAGGCTACATCTCTTCTCCTCTCCTGCCCTCGTCCATCGTCTTTCCTGCCTCTCCCAGTTGTCTTCAATGATTTTTTCTTTGTAATTGCAGATAAAAAAAAGCACTCTTATACAACACAATTTTAGACTAAGAAACCGCAGAGCAGAGGTCAACAATGTGGGTATAGTACCTAAAATCAACAGCAAGAGTGTGTAGCAAAGCATGTTTGAACTGATACTGTTGTAATCTGTTGCTTTTCGAGGTGTTTGCCAATTTGGTCTAGATTATAGAGTTCCTGTCTTTTAGCCTGTCATAGTGGCTTTAGGTTAGTTTGTGTACTCAATACTCTGTTAAAACTGTACTTCAGGCCTGCCTGACATGGTTCAAGTTATCACAGTATTGTCATATAAATGTAACACATCATATTAGAAAATAATCATAGTGAAGTTAAACCAGCTCTTCTTCTCATCTGGACATTAAAATGAGCAATTTACTAATACTAACACAATAAGGTCAAATGATTTAAACAAACAAAAAAAGAGATTATACAATTTTTGAACCATCATTCTAGTGCTACAGGAACAGTGCCGATTTTTTATTGATTGGGCCCATTGTGGAGGGCTTTGATTGATTCTTTGCTTGGCTTAAGCGTTCACAATTCGCCGAACACTCGGTACGGTTTGTCAGAATGTAATCTGAACTAACTACAAGAAACAGCCCAAAAAAACATTCTCATGAACATGTCGTCCATTGTTTGGTCATTTTTTCATATGATTTTATGGGTACAAGGAGCTGGATGTTGACATTGGATAGCCAGTAGTTACTCAAGTTTGCCTAGTATAACAAAATGAACCAAAGGCAAACCACAGCCTGGACTGATCACTGTAGTCGGTTATTTCATTTTTACCTACGACCGACCAGAGATGGTAAGTTGTGGCAAAAAAAAAAAAAGCACAAACACGTCCACAGAGCTCTGTTAAACCTAAACAAACGGGTGTCGAATTTGTTTTTATTCACTTTGCTCCTTGGCCGCCAAAATCGTAATCTTGCAGGGCGACAGGTTGCCAAAACTCTGTCCAGTAAACAAGCTACTTGTGAGTCCATCTGACTTTCCTTTACAAGGCCCGGTTCACTTGTAATTGGGCAGTGTGAACTTAAATGAACCAAAAAGAAACGAAAATTTCATCTGTGGTTGAGACCAAAGAAAACGGACTCACAAAGGTGTGATCACACCTTTAAAACTCGCAGTCCGGCTTCTGAGGCTTGTTTTGAACAAGTGCAAGTAGTTGGCCTTCTCTGTAGTTGAGTTGCCCTTGAGCAAGGCACATAACCTCAAAATGGACAAGTGGAGCTGGTTACCAGCCAACTCGGTGTTGGGTGTTGATGAGTACAGCTGCATGAACTGCTGAAAAAGAGCCTGATGCATGCTCAGTCAATGTTTCCCTAGATAAATAGCGTTTATATACACACACACACACACACTCAGCAGGGAGTTGCCCTCAGCTCTAATCCTGGTAACCTCACCACTGTGGTCTCTCCCTCTGTAGTCTGCCAGGCTCTTCTACCGCAACGTGAACACCTCTCTGTCTTCTCTACCTCGTACTCACACACACGCACCACCACCAGTACTCAAGATGTCTCTGTGCTTTGCTACGGCTTACCCCACCATACCACCACACTGCCACCGCAGCCGCATGAGCCGCAGCCTCATGAGATTTCTCACCGCATCGTCAACACCTCTTTGTTTCAGCATGCGGTCCCCTCTAATGACAGCCGCCAACATCTGGTCGATTTTTATTGACTGGCTTTGTGAATGGCTCTATCTTCTGATGCCCCCATCGGTTGCCCTTCAACGGGGATACGAGATATGTAGTTTGTCTGACTCTTGCCTGTCTCTTTGGGCTTATGTGAATGGTTCAGTTTCACTTTATCAGCCCACTTAAAGCCATTTCAGACGCTGTGACCACATTGAGAGCTCCTCTGTACTCTAATTTGGTCAAGTGTGGTCATCCAATAAGTCAGTGTACTTGCCCCCACCCTCCTCCCCACCCCTCAGTCACATCCTATTTAGATCCCCAATAACTCTAGGTGCTCAAGGTTTTCAAAGAGCACAAAAGAAATGCTGATCTCAAGTCGTAAAAGAGTGGTTAGAATGTATTTTCTGATGGATTCAATTTTTAAGTTGTCTAGATTATCTGAATGGAAGTCGCCATTTGACCTCAAGTAGTTTTACAGCTGTTGAACAGTCTTCAAAGTAATAAAATGTTGCTCCAAACTTGTTTTAGTCCAGAGGACATAAAATCTGATACCACGAAGGCTATTCTGTGGATTGAGGATATTGGAAAATAAAGTCAAACCTACCTCAATGGGGTTGAGTAATCATCTTTGAAAGCCTCCTTTTGTTTTGTTTTTTTTCTACAGATTTGTAGCATACTTCTTACTCTGTGCTTACTGTGCAGCTTGGTCAGAGGCATTTAAATGCTGATGTGTATCTCATCTGTCCCCCTCCAATCTGGTCCAGTCGTGTCCCATATGTTTTAACTCTCAGATCAGCAGGTTGAATCAGCCTTTTGTGTCCTCAGCTGGTGACTGTTCCATAATGTTCTATTCAGCTCCAGGTTGGAAAGGCACTGTGCACCGGCACCTTCCTGTTTTCATCAAAGGCATTTTAACACATCAAGCCAGAATAACTAAAGCTTTCATATTTCATACTTAAATCTAAGCTTATGAATAATAAAAGCCTCAACCCCCCCTTCCCCTTTCCCTTACACATTTCTTCTGTATTGATTTCACATGCATTCCACGGTTGCCGGACACACATTTGTCCATTTTTTGTCAGCATTCTTCATTCTTTTCTTTTTTTTTTCTACTTCTCGTAAGAGGAAATTATTACACAGAAACACAACAGGACTTTTTTTTTCTTTTTCTTTTTTTTACAGCTGTTTTTGAGTTACGACTGCTTGCTCAGTTTGTCACAGATCAGAGGCAAAGGTCAATCAGATAGAATACAGTTGTCCTTTGTGTGTCTCTTTCCATCTCTGGCCTGGTCTTCTCTCTTCACTCTCCTCTTTCCCTTCTCCCTCTGGGGCTTCAAACAGGATTACTTTTGGTCTGTGTATGACTGTTGTAGCCACATGAGCCCTACACACACACAAATGCACAAACCCAGGTTTGATTTGGAGGCATTTCATTGAAGTACATTTATACCCTGGAGGCTTAAACAAGCTACACGCTAGCACTGCATGCCAATAAAGACACAAACCAGTTTCTGGTGAATGTAACTGCTGTGAAAACAACAAGGGGACTCTCGATTGTTGTCCCTAATTTGACAGCTGTCCCCATTCAGCTGGGTAAAAGGCTGAATGTGGTCCCCCAAATGTGACACAGGGCAGATCGACATGCTAAATGCACACTTCCTGGAACAGAACAAGTCATTGGATTAGAGTTTAATAAGGAAACATACACATACGCACAGATGGAGAAAGTGAGAAGGGTTGGTAGTGAGTCAATGACAACATTTGCCTTCCACTCTTAACCCCCCCACCCTCCAGCTTTCTCCTTCTTTTCCCATTGAGGGGGAAACTGTGGGTGTAATGGGTTGTTCATGTGCGTAAGAGGAGTATGTTTACATCGCTGCAGTGTGGGGCCTCGTCCCAATATTCTTGGATGGCATCTTGATTCAGTTGGGAGCGTGGTGGAGCTCGTGGCAGATTGAGGGAAAATATCCACTCCTCCTGTTTGTCGTCTAGGAAGCATACTAGGTTACAGAAAGAAAAAACCCTCGGTGGCACATAATGCCTAACTGTCTTTCCTGACATTTGTCCTCTTTGGACAGGACTTGGTCTTCCTCTGTAATCACTTGGTGTGCGCTCGGGCGGCACAAATAGTTAAAAAAAAATTGCGATCTCGATTTACACCTAAATATGATCTCATTTCTGAAAGGCAACGATTCTTCTGCATTTTATTCCACAACGCTGCATCACAAACAAACACTCCTATTTTCCTCTATGAATTTCTCAAGTGCCCCCAAACGCTGCACTGTCGTTGTCTTATTAGCACGCCGACCACTGCAGTGTCAGAGCAGCCGAGGTGTTCTGCGAGCTGACATAGTAAACATCGAACCATTGGTTTTAGTCCTTCACACAGGTTTGTTTTCACCCTGCTCCAAACGCTGCACCACTGGCGGAGCGTCATGTTTCCATGAGCGAAAAAGACGTGTGGTATGTCATGTTTACATGATCAATTGTCAAAATGAAACTCTGAGAAGTAACGCTAAACTTCAACAATTGAGTTATCAGGGAGTTGGAGCCGATCGAGGTCCAGCCGCATTCACATAGCGGACGGACCACACCAGGGTTGGACTGTAGCTGCCGTCTCGGTGCAGCTGTTTTGGTGCACACCTGAGTTGTGTTCACTGACAGTGTTAACACTGCCTGCGTGAAAACACCCTTGATTCACTTGCTGTCAGAATTTTACTTAAGGTTTTTAGTGCAAACACTTGATATTATTTATTTTAATTGTATTTTTCTTTTTCTTTTCTTTTTTTGGGGGGGTTGTTAAAACAGCATTGCAAGAGTTGGTGTTTAAAATATGTTCAATAAATGTCTTATAATAACAAATGATTACATAATCATATTTTCAAATTTCTAGTCAACTTTTAACATTGATCTAATGCAAGGCCTCATGGAATCACACCTTCTAAATGCTACCACTCCATTCATGAATCTGTTACCTACAGTATAGGGCCCCCATCGCAAAAAACACGCTTGCTAGCCTGCGACTGGGCTTGACATGTTTTCTGCAGGAAACCCTGCACAATAAATGATAAACATTTCAATTTGTGAAAAACATCTTCCCAGGGAATTGTGATCTCAATTCTGAGCAAATAAATCGTGATTCACATTTTTCCAGAATCGTGCAGCCCTAGCGTGCACTCTCGCACACACACACACATTTCCTCCATGCTGTTGTCACACATTAACACAGAGAGCAGACAGACGCACAGGAGAGATCATTTTGGCTTGTAGTGCACAGAGACACGGTGTACATGAGCCTCGCCTCCGCTGTGGCGTGATGTATGTATTTCAAGCAAAAATCTGAATGCTGTCTGCCAGCACTTTCTCTCACTACGGAAATGTGTCCGTCACACGCTTGACACAAGTGCACACACTCATACGCTCACAGGGTGTGGCCTGTTGCCAACAGTAAGACTTGTTTAACGAGTCTCAGCGCTTTGTTGATTTCAGTCTCGGGGCTTTCAATTTTTTTTTGTTTTTGGTGTGCGAGTGAATCGCGCTCTCAGAGGCTAGTGTTAATATCTTTGCCATGTGTATACACAAGGTGTCCAGTGCAGTGCCGTATAACTGTGAACTGTCATGCAACATTGTTCGGTTCATGTTGGATGAAGTCCTGTTTGGCTTACAGCCTCTTTGTTCCTCTTATTGCCAAGTCTGGTGTTTATAGTGCTGTGGTGGAGTCCATCCTCAGTTACCCCTACTGTATTCTCCCAGTTACATCCTCCAGTTTTTTTTCCCTCCTTGCTGGGTCCTTGTCCTCACTGCTCCTCGGACTCCTGCAGCAAACTCTCCCTGGCGTGGTCCAGTGTTTGTGTTCTGGATTCTGCGTTCCTCGATGGTAGTGTGTGCAGAGAGACACTGAGGTCCTTGGCAAGGCCATTGGTTTCCAGGTGCTTCTTTGGTGTTTGGCAGCTCTCTGCCTCTGCCTGACTAAGCCTTCTCCTCCTGACTAAGTCTGCACTCTTGTTTGTCTTTTTGCATTACTGCACTCACTTAAAAACCCTCCTGTAGTTTGCAGCACAGGTGGTGCCACAGGACGGGAACACATGAACAGGGTGGCTTTCCTTGTGATTGAAGGTTGTGCATGTTTTTCTCCCCCTGTTTGCTAAAGCTGGTATCAGAGAGTTTAGACTCAAATGGCCAGGTTTTACAGAGTAACATCAGTTCAAGTCTGAAAGGATGATACCAAAATACTCCTTTCCATCACAGTAATGTTTTGAAATGGTTTGATGGCGTTTGATCCCAGGACGTGGCAGTCTTGTTAAATTGGACATGTCAGGTCTGATTGCAGTTCACATGCAGAAAGACTGGGTTACGCTTAATAACTTCATGCAATGACCTCTGGATCTGTGGAGGCTATAAACCAGCCAGCCTCTCCCACCAGGGTGTCTTGTTTTTCGCTGCAAACTCCAAATTGGGATCAGTTAGTAACTAAGAAATACTGGAGGGTGGACTGGCTCATTGGTTTTTCTTTTAAAAAAGAAAATCAAATATATTTGGGGGTTTGATGGTTTTTAAAATGTAATATTAAAACAGTAAGGAAAAGCAGGATGAAATGTGTTCTTCTAAACTGTTAATTGTTGTTGAATTTGTGGGATGCTTTAATATAATTTATGACACGTTTATATTTCCTCCCCATTTTTCTCTTCACTCTCTATTATCATAGGTCTCTAAAACTAAGCCCATGTCATAACTGCATTTGCTGTAAACTGTAGTTAACAGTGTCCTCTCAAAACAGCAAACACCACAAATTTTGGATCCATGGAGACATAAAAACCAGACAGAAAACTAGTGACTACTGATTTTAAATATGAGGTATCGAGCATCTCATGACTGTGTGTGACAGCTGAAGTCCATCTTGCATCTGTATCTTATCGAAAAACTGTTTCTTAATGTTTATAGATGGTCATAACCTTGCACTTTTAAGATGAAAAACACCTGCAACCATGCACCTGAGAAAACATATTTGTATGTGCACAAGTGTAAACATACAGTAATAACACCTCAGGCTCCTGCTGTAGGTTGTCCCAGTCAAGTAGAGTAGATGAGGCCAAATCCATTCTGCATCTTTGGCTAAGTGAGCTTTATGTTGTCTCCCCCTTTGGGAATTAAACCATGCTATGTTGTAATTATATGCATGTTTCTCTTGGTATTTTGGGGGTTGGAGACAGACAAAGTAACATTCACATCAGAGCCAGACCATTCCTTAACGCCTACACACTGACCCCAAACAAAATATTTCACATATTCAAACTGAGTACTGTAGTTGATTGACAATTGTGTTCATGGAAGCAATTCATTTTATAGTTCTATGCGTCCATATAATATAATTGAGAGGTTTATGAGTCACATAATGACACTTGACTGTTTCTCAGCGGGAAGCTGTTGTTTGTTGTAAACTACAGCATTAGTGACCATTAATCAGTTTGGGAACATTTGCTAAGATTAACAGTTGGCTCAAAATCCAAAACACAGTGATGAAAATGACACTTGTGCAGTGCAGTTTCATCATTGCAAGTTACGATCAGGCTTTAAATGAAGTTGAGTCATTCAAGGACGGCAATGGCCTGGCTCCAGTTGAGACTGATAACGATAAATTCCTGTTGCCAGGTGTCCATGGCAGAGGCTGAGAGGGATCGGCTATGGATATGTGTGCATGCATGCACCCGCTGACCTGTTATTTTTGTGTGTCTGTGTGTGGGTGTACAAGCATGCATGTGTGTTAATACTGTACTCTACGGCATCCTGACACAGACTACAGTTGGGCCAGCGATGCATTAGCCATGGCCAGAGATGGGTTGGTATGGAATAAATAATGGATACCATCCTTTCCCTCTGAATAAATCAAGACCAGAGAAATGGAGAGAGATGAGAGATTAAATGTGGGAGAGAGTTGGAGAAATTGAATGCCAGAGAGAGAAAAAGAGCGTTTGTGTAACTGGAAGAGGGATATAGAGGCAGAAACAGTGTCCTGAATTCCAAATCAGTATCTCACTTCTTCTCTGGAAAGAAAAGGAAAATGCAGTTTGACACGATTCTTGCGTTGCACAGAAAATTGGCTTATGAATCGATTTTAAGTGGATAATAAAAAACGAATTCCTCATATTTTTAGGTAGGGACATGGTGGTTTCTTAGCTCATTTTGCTTTTTTTTTTGTTTGTTTCTTTTTTTCGCTTCTGCATCCCAGGCCCAGAGCCAGACGTTCACCTTCCCCAACATCTTCCCGGAAAAGGACAAGACGCCGGAGGAGGGCTCCATGGACGAGATGCAGGAGAAGTTCATGGAGGACGAGAAGCAGAGGCAGAAACTCGACCCCAGGCGAGGAGGGGTCACCGAGTGGTTCGGACTCTGAGACAGCCCACTGACGGGGAACTCTATGCGCGTATGTGTGCGCGTGGGTGTTTCACTGGGAGCAACATGTATTGATTTACAACGCGACTGTTGTGATGTCACTTCTATTTCTGTAAGAAACACTCAGTATGTAGTAAAGAAGAATGAGCATGTGTGTGGGAGACTGGAGACATGTGTTGTGTGTGTGTGTTTGCAAGGCTCCCGTCCAGTAACCCGAGCCAGAACAGAATCACAGGAGGAGGAGAGTGGCCCAGCTCCATCTTTCATGAAACCAGCCCACCATGCAGAATCTCCATCACCTCGGATGACCTTCTCTCCTTCCTTCCTCCTCCTATTCTTGTGTTCCACCTCCTTCTCCCTTTACTCCTCCTCTCTGGCACCAGCACCTCAGCATCTCCTCCTCCTTTGTCTCTCCTCTTCCCTTAGGAGTTCCCCCTTCCCTTCCCTTCCCTTCTGTCTCCTTGTCCCTCTCCTACTCTCTTCCTCTGCCACACTGGGGAGTGGTACAGTGTGGTATCCCTAGTAGCCCTGACTCTCAGCCAGTTGGATCAGCCTACCTGGACAACCCACATCCTTTCCTCTTTTATGAGTTTGCCTTGGATTAATTGACCACTTTAGGTAAACAACAATAGAGATGTTTCAGCAAAGCAACGACATGGAATTTGCTGGAGTGTTTTATTATTTTGCGGTAGCACGTCTTGCCATAACGCTGAGAAAAGAATGTGCACAGTGTTTGTGTGCATGTGTGTTTGCCTAGCATCCAAGACTTGCCAGCAAATTTGTCTAATTGTAAGTGCTGTTGGAATAAGAACTAATAAACGGTCACTTCTCCAAAAGTGCTCTGCTTACTTTTTCTACTGTTCTCCTCACCTCATCTCCCACGGCTGCTGCGCTCAACAACTGGCACTTTCGAGACTGTGTTTGCCACACAAGCTGGCTTGCGAGTGTGCCAGCGTGGTCTGGTAGCTGTTTTGACAAAGTAATGATCTGTGTTTGAATCGGGCCACTGGAGGACTGAGCTCTCTTACGGTAATAAGGCCCATAAAGGGGAGGGACCTCTCCTGGCCTCGCTCAGACCCTCCATTATACTGAGAGGCCAAGGTTACATTAAGTGTCCCCCAGCCGTGACCACTAATGCTGGTTGACTAACACAAAAGGTCCAGTCCCTGACCTCACCCAGCCAACTCAGCTATCACTAAGGAGAATGTCAATATTGAACCTGTTGGCCCATTGTCTGCTGCCTGGAACCATTCACCCCCTGTGTCGCTATAAAGAAATCTGATTTGGAGGAAAACAAGCCTCCTGTTACACAGCCACTTTCTTTTCTGTCTGCCTTGTTCTCACTTTTTATTTTTCTCTTTCTCTGCTCCTCCTCTCTTTGTTGCCCAGTCTCATCCTCTAGAGAAACAGCTGCTTAACCAACAAATTCCTGTTCTTGCTCTCCTCTTGGCCTCAGCAGACCCCACATAGAAGTTGGGAAATCAAGTTTCTGGTTTTTGCCAAGCAGTAATCTGTCCCTGTTCTCCCTCTGTTCCTTATCATGGGGATACCCTGTTCCCTCTAAAGTCAGATACACAGACTTATGCAAAACCTACTGCATCCATTTCTAATAGCATTGATTTGGCTCTGAGCTTCTGATATTATATCTCTGTTTAAGGCCTGTTGACAGTGGTGGTTATGTGGTGGTGTGGACATTTCGGATACGTCTGCTTAAAGTCAGAAAGATGACAAATTTTATAGTTCACAGACAGACACTGAGACACACTTGGGTAATGAGCTCATCTGTTGCTCACACGCATAAATGTCTCTTACTCATTGTAGCTCTCAATAAATACCAAGTAAACAGCAACAACTAATGAACTGATAAAAAGAAAAACATAAAACACTTTGGGGGCGGAAGAAGGTACTGATCGAGACATAAAATTAAACGATTTTATCCTAATAGACTGGTCTCTGAGTGATTAAAATAATGTTTCTCAAAATCATTCATGTTTTACTTAAAATAAAATCAGGATATGATAGTTTCCCTCCCTTGATAATAGATGTACTGACAATATAATTTGGAATATAATTCTAATCAATAAAAATGTTACATGAGCTGAAGAAGGCTTTGATTTCTAAGTGATAACATCTGTGGAGGGCCTGCCAAAGTTGAGGTGAATAAAACGGATGACTGTTTCTCTCTCCAGAGAAGAACACAGGGGTTGACCTCAAAATGCAATGTTTACCTTAAAACTTATGAGGCAAGATTAAGTATCACATACTGTATATATATCACATTCCTTCAGATTTAGAGGACAGGAACAGTTTATATGTTTTACATTAGCTGTATCTGTTAATACTGTCTTTTTTTTTTTTTTTTTAGCTCTTAAAAGACATTGAAATTCTTGTATTTCAGTTGGTCAGAAGCATAGGGCCCTGGAGCCATGCCATGATGATGATGATGATGTTGATGTTGATGTTGTCTTCAGTAATGGCAAAGATGGACACTGCAGGTATGTCTTTAAGTTTAGAGGACAGGTCTGACATGAAAAACTAGAGTCTTTGTTGTCCTCGCCTCAACTTATTAATGCAGGGAACGCCAGGTGATCCCACCCCCACCCGGCAGTTCGCCACATATATCAGCAGGGATTTTTCCTTAATTATACGGTAAGGTAGTCTGGTGTCTTGGCTGCCTTTAAGTGCGCTCTGCAGAGATGGACTCATCCTGCCTGTATAACATGAAGTGAGACACAAACTTGAAGATCATCAGGTGTTGCCTTTGATCTTTGTGTCTCTGGCAACTGACGAGATGATCTCAGTCAAAAAAAACAAGACAAATATTTTAACAAAACCACATTTCAATTAATTTTCTACCCAGAGTCTATTGCATTTGACTGTCCTCCAGGTTGGACCCAGAATGTAACCAGACTCCGGCGATTGCTCCTATCGAACCATTATATAACATAATATGAATATAAATCATTTTTCTTTTTAAATGCACAGTAATATGTTGTTGATCACTAAATTACAGTACTAAAAAGTAGATGAATAATGTCAGTAGTAAAGGAGGATTTAAAGGAGGAGCTGAGTTTATGTAAGCAGGTGTTTGGAGCGCCTGCCAGAGCAGATCAGACCAGTCTTTGCTGGCAGAGACCGGCCAGATTGCCGTCTCCTGCAGAGGGATCAGACCTTATGTCACAAAGCTAACTGCGGAGTCATTAGTGATTTTAAAATTTCCCCTAATGGAAGTCTTAGTATTTTTCTTCAGTAAGTAATGTACTGCACTAACTTCACTGCTGTAAAAAATAATGACTGCTAAATAGCTTCAAAGCCCCCCTTTTTCTCTCCCTTCTTCCAAAGCTATGTACACCCCTTCTCTCGCCCTGCATGTTCTCTCCATACCTCTCCCTTCTCTTCATACCTAATAAAAAGCTCAAGCACAATGTGTCTCCCCCCTTGTCCGGCCCTGTCCATGCAGCTGGCAGCCATTTCCCTGTTTGTTAACACACTGTTCTCCCTGCCAGTCAGATGATGCTGTGTGGCTGGAGTGTGAAGGAACAGGATAATGGCGGGATGGAGAGGTATGCGGTGAAAGTGAGGGAGCGAGCGAGCCCCACACGTCCTGTTTGAGCCGATCTCAGGATGAGAGTAAGCAGCCGCAGATTTATAGGGATCTATGTGTGCTGAACAAGATGCATCGTATATTGTAATGCATCACATGTCGTCTAAGTGCAGAGGGAGGGAATGTGAGTATGTGCGTGCGAGACAGAAAGCTCAGGAAGGACGGAGCGAGAGAGCAGATGGAGGTGAGGGTGAAGTGAGAGTGAAAAAGAGATGACATCACTGAGAAAATGCTGAGCTGGATTTAAGGACTACTGGATGGAAGAGGTCTACTCCCACAGTGCACCATCTCTCTCTCCCTCCTTTTTTCCCTCTCTCCCTCTCTCTCTCATGAGATGTACAGTGCAGGTCGTGTTCCCATCCCTACACGGTTGGTTAATGGAAGGAGGGTTGAATATTTTAAACAGCCTTCACTCTCCTCCTTTTTCCCTGCTTACTCTTCTCTCCCTCCCCTTTTTTTTTCTTGTTCAGTTGTGCATTAGTCAAGTGCACACATGACCCTGTTTCTGCTACTGCAGTCCACGTTTGGAAGCTGCATGACATCATGCTGTATTTTTGGGATCAGTTGGAAGAGTGGCGGTGTAGTGAGTGTCCTCCCTGACTCTCTGTGGCCTCCCTAGGGAGCACATCTCCTCCTTGCTGCCTGTAGTAACTGGCTGCTTGCAAAAGAGAGCTCTTCACCTACAGATGCCCCTCTGCGTCCTGAAGCTCTAAAGGAATTTAGATGAAGCACCTCACAGTAACATTGTTAACGTACGTTATCTCATCATTATGTGGTCACCGGGCCTGGCCTGCAAAAGAGCAAGAGAGCTTCATGTACAGTAGTTTGTAGTCTGCCCTGAGTGATAACAAAAGAGGATATAAATTGAAGGCTTTGTCCCATACATTCACACAATTAATTACCAACTGTCTGTAAAATTGCACACACTCATAGTTGCACAGTTACTACCTCTACCACCCTCTTGTGCAGACGCACACACTCCCACACACTCACACTTGTGTTCACTAAGACAACCGGGGTTGCCTGCTGAGGATTCTGACGGCCTCTCTTGGACTAGAGCCATACACATTCCTCCTTCCCCAGGTTGCCATTGGTTCATCTGAGCTCAGCCAGTGCACTCTGTCACCCCATAAGTGTGTGTATATATGTGCATGTGTGTCTGCTTCAGTGTGAGTCCATGTACTGTACGCACCCTTACATAAAAAAAAAGTTAACATCTTCTGTTTTTCCAAGAATTTACAACACACGCACACACCCACACACACCCGTACACGCACACATGTGCAGAAACACACATGCACACATGATGCTCGTGTCCATGCCTCCTTGTGAACCACTCACACATACTTAAAATGCCCCCTGATGTGGCCCCCCAGTGTATATACACGGTCATACTGTACTCACATCTATACACATGTTGGCCCAGAGCCAGGAGCAACAACTGAAGGAGGACACTGTAGAAAACATGTGGACCGGCTGTTTATTGTTGCTTAGATTACGAAGGATCAGTGTGCTTTACTTTACAGCTATTTTCTAATATAAAGAGTCAATGACAAATGACCTTATATTGTCGGTTTATATCAAGCACAACATTGATTTCAGCTTTTTGCAAACAAAATCAGTGCTAGTATGTGAACTGTAGTTCAAAATGTTGTCCACCAGTAAACTGCATTAATTGATTGTCTTGAAAGAAAAGAAGGGAAATGAATTTGATGATGCCATTGTTGCTATTCTTAAAATTCAATTTCGTTAACAAGAGCGTTAACAGCCACAGAAATGTTATTCGATACTTAAGTGCAACTTTTTTAGTACTTTATTTGAGTGAGGTGTTGATCTCTTTAAAAAACAAATTACTTAGGCAAAAGGCAACACTGTAAAACATTTCAGTTACAAGTAAAAGTAAATGAAGAACATCAAGAGGGAACTAATTTTAACAACATGAAAGACTGGTGGATTGTTGAATCTACAATGCAATTGAGAAAATTATCACTTGTATTGTTACAAGTGGCTGTAGCTATGTAAAAGTTTAATGGAGTTAAATTATAAAGTCGCATAAAATACAAACACAAATACTTCAAAGTAGAGTATTTACTTATTTTCCACCACAGCCTGCCAGTTTTTATTAATTTCTCCACCACATTTTATAGGGAAACACAGGGTTTCTTTTGTTTTTTATTTTTTTATTAAACAGCTATAGTAACAAGTGGTTTTACAGATTAGGAAGACATATATGTACAAATCTCACAGCATTCTTTTAATTAGTCGACCCAATAGGATACACATATGATTAGCTCGACTGCCACTCATACTTTTTTATTGTGGTATTTCTACATTTGCTAAGGATCTCAATGGCTCTTTCTCCACTGTTTGTTTGTACAATTTGTCAACATCTTGTCCCGGTCTGGTTTGCGTGAAGCATCTTATTGCTTCCATGTTCATCCACTGGCTTTGAGTAGAACACAAAAGGATCCATCAGTAAAGCCAGCCATGTCTAATTCAGGCTTTTCCTGCAGTTCTGGTGCCTAATAAAAACTGAATGCTGTTTTCTGACTTTGTGTTCCTCCGGAGATCGTTCCCCTCCTCGTCTGTCACAACATCAATTAGGATCAATTAGAAGTCCTGACAAAAGAAGATGGCACATGCCAGCCATCGCTGAATGGGAATGGCAGGGTCTTTGATCTGTGTTTGCGCTGAAAGATTTATTTGTGGTGACCAAGAGGGGGAGGAGCTATTACACATTGTTTTTTTGTGGCATAGTGTTTGTGAGGCTTATGCACAGCCGTCTGTCTGAAAGAGGGGAAGAATTTATCCCGACACTCCATTTCAGCTTATCTGCTATCAACACAATGCTTCTCCAGCGGCTGGGTGGTCCCCCATTCCTGCCAGCTGTTCAGCACATACATTAGCATTTTAAACAACATAATAATAGTGATACATGCGTACGTTAGAGGAGCAAACAACCAACGAGAGTTTGTTGGATTCACACAGTGTGCGTGCATTTCAGAGAGAGAGAGAAAGACAAGGATTGAATGGTTCAAATGGGTTCAGTTGTCATGACAGAAATCAACTGGGGCCTGGCCACCCATCTGGACCACAGAGCACTGAGCCCTGGTCTGCACACGCACATACACACATACACATATGTGCACTTGTGCAGCCAGTGAACCCCTAGCTGATGGAATTGTACTGGCTGGAGGCTTTGCCAAGTCAATAACACAGACTGATCCCTGATGCTGAACTTCCTGGAAGTCCCGGCTGCTCTCAGTGCTTCATGTACCTGCTCAGCGCTCCAGCTGCCGCCTGGCTGCACGGTGGGCTGGATGGGGATCAGTTTGTCTATCATTGCTCTCTGCCTGCCTCCAGGTCACTCTGACTTGAAACACGGTTCAGAGGAGAACAGAGGAGAGGAGAGACCATGGGAATAATGAACCTTGGAGATTGGGTGAATTCATTTCCTCTGAGCGATGAGATCTTATGTACTTTAACACAAGTTTCTTCTCATCACCCACGATCAAACCGGGGTCACTAATCTCTAAATATCGCAGAGGGAGCGGAGTCTTGAGCTTAATTGTCCGACATCCTGATGGAGACAGAGCGTGACATAGTGCGTGTTTGTGTGTGTCAGGCTAACAAGGAACATGCTAATAACATCCCAGTAAGAAGATTCTTTAAGGTCTGAGAATGCTGTGGTTTACAGTATTACACAGATCTCAAGCCCTGCCTTAAGCTCTTATTGTCAAACAGATACTGGTGGGGGAGCTGCAAAAATGTTGGCTTGGTTCTCGTACCCTTAGTATTGTTGACACACTGAAAGTTGCACAAACACATTCTCAGACTCGAATATGCTCAATTTGTTGATCTTGATCATTCAGACCGTGTACGTGACGAGGGAGGTGTGAGTAAGGGGTGAAAGTGTGGTAACGCAGTGAGTGTTTAGGAAAATATTTTAGAAGGTGAAACTGGTGAGAGACAGATGGACAGGGAGAAAAATAGAGTGAGATTTAGAAGCTATAGGTCTTGGTTTTAGGGATTAGGGGGGATGGATGGTGTAACACAACTCGTTTAACTCATCTCTGGTCTGAATGGCTGCTGGCCACTGGCTCTCATTTAAAGCATCTTCCCTCCTGTCTTACATCTTGTTTCGCTGCCAGCCCTCAGCTGCGCAGCGCTTACGTCAGACAATCCCACTGTTAGCCAACACTTAGCCAACATAATGACAGAACTGCTCAGCCAGCCAAAGATAGATCAGCCTTTTCTGGCTTGATTTCAACCCACACGGCTGAACTTTAGTGGCCTGGATTTACTCCATGGGGTTTGACTTCCCTGGCCTAGGTTTGACCATCGGAGCTTGATTAGAGTGGCCTGGGTTGAGTAGACACTGAGCTTGAGGAGTATGTCCTCACTGGCACGGTTTCAACAAAGGGTACTCAACTAGTGCGACCTGGATTTGACTGTCTGGCTGCCACTGATGTGGCCTGGGTTCAGTAGACAGAGCTTGACTTGTATGGCCTGAGTTCATCAGATGGAGTCCAACTTTTCTGGCCTGAGCTTGTCAGACGGGGCTCTACTAGTGTGGCCTTGGCGGATACAGGGCCTCTGGGTGATTAAGGATGTGTTTGTTTCCCAGGCAGCAAGCAGGCAAGGTGGCGGCATTGCTCCTGCACAGCCAAGGACTTGGTGTGGGGGTGAGAGAGCCAAAACAAACTACTGTGATTGCCTCCCATATGCCCTCCTGACCTCTGCGTTTCAAATGCCAGGCAAAGAGGAGGGTGAGGGGAAGAGGTGGCTCAGAGAGGCAAGGAGAGCAGGGTGGGGGTACGAGAGGTTGTGGTTGAGGTGGAGGTGGGGGGCGGGAGATTCAACAGAGAGCTGGCTCAGGACCCTTAACCAGATTAAACTGTGTCCATCACCACAAAAATATCTATCTATCTATCTATCTATCTATCTATCTATCTATCTATCTATCTATCTATCTATCTATCTATCTATCTATCTATCTATCTATCTATCTATCTATCTATCTATCTATCTATCTATCTATCTATCTATCTATCTATCTATCTATAATTTGTCGATGATGAAATTGTAGCGCAGTGACAGAGAGAGAAGCAAAGAAGAACAACAAAGCAAAAAAAGGGAAGGAATAAAGGGGGAAATGGACAGGGAGTGAGAGAAAGGGAGTCTTGTCGTCTGAGAGGTGGTGTGGTTCGGGTTAGGTTGTGGTTGAAGCCTTGAGAGAGCGGGAGGGGAGAGAGGGGGAGGCGCAGGGGGCGAGGAAGGCAGCGCATACCCGCAGCATTCAAATGGAGCTCCCATTGGGAGGTTTTACGCTTCAAAATGGTTTCCTGTGACGTGGATTGTGTGTTTGATTTGAGCTTTGAGGGGTTTGTGTTATTCTCGGGAGGGGAGAATCTAGCACGCTCTCATTTCCGCACTACCAACAGCCAGCAGAAAGTTGGCAAGCCGAAACAGGGGGATTGTAAAGACAGATTTTTCTCTCCCTCCTCGTAAGAACCACATTTTTTTCTGCTTTCACTTTTTTTGCCATGTTTTTCTGCTGAGCCTGCTCCAGGACTTGCTCTGCATATTGATGGATTGTTCTCAATAATTGGACCTGCTCAGACTCGTGTCCTTCCATGGTTTTCCCAGGCTGCCTGATTTTTCTGCTGATCATAAAATGCAAAGAAAATGTGTTTATGCTCAGATGTGCGGGCACATTTGCACCCTGACACGCATGTGCAAGGCTGCAAAAATGTACAAGCAACTTTGCACGTATACAAGTAAGCACGCTGTCAAACACACGCCTTGGAACTAATTGCAAACAATGAATGCCAGCTGGGCAGAAGGTGTAGCAGGCAGAACAACTGGGCCCAGATTGATTGTTTTTTCAACTTGAGGAGAGAAAGAGAAGAAATGGCGGACGAGTGGATGAGGAAAAGCACAGAAGAGAGAGTAGGTAGAAGAGAAGCAAGGGTCACCACTGAGGGAGGGAAGGGGGCATACGCTGAGGCAGCGGGAAGCCACCTCTAAGACTATGACAGCCAGTCATACAAACCATCAGAGAGCTTACTGTTCTGCCAACTACTGTACTTCACAGAGCCAAGAAAATGACAAAAATCAACACTGGATGTGTTTGTGTTGGGGGAATATCCGTGGAACCCCACTCTCTATCCAGATCAGCAGTTTTCTCTTTCTCTCTCTCTTTCACTTTCCTTCCCTCTCCTTTTTTCTTCTCGCCCTCTCACCATCCCCTCCTGTCTTTATTTTCTTACTGTAAATATTCTACTGTATATGCACTCTGCTCGTGTAAGAGGACAATTATCGTAACAGCGTCTCTACTGTGTGGCGCACATGGAAAAGCTAACTGCTACGGGCCAATTTTCTCCATGGAGTTATGTAAATAGTTTTGATGGAATGAACGGGCTTTCCCCAGTATGTGGGGGCATAGCGGGGTCTGAGGGGTTCCACTGCCGTCCTAATCCCTGCCATCTGTATCAGTAACGCTTTTGTCAACCATCTTAGCAGAGAGCTTGTGCGTGTACCGCGTGTCTCCCAAAGCCTACTTCACACTGACTGGACTTGAGGTTTAATATGTCTCATGAAACGTCCTGCCAGAGCCTCCGTGGCCAAACAGTCAGACACCAGTCAGGTCAGGTAACGTGGTGATGGAAGTTCTGGAAATACCATGTTTTTAATTTGATACGGTGGGGTTGAAGACTCCATTGTCTTTCTGATTGGTTTGCTTGCTGTTACAACAACTCATACAGATGAGCAGCAGATTGTGTGTCAACGTCAGGGCCCAAGGTTAGGATGTCTGTTTCAGCTGTAACGCAGACCAAAGCAGCAACCAATTTGAGTTTCCAATAGAAAACAGAACTCAATACATGCTCATGATGGTTGAGCCCCCGCTCTCCTTCACATGCACATATTCTCTGAGCTACAATGTCTGCCTTGATATTTACAAGGTTTATAATAAAAAATTATAACCCAGGAAACACTGTTGGTTATGATGTCAAATTTATGATCCAAAGATTATGATATGCACCCAACTGTGAATTTTTGCACATTGTTCCACCTCTAAGGTATGTTGGTGTGTAATATGTATACGTTGTGTGGATAGCACATCAATGTGTGCTGTGGGTGTTTCGTGTCTATTTAGTTAGTGCTTTGCTCTCCCCACGTCCATGTTTTTTTTCCCTACACGACTGACATGGGCCACAGTGTTCTAGCGTGCATGTTAGATAGCCGCTAATATAACCTCCTCTGGTGGTCGATGACACACAAGAGGAAGTGAGCAGAGATCATTGTCTGCAGCAGTGACAGAGACTCAGCGCCTAAGGAAAGACAAAAGAAAAAGAACAGTATCTGGCTGATCTCCCATCCCACCTCTTAGCAAATTGGTTGTTGATTGTCCACAGACATCATTGTTGGTGCTCCCCTGTACCAATAAAGCCCAGCATAGAGCAGAGCAGGGGCCCTCCAGGTCTTGTTATTGTAACAGGAGTACGTTTTGGCTGGGACTCCTGTTCTCAGCACGAAAAACAACAATAACAACATCAGCCCACAGCCCTGGGAGCTGGACCCGAGTCAGAGGCAGTTCGGGAGGGAGACGGGTGTGTGTGTGTGTGTGTGTGTTGGGGGGAAGAGCTGTGTAGATGCCCTGTTAATGTT
Organism: Trachurus trachurus; assembly: GCF_905171665.1. Classification (NCBI taxonomy): domain Eukaryota; kingdom Metazoa; phylum Chordata; class Actinopteri; order Carangiformes; family Carangidae; genus Trachurus; species Trachurus trachurus. The sequence goes on from NC_139897.1 coordinate 19,719,202, forward strand.
GCACACTGTGGTTCCAGTCGGACACTTCATCTGTGGTCCTGAAGTGACTGGAACTAGCTGCTGGCGCTTAAACTCAACACTTAAGTGTACAGTTAGTGTAATGTCCAGGCAAAAGTAGACCAGTCTAGGACACATGTGCACTCAGGCCTAAGCGATGAAATCCCCCCCCCCTCCCTTTTTTTTCTCTGTCTCTCTGTCTCTCTGTCTTGTACACAAATCGGCGCTGGCCCTCATTGCAGAGAGATTCCTGGGTCTCCTGAAGACAAACAAAAGGGAAGGAATCCACGCAAGTCTCAAAACAAAATATTAAGGGAGTTTACACAGAGACCACACAACAACAGTGGTCTAATCTATTTGTAATTAAAAAGTTTGCTCTGTGTCGTCCCAGTCCAGACAACAACAGATCCATCTTGCCTTGGCCTTGCTATGATCATGGCCTGTTTTCTTTTTCCTTTTTTTTTTTCCTCCTTTCCCCTTCTGTTCTTGGTTGTTGTTCCTGTAACATAATATCTGTTTGTATGAATGATCCCTCTGTTGTGTTGATGGCATCTTGAGAAGGCAGCCCATGACCCACCAAGTGACTCAACAAAAGAGCCACTCTATTATATTTCTCTGACCTCTCTCTTAGTCAGACTCAGAGTCTTAAAACCATCTTACATAACAGCGCTGTATAGGCAAAATCACAATAGACCTGTGCTTATATTTCAATGTACAGTGGGGTCCAAAAAGTGTGAGATCACTTTCCCATTCAAGTAAATCTGCTATATACATCTCTGGCCCACTTAACAGCAGTTAAGTGGGCCAGAGATGTGTGAAAGCAGATTCTCCTGTGAGTTACATTTTTGGATCCATTACAGCCAGTGCATTTGCAATAATAATAATAAAAAAAGAAAGTCCTTTTTTGTCTTCTTTCTTTTGGCTCAGATTGTCCGAACTCTGTGGCTATACCTCCAAAGGTAGAGAGAGGAAAGAAACAAAGAGAAAGAAGGAAAAAAGATGGATAGATAGATGGAGAGAGCTAGAGGGCAGAGGCGGGCTCAGGTGACTCAGCTTTCCCCCTGGAAGCAGATTGAGGGGAGCTGTGGGTTCGAACCCCCCAAAGTTTTACTAGAACACAGGCTTTTTAACAGGAGGGAAAAACAATGTTATAGCTGCTTCCTGCACCACTGAGTGTTCCCCACCAGTAAACATAACAGGGATTGGGTCATAATGTTATGGTCTGGCATCAGGTGAATACAGTGTTTTTTTCTCCCCAGCCACCCCAACCCCCCCACTCCCCCTCCTCCTCTTCTTCTGCTGCTCTTTTCCATGTGGAGGAAAGGCTCCAGTGTTAAAGAAATATCAGTCATCAGCGTTGTTATTGCGCACTCACTTGCTCCATCTGCAACGCTGGCGCTCAAACACACTCTTTGTGTGAGTGGACACAGCGGCTGCTCTCTCTCTCTCCCTCTCCCTCTCACTCACTCCATCTTTCTGTCTCTCTCTCTCTCTCTCTTTCTGTGTGTGTGTGTGTGTTTCCTTTTGTGCCTGTTAAATGCTACTTATTATTTCCCAACAAGTCAGACTGGAGGAAACTCTGATGTAAAGGAACCACCTCAACCTTCTTACTGTCAGGAGTGCATGTGTGCACATTTGTGTGTTTGTGTGTGTGTTTTAGGAGACACCTTTGTTATCTGTCATTTATGCATGAGAATGTACATTTTCCTTAAGCTCAGGTGAAAGTGTGTATCCATGTGCGTGTGTCTTGAAGTATGTAGTATGTACAGTTTTTGTGCCAGTTTTATGATACAAAGGAGCTCTGTCAGGTTAGGCAGTTTGAACCAGGTTGCAGGGCAGCTGAATGTGTGACAGTAGCAGTAAAAACAAACAGAAGTTCTCCACTCTGGAAAAATCTAACGCTATGAAAATGGCAACTATGGCAATGATGGGAACTGATCCATGTTGAGTTTCCAAATTGTGTTGCATTTGGCCGAGGAGGAAAATTGCAAAGGGGTAAAATAACATGGCTATATCTGTAATGGGACACTTGCATATGTAGGGTTTACACAGTATGTGTGCGATTTCAGAACACAGGTGCTTGTGTGTAGTCGTTTGCTATGTACTACTGCTGTAACTTGCAATGCATTACCCCAGAAAGTACTTACTGTATCTTTATGTGTGTGTGTGTGTGCATGTGGGTGTATACTACATGTGGTGCATGAGGCATGACAATCCTGCTGAGGTAAAATTCAAAGTATTTCTGTGATCTTAGTCATGGCTTTTCCTATCATTGAACAGCACACCATTCTAAAATATTGCAACATGCAAGTTATCTGCTGCATTGATTACAAATAACGTGTGCATGGACATACACGTGGCGTAACATCCTCCACATCAGCGGTGCTCTGCATGGGATCCACTTTTATACGCTTTCCCCATTCTGAAATTTTCCGTGTTTAATTCCATCAAAGCAGATATATGAGTTGTTATGTAGAGGAGTGGCAGGATGAAGTGTCCTGATAAATCATAGATAAACAACAAGTACATGAATGAATGCCGTGTTTAAATTTCCCCTCGGCCATATGCAAGGGATCAACCACACACCACCTCATGTGATTGTTTGGGATTAAATGGAATATGCCATAGAGCTGGCTGGGGATTGTTTGTGTACATCTGTGTGTGTGTGTGTGTGTGTGTGTGTGTGTGTGTGTGTGTGTGTGTGTGTGTGTGTGTGTGTGTGTGTGTGTGTGTGTGTGTGTGTGTGTGTGTGTGTGTGTGTGTGTGTGTGTGTGTGCATGAGACATGGAGTAGGTAACAGGACTCAGCCCAGGGGGTCGTTTTCCTTCGGTCAGACAAACAGTCATCATTGGATCCACGTTATCTCATGTCTGGAGCTTCCAGATGAGAGCTGAGCAGGCAGCAAACACATTCTGCTGGCCTGAGTCATACTGTGTGTCCATGTGTGTGTGTGTGTGTGTGTGTAAGAGAGAGAAAGAGAGAGAGAGAGCATGTGTGAAAGCAATAAGTGAAAGTTGTCTCCGTGCATGTTTTCTGTGCATGCATGCTGTGTATTCCTCTGCGTACGTGACTGTGTGTGTACTTCGGCTACTAAAATACCCAGCATATCCCTTGCCTTAAACACACTGACCTCATCCATGCAGGGGTCTAATAAATTCACTGCAGGTGATGAGTGCAGCGCTGCACTCTAAAACAGCAACACTCGAAAACAACTTTGCCATTTGGTTTCACTGCATAGGTATGTTGTTAAGACTGGCGGATTAACGGGTTGATTTTCTGTATCAAGGATAATCTCCCACTGAGGAACCTTGTGTGGTTCAAACCCTAATCAATTTGGAAACAAAACAGCCGCTGCTACAGTACGCGCGGCGGCAGTTCAGTACAAGAGTTGAAACCACAATTACGTCAGTGAAATGGCGTCCATATATCTGACATGAATGAAATAGGTCGATGCAGTGAAGGAGGTGTGAACACGCAGGAATGTCAGGAACAGCAGGCTCCTGTCTCAATAGTTGGATTCCGAGGAAGAACACAACCTTCCCACAGCCTCCTCCGAAAGTGATCTCATCTCAGCATATCTCTCTTATTCAGAGCAGATTGCCTTATCGATAGTGACGTGGTCAGCTCCTACTACATTACAAGAAGGGGCAGGACAATCGTGAATGAGAGGGGAGCTGTGCTACAAGACTCTGTTACTCACAGACCTTAAGCCACACACAGAGACTGTCCAAACACTTGTCCTCTTTACTAGACTCCTCTGAGTATTTGTGGCTGTTTGGTGGCAGGTGAGAGGAACTGGCCGGTCTGGCCTACATCGATCAGTCTGGTAACATGCAGCTCATGGGGGTTGAGTATTCCTGTCCAATAGATCAGAGGACCGTAAAGGCAAGACAGTTAACTCCCCTATCCAGAGCCAGTAAGTCCCCCCCATTTATTTCAGACAGGGTAAATCTAATAAACATGAAGGGATCTGCACTGTCTCAAGACCAGGGTCATTTTAGAATACTGAAAGTACAAATGGTTTATTTCTTTTTATAACTGAAAGCTTATCTGACATCACACCAAATTGGTAACAGCCCAATTTCTGTTGCAAAATATCTTTGGCCACTAGAGGGTACAGATACTCCAAAACAAGTCGCCATTACTGACATGCATTTTAAAGTTGTTGTAGCTAATGTTTTAACATAGTGTTGGAGTCATGAGTTCAGTATTTACTGAGCTATCCTGTTGCTCTGTTTTGAACTCTCATCTGTGTTTTCTCGATGATCAACTTTCTTCACAAGCTAGCTGCTAACGGTGCTCGCCGAAAATGACGGCTATAATACAAACTTTGATGACAGCAGTGAGACTGAGACCAAACCCTGGTTTTGCTTGGACCCATTCATACAATAAGATCACCAGTCACAAGTTCATTTGTGGTTGCACATGAATCACAACCACATTATAGAGTTACACACAAACATATTCAATATAAGTTGCTGACACATACTGGGACTTCAAAATACAAATCCATGATGTAAAAAGATAAATATACAGTATATAGTCATGTAATTCAACCAATAAAGATAAAATACGGAATTTTTTAAAAATGTGGGCCATTGGAGTCTGCAACAAAGGAAGTCAGGTCACTCCTCTCATTCTGGGCACCACACAATCATACCAATCACTATTTATAGACTGACATCTAGGCTCCTCCAGGCTGCCTACACTATCACAGCCAGGTTGTATTGTATTTGTATGTGTGTGTGTGTGTGTGTGTGTGTGTGTGTGTGTGTGTGTGTGTGTGTGTGTGTGTGTGTGTGTGTACGTGTCTACATGAAACAGAGTGTGTTCGTGTGAGTTGTGGGAAGCCCTTGAAGAGAGGAGCTGAGTGTTTGGGAAGTTGCCATTAAGACACAAAGCAGAGACGTCCGAGGTGGGCGAATGACCTTACATGGATCTGTGTTTGGCAGAACTTTCTAAAATGTGGGGTGGGACACACACATATACATACTCACAAATACACACACACACACACACACACACACGCACACACGCACACACACACACACACACACGCACACACACAACTCATCAAACAAATCTTTGACAGGGTTTATAGTGGAGTTGGGGGACTCTCAGGGGTTTCGCTGTTTGGTTTTAGGCATCAGCCACTCTGTGTCCTCATCTTAACTCGGCTGTGGTGTGGACCATCGCTCAGTGGGCTTCCATTTGTCAAGCAAAATACTAACACATTTATACAGAGAGGATTTTTAATGTATGCACTGAAACACATTTCAGCTGCAAGGTTTTGTTGAATTGAGAGTTTGATGAAAACACTTGGCACTTGGTTCATTTATTAAATATGTTTTTTGGCCCTGAATGAAACACACAGGCTATTTTTGATTAATGTGGCCCATTAAGTGGAAGAGGAGCGGGATTATTAGTTGTAGCAGTTTTTGTATGTGAATGTGTTTGTGTGATAAAGAGCAAATGGTTAGAGTGTGGATGAGGAGAGCATCACTTGTGTGTATACTACCTCCCTTCATAGGGAAGTTTATTTAAGGTGAAAACCCAAGTTTTGGTTTGTCCGTCTGAGAGATCATGTGTCTCTTACTGTCACCTTATAGCCATCAGAGAACAGGTAACAACACAATGGATTGCATTGTTGTAGCATATTGCCACAGGATACAGGTAAAGTCTAAAGCCCTATAAATGACACTGCACAGTTATTAATGCTCTGTAGGATTGAAAAACACCACAAAGATGTCAAAGTAATAATTATTTGTGCTCTGTCTTAATGGTTTATCTTAACACATACAGTATGCCTGTTGATATTAATTGTGCTGTGGACAAAGCGAAGCAGGAGCATCCTCTTCATCTCGGTGTGTTTTTTGTCTTCTGCAGTGGCTCTTTGAAGCTGTGGTCTGATTGACATGAATAAGGAAGCCTATGCTTTTTGCCGCAGTGCCACTGTCACTCTAAAAGAGCTCTTAGTGCACACAGGCTTGAGCCATGCACTCATTTGATATTTTGGGCTCAGGCAGTCTGATTTCCCGTGGTTATTAAAGAGGATTTCCGCTTTGTAGACAACTCTTTGGTATAGGGTGGCCCAGGGGTTATAGACCCACCTGCATCCGCTCTCTTCCTCTCCCTCCCTGGGTATGCACCCCAGGATGCCAACCCTGACACCAACCTGCCATGTGCTTTTGTCAGCCGCTGGGTCAATGAGGTTTAAATATGAGACAGGATGTGTTTTTGTCCAGTGCCTTTTTTTTCTTTCTTTTTTTTTTAAAGCCTGATGTGTTTTTCAGGAGGTGTGTTTTTTTCCTCCTGTCTGTTGTTTGGCTTTCCAGGATTGTTTTTTTTTTCTAATATAGCTCTATTGTGCAGAGAGGTGTTGAGTTTTCCAAAAGGATGTGTTTACTACTTCATGGCTCTGGATTGTCACGTACTTAGAGAAGTGAAAGCTGTGAAATGAAACATCACTGCCAAGACAAAGTATGAAATGTATTTTTGTGACTTTCTGGCACGCCACTACGTTCCCTGCCGGAGCAGTGTCACAGGTTAAATGGAAAACCATGGACATAATAGTTGCTAAATTCATATTGCTACTATTGAGCTTTTCGCTTCCACTTCCTGGTCCACCGGCCTTGACAAATTCTTCTCCCTGATATCCTATAATATTTGAAATGACCTTGAAAATTCATTCAGGCATACCGAGTCACACCCTATCCTCCAGCATGAACTGAAACCCCACCCCTGCAACAGAGAATATCAACACCTGTTATTTCACTCTTTGCCCTGCGAGTCATGTGATTAAGATTAATAGTTGTTTGAGAAGTTATTATGTATGTAATAAAAGTATTCTGAACTGCTATTTCTGTTGACGTACTGGAAGTGGAGCATGCGACACGATGCCACACTCACACTCAAGCTTAGTAAAAAGATATAAAACTCAAATGACAAACTCAAACAAAGCATTAATCTTAAATGTCCAGTATGTAAAATGGGGAGAACACCGTGACATCTAGCGTTCAGATTCTACATTGCAGCGCTCACTCGCTGCACCCTCCCGTCGGCAAAGTGACGGTGGCCTGCGAGGACAAATACATTTGGAAACTTTCAGGTATAGTGATGGTTTGAGTAAAACCCTTCTCACTATTCTCTACTGATAACTCACTCTCTCTGCTGTTTCCTCCTCCCTCTTCTTTCCTTCCGCCTTCTTCTTTGTTGGTTTATTTATGAAAGCAAAACTCGCGGAATGCGCTCTCTGGCTGGCTGGATGTTCTGTTCAGGCTGCCGTACAAACATGGCGGCGCAAGATGGCAACACTCTCTAAAGCAAGACCCTTGCCATATGCATATATGAAATAATAATTATAAGGATAAAAAAACAAGAAAAAACAAGAGTATACACTTGTACAAATAATTCATGGGTAGTATATTCAGATTTTGCCAATAAACCTTGACAAATATTACACACTGGACCTTTAACTTTGACTAATTTTATATTCACGATAGTGGTAGATAGTAATATAATAGTAGATAATAGAAGAGTTGTTCTTCATACTAGATAAATGTGCATTTGTAAAATCTATTTAATTGCCCTTGTTTATGTTTTATGTTTTTTTCTGGATGAGGTTAATCTATTCCTGGTCTATTAGACCCAGTTTGTGCCTATTCAAATTACATTCAAATTACACAGCTTAGCATTCAGTTTCCTTGTGGACTCTCTTAATTATTTGGATAAAAGAATATTTGATCAGTTATGCAATAAAACTGTTTAGAACCACAGCCACGTAAATATTGTTTTGATGCTGCTGTTCTTTGCATTAGGACCATTTTGGAAATTAAGTCAAAATTCTGTCACTTCTATCTGATTATAGCTATGTCACCTTATGTTTTCATTGGCTGCTCGTAATGTTTTTGGATTAGAGTCTGAATTTATATAATTCTCATAAAATCAATGTGAGATTCTTCTTCTAACTAAAAAACAAAAAAGAAAAACTGACACTTTTGTGAGTGCTTTTCCCGGTCGGTCTAAATTATAGTCCCATGTAAGGACCTTTGTTGCATGCAATCCCCCTCATTTCCAGTCATCCCTGCCTTTCTGTACAGGATGAAGAATAGAAGGAACATTCCTGAAAACTGTAATATAAATGTTTAAATGTTTCCATTTAATAGTGAAGTCGGACGAGACTGGTATGAAATTCTGTCTGACAAACAGCACCACTCACTGACTGGGGCTCATCTAAATGAGTACCAGTTGCTGTGTTGTGGTGAGGGCCTCGACACCAAAATAATGAACGTCCCCGGTCTTACACGTGCACACACTCAAACACACACACCCTCACTCATGCATACATCATACCCAAGGGGGACACCCTCAGGAAAAAACACATCCCTCTCTGGGCAGTGTGACTGGATAGTGGCAGGGGTTCATGGGGGGCTGTGGGTTGTTTTTACAGGAACCACATGTTTCGTGGATGACTGGTGACTGCTGAGTATCTGTTAATGTAGCTCACTTCTGACAGCAGCCTCCAGTTGCCACATCAGGACCTAGTGACTTGTACTTTCCCTGATAAAGTCCTGCTTGTTTTTCCCTGGGAAGCTCATGGAATCCAGGCATTTTTTTTCCAGGGAAGCTGAGCTGTGAGAGCCAAGCTGTACCTCTCGCTCTCTTTCATATAAGTTCCCAATAACTCATAAATACTTTCATGGGACCCCATAAGCCACACATTACGAGGAGATTTTACACAACAATGTAAGCATTAAGCTGGGAGAAGTAAAAAAGCTACTGTTGCTCTACTTGTGTTTAATGTTAGTTTGTTTAAAAAAAAAAAAAAAAAAAATACAATTAAAAGAGTAACTGGCACACATCATGACTTTTGTTTAACTGTTGTCATGTAAAAATTTTAACATGAAAATGAACCATAAAACAACAAACAAAAAACTTGTAACACTTTAACAGGAACATTACATGTAAGAAGGAGATTATATTAAAACCCCCACCTACTGAAGTCATATGGAGCTTGTTTTTAAATGCAGAAACATGTGATATACAACAGATGTCTAAAAGCAGCTGAAAACTGGAAATATAGTATATTCCATTCACATGTAATCAGTGTCAAACCACATACTTTCAGGTTATAATGACTGAACGGGGGAGACGGCAAACCATCAGTAATCCTCAAATACTGTTCCTGCCTATACCTCCCACTAAATATATTATATCATCACTATTTGTCCTCTATTCTCTCTGTTGTAAAGTGACTTTGAGATAAAAGACAATTGCTACATAATCCTGATTTAATTGTTATGACCATCCGTGTGTTTAAATTTAACCACTCTGTCAATGTGTTTCTCCATCTATGCATCTCCAGATAAAGCCACTGCGGTTATCAGGTAAGTATGGCTCATGACCTCCCCCTCCAACTCACCCGTATCACCCTGTACCCAGCAGGCTTTCCCCCCTGGAGGCCCTCCCCCTGCTCTCCACCTTTCCTCATGGGGCTCTCCACAAGGCACTGGCGGGCTACTGTTGGTGGATACCGTATCGATGGATGGCAGGCCCTGGAAAACACGAGACAGATGGGGAGAGAAGGATGAGAAAGAGAAAAATTCAAAAAAGGAAAAGAAGCGAAAGAGAATGAGAACAATTTCGGATATAAGCAAACCAGAGAGCAAGAGAAAAGAGGGGGAAAACTCACAGGAGGGAGAGAGAAAAGAGGGAGGCTCATTCAGGGGAAGATAAAGCTCTCCCTTTTTTCCCTCTTGTTTTTGACGGGCCAGTTGATGTTTTTTCTTTACCTTCACTTCTCTTTTTTTTGACACAGGCAGTCGAGACTGGATCACCCGAGTGAAACCACCTGGTGTGTCGCCCTCCCTTCCTACCCCCGTTTTCCTCCCATATATGCACTCAGTGACCATCTCTGTCCCTGGCTGCACGCCAGGTCACCTTGGCAACCCTGCCCCATTAGAATGTGAGAGGAAATATTTTGCCCATTTTTATTATCTCTTTATTTGCTGCTGACGCTGTGCTTTTTAATAATGTCTCTGTGTGCGAGTGTGTGTGTGCGAGCGTGTGTGTATTTTTCTAAACTCTCCTTGTATCCCTTTTTCGTGGCAGAAGCATTAGCATACCGTGTATTCCCTTTCTCAGCACAGTGCGGGAGAGCACAGAGAATGTGCAGCTTGCTTTAAGTGGAACTTTAAGAGTCACACAACATGCAGCTGGTCTTTATTACTTCCCCTTTGGTTCATTGAAGCATAATTACATTCTGACTTCATCCCAACCTTAGCATGACCTCTGCTCTCCTGTCAGACACACTGGCAGCCCCATGCACTCACACACAAACACACATACACACGCCTACATATATATATATGCACGGCCCCCGCCACACATGCAAACATTGATATCACACACGTGTACATTTTGCATGCATGCACACATGCACATCAGTGCAATCACATTCATTCAGACACGCACCCACAGACACACACAAACACAAAATCCCACCTACAAACAGACAGACACAGACATTTAGCCTCAGTCTGAGCTGAGATCATACTGGACCAATATAATAGCGTAAGTGAGCCCAAACACAAATTGGGCTCCTGCTGGAAAACTCTGCTCCATGCAAGTTCTTGTTTGTGTGTGTGCGTGTGTGTGTGTTTTTGAGGCTTGCCGGATGGAAATGAACCCCACCGACCCCGTCCCTCCCTCCCTCTGGTTTTCCTGTCCTTTCCTGTGTTCTAATTGGAAACGGTTGCTAATCAGTCACAAATTATGACTTTTTACTGTCACTTTTCCTTCCTCATTTTCATCCTATTTGCCTCCAGCCAGTTCTCTCTCTAAGGTGTGTCCACTTTCTCTTTTTCTCACATTTGGAGTGGTGATGTTATGGGTTTTCCAGTCAGTCGTTTTTCTTCTTTTGCAATTATCAAACAGGGTTTCCCCACATCAAAACAGCTGAGCCATGTACTTCAGTAGGTCGTCACTGAAGAGCCCTTTTTGCCCGCAACCAGGTGAAAGGTGTGAACGTCAACATGAGGCTCTGAAAGGTTACGCGGGACCCAGTGACTGTTTTTGTTACCTTAAAACAACATGGAGGAAGGCCAGGTTAAGTGGGTGTTGGATTCTATTGTGCTCCAAAGCAGTTGGACAGGGGACTAAGGGTATATCAGGGTTGTTTATGGGGTGATGCTGGACTGGGTGGGCTTGTTAAACATCATTAGGGCCTCCTGACGTCACCGGCCTAATGTTTGGGAAAGACAAAATGTCCTTGTGATGTGCCGATGCCATGCTACTCAACTCACAGCAAATATTTACCAGCACAAAAGCCGCACTGCTGGCAAGGCCAAGACAATATAGAGCCAAGTAATCTGCTTGATTACTCTTGGTTTATTCCATGACAGCCATTACAAAGATGTTCCTTCCTTCATCATATAGTTTGAGTCAAAACAGCTATGAGACATCAGTACTGTACTGTAGTAAGACACACTGCCTGTGTTGTGATAGGAGCCCTGCAACGAGATCCTTTTGCTTAAATCCATCAGTGTCATGTGATTAGCGGACTCACTGGCACCAAAAAGGAGCCATGGAGTCATAAGCTGACATCATGTGGCGTCCCCCTTTGCCAAGTCTTTGTAAAATCATATCACTCAGTGTTATGAGATTATTATCATGCATGACAGAGATGTTGGGGTGCCCTGCCACTGTATTGTGTTCCAAAGTATCCATCAGGGTTTCCCTCAATTTAGAAGTGAGGTCATTTTCATATGGCAACATGATTCTAACTTTAAACCAGGTTTGGTCCACTGTTTCCCACTCCACCCTTCAACCACACCAGGAATATCACTCACTCGCCCTGTCTGAGAGCACTTAGTGTGTTTGAGTGCGTGCACAAGTGTGCATGTGTCTGTGTGATTGCACATTATGGTATAAAAGAGTGAGTGTGTGGAAGTAAAATAGAGTGCGAGACTATCACGTTCTCCAAATAAAACAGTGCTCAAATTGTGCGATGGAAAAGCCTCGGTGAGTGATGTCAGACAGATTTTTACACAGGATTCATCTGTAAGGTCACCGCTGCAGTCATGGAACAGGGCTCAACACACTTCAAGCTCAAAACCATTTTAGTGGCTCTTCCACCCTTCTCATGTTTCTATCACCACATTAGAGACAGCGGAGCGTTGCCTATATATCAGTTTTCACATCATTTTCATCACCTACCACGAGAGCATTTTTGTGAGGTCTGTAACGGGATTACGAGGGTTCGTATTCATAATGTTCGCAGTTCGTCTCTTCTACCTGCTGCCTCCGTGGAAATGGTTCTCACTGTGTCAGTGTCCAACGCACGCATGTCCAAATTTAGCCACCTGCTACGGTTGGCTGATCATTTTTGATGGTGCTTTGTTCCTGACGGGGGGGTTACTATCAGAGTGAAACAACACGACCTTGGGTTGCTAAATGCATCTGTAACTACGTGTTTGTTATCTCCTCCTCGTCTTACTCCTCTTCTCCTTGGTTCTCTTCCTTCCTTCTTCTATTTCCAGCAGCTTACCACAGCCGAGGCCCATTACTGGGAGAGAAGCACTGTGTGAGCGTAAGGCCGGAGGTTTTTATGTCTCGGTCAGGGTTTTGCAGAGGCTACACATGAAGTAGTCTACAGATGTATTACACCTCCTACAGCCATAGGCGCTATGGAGATACCACGTGGTGATAACAAAATTTATGAATGGTGAAGTTAGGCTGCTTTGTGTTTTTGTTGAGATATTTCTATGATAAGATTGTGTGTTATGAAGAGGAGCTTACTAATTTTAAAAGACGTAATTGTTAATTCATCTGTGATTTGCAGCAGTTTTCAATTTCTCCAGTCCACCTAGATCATTGCTTGTTTTTTCACAAAGCGACTGAAAACAAGTAAATGAAGTCTTATTTACTTGGCTGAGTAATTGTCTCTCTGTCAGTGGCCAGCCAAATTTGTTTTTTGTGATTCAGTGGAATTTCCAGAGGAAACCCACTGTTCCCTCTGTTGCCCTCTCTCTCTGAAAAAAAAAAAAAGAAAAAAAAAAAAGTGCAGGCGCTCCAAAAACCCGGCTGACACCAGTGGGCGTGGTTTCCACTCCATTTCAATTTGGCACACACTACACCAAACCAGTTGTGATAACCTCAATTGATGGCTCCATGTGGCATTTAAGGAAGATGCCACGTGGAGGAGCAGAGTCATAAACAATACACTGATAAAGATATTTAATCTGGTTTGGGACTGAATCCAAATGGGAAAGTTACAGTGCTGTCTGCTCCTCCTTGACTATCAGCTGATAAGGATACAGTGTAATACCTGCTGCCTCGTATGCCGCCTGCACGTGTTTCCCTGCCTTTGCCAGTAGTTAAGTATACTGAGTATATATAACATTCACAATGTGACCTGGTGATAAGTGATGTTGTGGTGGAACAGCATTGAACTCAGTCCTGCGCTAACTACAAATTAATCCATACCTTGGAGGCAAATGTAAATCTTTCTTAAAAGTCTTCTAGAAAGGATCTGTGAGTGGGTGTGTGGTCAAAATGTGTAGGTGACGTGCAAAGTGAAGACTGCTAATTTGAAATGGGTGACATCATCCTGTGTGAGAACACGATCTAAACTATACCCTCTCAGATATTTCCCTTGCTGCAGTAGTCGCCACAAATTACACTTTGGCATATGCTCCTTCGGCTAAGTTCAGCAACTTGACTCTACAGTGCGTCATCTGATCCATAGCATAATACGTGCATGCCTGATACACCTATTACAATGTAGTGCTCGTTTCCATGCCTAAATGAATGAGGTTTTCCTTTTTATGGCATTTATTTTAACCATAGAACCTGTGATATCTTTTGTGTAATTTTATGGATTTAAAATCTTATTCTTTTAATTCCTTCAACCCTCTGTTGACGTCACACTGCACTGTTTGATTGTGATCCAACTGTATATGTGTGAGAAACTGTGAGACCTGAGTGAGTGCATGGGTGTGTGTCCTGCAGTCTGCAGGTCCAGGGGCCTTCAAGGGAGCTGCAGTTCAATCCAAATGAATGGGGGCATTATGTAAGTGCTTACAACATCGACAAATTATGTAAATGGATCCGTTGCTACACAACAATGCTCCTCCTGTCAAAACATAAACAACATTGTACAAACGGCCAAATGTTCACAATGTTGAAATATGATGAAATCCACCCCAGAGGTGGTATACATGATTATATGTATACACACGAGGGAAGATTGCACTAGTTTACAAAAGGCTCTTCTTTGCAAATTTATGAATCATAGTCCACTTCCATGAATGCTGAACTCCATGAAATTAAGTTTTTGGCTGGCACCCATGGACTTCCATGGAACCCTTTAAGAATTATGTGTTATGAAAATTTATAAAGACCTCAAGAAGCTCATAGTGTTTGAAAAGGGACTTGATATAGGATTATGAGTAGCTGCTTGTCCAAGTTCATCTCTAATGTTGTAGGTGACGTGGGGAGGTCCAGCTGTGAGCCATCATCGAACACAGTGCTGTCCCACCTCATGCACCCTTTATGCGTCACTAGCTGTTTGAACTTCCCTGGCTGTTTTTATTTGATTGTGCATCTAAATCATCAGGGGTCAAGTAAACAGCTCTGGTGGAGGTAAACAGCCTGAGGGATAGGCTTTCCTCTGGGGCCTTCAGCAGCTGAACTTCACACACACACACACACACACACACACACACACACACACACACACACACACACACACACACACACACACACACACACACACACACACACATGCACGCTCACTCACACACACGCACAAACACAGGCACGTGCATACACATATGCCATTAAATCTGGGTGCAGGCGCCGCCTGTTTTTCACTTATCATTGCGGGTTCAGCTCTGGGCTTTTCTCTGCGATGAAAGGTCCCATGGTGCCGTACGGGCGCCGATGGCTGTTGCAGCCGGTGAGATGATGTTTTCGAGGATTCACAATGAACTTTGCTTCTCATCTCACACTCACGCAGACACGCACAGAACCACCTCCTCACCAGCTCAGGGTAAGCGAGAGAGAAAGAGAGAGGATCAAAGCCAGTGAGTGGGATGGATTCTCTGAAATGAATAGTGCTGGGGGATATTGCTTTAACCTTTGTCCAAAGTGCTGTGCTCAGGGACCTCCGTGTTTGTTTTAACGGCTCAGAGTTAGCAAGGGTCTCTCTAGCCGCAGAAGGAATCTAGGCTAACAAGACATATTCACTACATTTAAGCGGGTGTTTCATGTCACGAGAGGTTGTTCATCTCCAGACTGCCCCGTCTGCGGGTCCCACTATGGATAACATAGGATCCAAAAGCCGACAATGTGTTTTTGTGGTCAGTGTGATATTTTTTGGCATTTAGTCAATGTCTAGGGGTTTGATCATTCGCTGAGGCAGATGTACAGTAGTGTTTTATTTCAGGGGTAGATCAAAAGTCTCTTCATGCTGTGTCTAACCACAACTGAGATTATATTAGGATTTATTTGTTTTGGGCCAATCCACTTCACAGGGAGGCCAGGCCATCAACAACTCCTCTCCACCACTCCCTGTTTTGATCAAAATCTCACAAGACTGTAGATGAATCTGGATGCACATCAAACTATAGGGTCCATCATGCACTTATCACTCTGGGTGCAGCCCCGCTCTTGTTTTGGCGCTGAAAGGTCCAGCGATGTCACAACAGAGTCATCAACTGGATGATGTTGGGGAGTTGTAGGGGGACCCCTCCTCTCCTCTCATCACTGTCTGTGTAAACACCCTCTCCTCCCATCCCTGAAGGAACCAGTAAAGAAATGTTTGGAAGAAACACACAGATACACGTTATGGAGATAAGTGCCTGTTGTCATCTGTTGGACCAGAAGCTATGAGACAGTGTGTGTGTGTGCGTGTGGCATGTTTAGTATATGCATGTTTTGAATGAGTCACTGAGAGAGAGAGTTTGACTGGTTCAGTACTTTGAGGGATCGTTTGCCTGCGTGCAACGTCCACCATCATAAAACATGAAGGTCTTATTTTAAAAATGCTTCCAGTGAAGTCGCAAAGACTTCCTTGAAAATAACTTCATGTCAAATGCAGCAGCTGACCCCTTTTGGGCATAATAATTGAAACAAGGGAATGGGAGGGTGTTTATAAAGGAGAGTGAGGAGGGTCTGAGGATGCTAGTGAGAGTGGGTGGCTAGAATAACAATCAGTAAACACAGTAAACGCAAACACTCTCTCCTTGTGGCTGACTAAATTGGCTTCTCCGACTTGTCTGTCCCACTTGAAATGCTAGGGGACATGTTGAAGCCCTTAGTTCTCTCTCTCTGTGTCTTGCTAATAATCAGCAAATTCCCTGCCCCTCTTTTCTGGGCCTCCCTCCATCCTTCCATCTCTCCCACCATCACTGCCCCTGCTCTCACACAGCTGCACTGCAGCACACAGGGTGGGAAGACACAGGGCAGAGAGGGAAAGGAGGAGAGTGTAAGGGCACGGAGAGATATATAGGGATATACATGTAGCAGGAAGAGAGGGGGAGATACAGTATAAGGGTGAGAACATAGAGGAATGATGGATAGGAGGAGAAGCTGAGTGCTGCACATGTTTGGCAAACAAATGAAATATATGATTACAAGGCGAGCTGTCTCCTTGATTTATGATCGGTAATTGCATTGAATATGCATCGATATGGAGCGTTTACCGGTCATATGCAGGGTTTCTCTGACTTCCTCCCTCTTATCTCCGTACCCTGGTGGATACTGCTCATGCCTGTGGTCATGGCTTTGGTGACTTTGGTTTCTGAATGCTAGATGGTTCATTGACTTGCCCTGTGTAAATCTGCCTGGGTGGGAAATGATTTGTGGCTGGTGACATGTTTCTTGCGTTCATATGTGCACATTTAGCACACATGCACACGCTCGCTGGATTTACATATCAAACCAACTTCATTCAGCTTTCCACCCTCTTAACATCTCTATCGTATTATCTTCTCAAGCGCTGCTACGTACGTTTAAACCTAAGAAAGCAATGTGGAAAAAAGCGGGACTATACGGTTTCATATGGGAACGTTACCTTCAGCCTCGACCTGTTGCTGAAACATAATTCAATGCGAGCCAGGTGCATTTAGTCGTCGGTGTGTATTGGTCTCAGAGGTTACAGAGGGTGTATGGTGAGGGGCCTGGGTAATAACTCACCGAGGTCTCACACTTCTCTGAAAACAGCACAACAAGCCCCACATCAAGGGAGCTTTGAGAAGGAAATGAGCAAAGAAAGAAAAGCACACAGCAGGAGCCGGAGGAGCCACATTTCCAAATTATTAATATTGTTTTTCAAAGAAATCCAAACACTCTCAGGGGATTAGGTGAAGGGGGCAGGGAGAGAGAAGGAAGCAGGTAGATTATCTGTCCCCGTGCAATTTTTTGGTTCAACTGAACTGTCAACATGTGAGAGAAAGAGAGAGAAACAAACTCAATAGTGGTTATATAAAGACTGAAAGCTGAATGAAACACTATCTTTATGGCAGGGTTACAGCAAGAACTGGAACTGGTGCTTTGGCTGTAGCTAAAAAAACATCCTCAGCTCTGAGCTTGTCGTTTTCATTCAGACTCTTGTTTTCTTTCAGCTAAAAGCAAGCTCCCCTGCCCAGAGAGCTGGCTAGTACTGGACACACAGTCACACAATGTGTTCCTCGCTCTCCCACTGCCAAACTCCACTCTGCTTGGGCTTCGAAAACAGCCAGAACCAGACACATGCCGCCACGGTACTGTACTAATGGTCATAACATTACCCGACGAGGAAAAGACAAGGCTCAAACACAATGCAAATAATGTAACGCAGAAGGAGAGGCTGATGTGGTAGAAAATAGCAGTCTGGAGTTGTTTCAACAATAACAGCCCTCTGAAATCAGAGGGATATTAACAAACCCCCTAGATTTCCCTCATTGAGGGGATGTTTTTCTCCCCGGTCCGTTGGGAAACACTGTTGTAGTGATGGGATAAGTTGTCGCATTAAGCCAGTTGTGTACAACGTGGAGGTCCATCTTGCTTCAATTAAAAACTCCAACGCGTCTGGTTTTGATTAGGGGTCCTGGCAAAACCAAGGTGATTCCTTTCTTAATGAAAACCACCAGAGAGGCTGAGCAGTGCTAAAAACTGGTTAACAAAGAATAATAGCCGAGTGGGGAAGGTATCTCGCTCTCATCCTATTTCCCCTGCCGTTTCCTTCCTTCTGGCCTATATAGTCCGCATGCCAGATGGACAGACCTAACCTTGGAGGGTTGCACAGGGTGATGGGGTAGGGGGTAAAGAGTTTATGAAATCAATCCCTCTCCCCTAACACTTTTTTAAAAAATCCATTTTATTCCTGCATTTTTTCTCATCCCCTGCTTGCTTTTTCACCTCACTCTCTTTTCCCATCCCTTCCCTCTTTGAGGATTTCTGTGAATCCGGCGAGTCTCAGCAGAAGCAGACTCATGTTTCCGCTCGAAGGGGCTGATGGTCTACTCCAGATCAGAGGCCCGTTTGCTGTGATTTGACATTGAACCATCATTTCCCCACTTTTGGTCACACAGTCTTCAGTCATCTTATCCCTCATCTTGCGACCAATGGTATTTGTTTTTTACAAGCTCACTACAGTACATCTTATCTCACGACCTTGTCACTCCACAAACTCCAATTCCGGATATACTGCAACCACAGTTCCCGATTGAAGCAGTTAGGCTTTGTTGCTCACACTGGATGTGACAGACCTCTTCAACCTGGAGTGTCAGGAGAGGCGGAGAGAGGAGTAGGGTAACTGACAGACAGTGACAACATAATTTATGCCTCTGCACTGTCATCCTCATCACAGATTACTCCAGAAGCCGCAAGTGTGCTTCTCACAGTGCACTGGTCACAGAGAGTGCAGGGACACAGAAAGTAAGTATGGAGCTAGAACAGTCTCATAATGAATAAATGCACACAGAAATTAATAAATGCACAAAAGAAGATTCACAAATGTAATTGGGGATTTATATATATGTGACTCAAAACACAAATACATTTTCAATGCATACACAAATATGTTTCATTCCATATATAAGTTAAAAAAAAAATTCACATATACAAAAATAAGATTCATTAACATATTTCCGATGCACACACAAATAGAAAAGAAATTCACAAATACAGGCATGTAAAAGTATTTGCAATTTTCATGAAATACATATTTGGAGCTTGTTACATTCATATATGAACTGTTGGACCTGCATTTACAAAGTGCTTTTGTAAACCTCGCTGCATTTGTGTGTGAGACTTTTGAGACTCCCCTGACGTGACTCCGATCCACAAATGTGTTTTTTCTAAGAGGGGATCATCTGTAGCCAATCAGATGTCTCCCTCCTTTACAGCCAATCACGTGAGTGCCTCACCACGAGGGGTGTTTGATGACGTCATTAAAACGAGCGCAGGCAGCCAGAGGCTCTTTTTTTGGGGGGGGAATTAAGTAACTTATAATGTAACTTGCAACGTATGGTAACTACATGCTTTGGAAATGGAGTAATCAGAACAGTAACTTGATAAGGCTACTTTTAAAAGGAGTAATCAGTAATTTTAATACTTTTCCAGAATAATTTGCACACTGCCTTTAGATCGTTGTTTTTCACCGTGCGTAATCAAAATAATGTTATAACAGGTTAGTCATAAGATGGTCAAGGCAGACGGGTCTCGGTCTCGGTGACCTCCAAGACGCCCAGTCTGCCTCTTTTACATGCATATATTTGTGATTTTTTTTTCTATTTGTGTGTGCATCGGAAATATGTTTATGAATCTTATTTTTTATAAGTGATTTTTTAAAACTTTTATATGGAATGAAACATATTTGTGTGGGCATTGAAAATGTATTTGTGTTTTGAGTCTCATATATATAAATCCCCAAATACATTTGTGAATCTTCTTTTGTGCATTTATTCATTTTCATTATGAGACTGTTCTAGCTCCATAGTATGTGGCGCCAAAATGCAGAGAGAAAAGTTGGATGGGAAAGACGCACACCACCCAGTCTTCTCACAGCGCTGGGCGTTTCTGAGAATGCGGTCTGATCTATTGAGCGATTCAGTTGGTGACGCAGCGATTACCTCCTTTCATCTGCTCATCTCTTTTATTCTCTTATCTTTGATTGTCTCCCTTTCCTTCATCTCTGTGATCAGGTCCTCTATGGGGCGGCCTGTCTGCGTCCCATCCCCCTCTGCCTCAAAGGAAAGGAAGCATGGAGGAGACAGGCCAGAGAAATATAACGATGACAAATACACAGATGGATCCCATCTGATAGACTTAGTAACAGTATTTCCTGATGATGTGTTGCATGTAAAAGACGGAAGTTGAGACATGTGTCTTCCAAAGATAACAGCAGCTAATTTAAAAAAATAAGAGTAAAACTATATTTCTCAGTTCTTATTCGTTAAGTTGGCTATATTACAGAAGACAGACGTGAGAAACTTTTTAATATTAGAGCCAGATACAGGATTTTTCTATATCATATGCACATTGTTGTGTCTTATCTAAATGTATTAATAACAGCTGTATTAGGCCTGCATTATTTTGTAATTTTAGCTTGTGAAGTCAGTCATTTTTAAAATCTAATCTTTGAGTAAAATGTTTTGTGTGAAATCGCTCACCAATTATAGTATGTAGGTGCAAATGGAAATGTGGGGGCCAAGCTAGACTTGTCTTACATGTGGTTATGTCAGTGGAATGGTTGTAAGCATGAAGTGACAGAGTTGGTTGATTGAATTGTCATTTTTATTGGTTCTTTTTGTTTGACTTTTGAAAAATCAGTAATATGTTTTCAAAAAATTACGTATGTATGTATGAATGCCCATCCAACTTTGACCCATTGATGGCGCTAGAGTGCCTGAGGCACAGACATGAAAATTGGTGAAAAGCATCAGAGGTGTGTATTCAGTAATTGTGCCAAATTTCAAAAGTTTCTGCTGAATGGTTCTTGGGGCTGCCCAAGACTCCCCTGGCAAAGGAGGAAAAATAAATTGGAGACAAAAAGCTAGAAACTGCCTACACAACACAGCTTTGCTACTTGGAGCCCAGAAAAGGATTAATTCTCTTTAGCTTATTATTTTGTTACAGCTCAAACATAACTTGCATCATTGAATCCCACTGATCTCATCAACCTGCCATTCAAAGCTGCAGCAATTTCCATCAAGAAGGAAGAAACCGGGTCAGGTGGCGTCTTGTGGGAAATGTCAAGCAGCCAGAATGCAAACCTCAAGATATGAAGAGTTTGATAGTCATTCATTTAATTATCTATTATTCAATCAGGTGTTAGAAACACAGTGAAGGGTTGATGTTGTTTTGTCTGCTGGAGCTGCAAATCAGCCAGCTGCCTATTAGCTAGCATATTAGCTGCCACAACCCGAAAAGCTTTATGTAAGAGAGTGTTTTAAAGTCCTTCTGTTCTTTACTGGTCAAAAATCACATACTGCAACTTTAATTACCAAGTATTACAGTCAATCTCCTAAATCCCTGCCTGACACACTTTATCCTAAACTCAACTCAGTGATAAAATCGTGGGAGCTGTTATAAACACTTACATGCTCATGAAGGCTTATAAAAATCTTTTAAATAATTAGACAGAGGCCAGTCGAGGTTGTTTTTGCAACAAGTGAAATATGTCTGCTGACATTTAACTTCAGCCGTGTCAAACGGCTTTCTGCCTGCTGCCAAACCCATACAGCAATTTCAAACCATTAGATGTTGGTCATAAGTGCACCATAAATATAATGTTCTTCCTCTCTGTCAGTAAATAAAACAACTTTTATTTCACAGCAAATGTGACAAGTGGCTCCCTTTTGTGGCAGGACTGGGTCAATTCCTCTATCTGTTCCCTTTAACCTCTTGTTCGTATTCTCAATCACAGCCATCTAAACATACATGAAGTCGAAGTCAGGAGATCATGCTACCAGAACATTGGGTCTGGGAAAGACAAATAATTCACATTTTCTCCAGTCCACCTGATCTGCATGTCTTTGGGCTAATAATTGCTGAGTCACTGTGCTCCGTTTAAACAAGAGCATAACTCAACTTTAATATTGATGAAAACATTCTTGAAATCTGTGTGTGTGTGTGTGTGTGTGTGTGTGTGTGTGTGTGTGTGTGTGTGTGTGTGTGTGTTGTGTATTTATCTGTTCCAAACACAAATCACACAAAAATACTGTCTTTATTATAAAATGTGTCTTTATAACCATTTTTAGCTCAATACCACTTTTCTTCGGGTCTTCATCTTCGTATTTTGTGTTTATGAGCACTACATAAAAGAACATTGATATGCTGATGTAAATTGCAGCACATATCAATAATAACAACTTCTCCTACAACAACATATCATTTTATTGCATCTCATTCACCTCTGCTATGTTACATTTGTAAAATAAAGTAATTCATTATTCATTTATTCTGCAGCCTACACTTTTGCGTTCCTAAAATATCCATTTTAGAGTTCTATGAACCATTCATTAAATGTCACTTTATTCAGTGCTCATAAATGCTGAATAAAGGGGCTTGCCATATCTGTGAAGCCTGGATTTGGATTAAAAAGTGTCTGGTGTGTGGTCAGGTACTGGGGCCAAAGAAAAAAAAAAGTTAGTCAAAGAGAATAATGTCTGTGTGAAGGAAGAAAGGCAGCAAAACAGTATCACACATTTAGTGAAAGCCATACTGACTTTGACTTACCTGTGGTGGTGGCTGCTCGTGAGTGAGAATGAACTCAGCTTTAGACAAGGCACTGCTCTCCACACAGTCACTGTTCAAGACGGAGTTGGATGACGTCATTGCTTACAATCACAGAAAGAGAGGAAAAACTCATAAATTACCACAACAAAGAAACTACATTTTGTGCGAGTACTCTGGCCTGACCCTGACTTTTCCTGGTAGCCTTTTCATTCTGTGTTTTATGTGTGTTTATATGTTTATTCATATTTCCCAGCATAGAGCTGGTTACACAGCCAGCTAACTAATGTTAGCTCTTCTTACCCAGTGATTCTGAGAAACTCCAAGAACATTTTTTCCATGGCTGTTGTTTCCATAGCCTCTACATATTTGTCTTGCCTTTTAAAGATATAAGCTTCTCAGAAATAGTTGTAGGTATTGTGTTTAGGCAAATAAAACACCAAAACACAAGTTGTACTGCTCACCCAATCCTTCAATGCTGTCAAAATATGGTGAACATATGTGCAGTTGTGTGACATAACAGCTCCAAAGTCTGTTTCTTAGTCTAATTCCCCAGATAGGTCTGCGTGTTATTTCTGATCTGAAGAGATTTACGTACCTCTACATGATGAACCAATTTTTGATTGATTTCATCCATTTAACTAGAGTGAAGCCCGTTTGCGTGAAGCTACCGGCTCACTGTGGCTGTTGATTCACCACAACATTCATTGCTAGAAGGCCAAACATGACTCTGGCCACATTATCCAACTCCCAAGGTGGCACAAAGCACAGCACTGCTGTAAGCCCAGAGGAAATGAATGATCAGGGCAAATAGTTTAGTAAAAGTATGCAAAAGGGTTTTTGGAACTTCCTTTATTTCCTGTCGGGAGACGAGTGACAGCTGTTTGCAGTGGAGGAATAAAGAATTGATGCTGCATGCAGGGGAAGGCCGCTGGGCTCCAGGGGACAGGAGAAAGGTTCCTTATGAAATATTAAAGGAGACTGGAGATGGGGCCAGAGCATGTCTGCTGTTCCTCCTCAGCTCCTCCACCAGCCAACAATGTGCGTGCTCTGGAGGGGAACTCACAGTCCTGGTAGTCGAGGTGAATGGCTTCCTTTGAGCGCATGTGTGTGTCCACGCTGACGTCTATACGTATTTATTTTATTTAGCGAATGCAAAGTCTTTCAGCCAAGCAGTTACGTGTAACTGGTTATCTATACATTTAAGAAGAGTTCTGAATGTGTATGTATGTGCTTGTGGGATTGTACAGCCCAGAGTGGGTTGATTCACTCCTGATATATCATCAGAGGTTGGACAATTAATGACAAGAGAACCTGATTTTATTTAAATAAAGAAATCATAGGAGACAGGGCGAGGCATACACATGACGTACCAGCAAACAGTGTTTTGATTTTGTGGTTTCAAGAGATGGCAACAATGCTGACCTTCTCACCAAGATGTAATGCCATGTTTTGACATCAAATATCTAATATTACCAGTCACTTGCCATTTAGTGACCAGTATGCAACCACCTTGATAGAGTTTGCCATCATGGGTATGGAAAAAAAAAAAGCTGAAGGAAATGTAAGCTCTCCATTTTGACTGCATGAAATGTATATGCATAAGTATGAGATGGTTTAATATTTGTACAATATCAGGTATCTTTTCCATACCTACACCCCGGACCACAATGGAAATATGTTTACACTGTTATCTTTGACGTTGTTAACATTGCATGTGATCTTTCCTCTCATAATGTAAAATAAATCCAAATAAACTAAACATCCATAAGGAATATAAACAGACTGTAGGTCAGCGTTTTCATATAAAAAGTCTTAGTGATACACATGGGTCATTTGGGAGTAATAGAAAAGCACTTAAGTGAAAATAAAGACTATGTCTGAGGTGGAATTTGTAGTAAATTCCAGACCTGATTTATGTTGTTTTCATTATCAATTACAGTATCTCCATAGTAACCAGCCAAGACACACAGTGCAAAATTACGTCTACAGCAGTCTCGCATCACTGGCACTGTGTGCTGTGACAGCTCTGCTGCACAGAGAGACGCTTTGAGACTTTTCTTACCCAGAGCGCTACTACTGGAAATTTTTCTTCTTCTCTCCTTATTAAAGCAACTGGTGTTATTTGGCGAATAAGAAATGTTAGAATTTACTTTTCTGACAAATTAAAGGTACAACAAGGAGTTTATATTTGGTTATGAAAAAGTCTCATATTAATGTGGATGAATACGTTACCCACACTTGTTAATTGGTCCATTTTCGATAAATATATGAACCTCCGACTTTCATTCTTGATCAATGAAAACATTCTTGGCAAATGTTTTGGCTTTCGTCCATCTTGCGCCGGTCCAAGAATTTCACCGTGCGCACAGAGGCTCATGGGAAATGTAGTGTGAAAACACTTTGCTTTCCAAAAGTCCTCACTATCCCTTTAAGAAATTACTTAAGATTTATATTTATATTAAGAATGAAAAAGATTCCAATGGCCAATAATTTTAAATTATTATTATTTTTTTTTAATGATCTGAATGACTGGAAGAAATACAAAATTAAATAACAGTGATGATTTTGCATGTGCAGGACACACACACACACACACACACACACACACACACACATGGTCACACATTGACCTTGAGATTCTCAAAGGTCACATAGGCTACACATCTACATTTTCTCTGGTTGCTATGTTTGAGTGTCACTGGCAGTTTTCTTGTGACAAAAGCTTTCTCATTCTTGGGTGCCAGCACAAACACAATTAAAAAAAACATTCTCATGCAAATAGAGCAGGCTTGACAACTGCAATTATTGGTAATTGCTCATAAACATCCCCTATCAACACTGGCACATGCAATGGCACGAACTAGGAGAATAGAATCAATAGCAGCAAAACCAGGCAGATGAAGCACACATGGATAGAGGATGTATTTGTTTGGGTCATTAGGGACTCATGGTGACCCAGTGAGCCACAACATTAAAGCGACAACAAGGCCAAGGCTCCTCCTTGCTGTGCTAACTGTGCGTGTCTGTGCAGGGCCAATTGGCTTGCACTGATATCCCCAGTTCCTAGAATCACAGCAATTGTTTGCAAGCCCTCAAACGCCAAAGAGGAAGCAGAGAGCAAGGGCCGCTGGATTGATGGACATAATTTGTGTTTGTTGGGCACTTTAATGTTAGATAATAGAAAAGCACGTAGAGAGCGGTCATCGAGAAATAAACTTGCAGTGACGCACGGGAGTTAAGGGTTGCCACAGCTTTTTTGTAGTTCTTGTTTGTTTACAGGGTCA
Source organism: Trachurus trachurus (assembly GCF_905171665.1). Taxonomy (NCBI): domain Eukaryota; kingdom Metazoa; phylum Chordata; class Actinopteri; order Carangiformes; family Carangidae; genus Trachurus; species Trachurus trachurus. Next base: position 19,745,208 of record NC_139897.1, read on the forward strand.
CGGGGGCACCTAGGGGTGAATAACAGCTTTTTGTCTTTTACAGCAAACAAACCTTTGTGAGGTCATTAACTGTGGTGTTAATTAGGACCAACAAAAGCCCAAATGTTTCCTATTCCCCAAAGGGCCTTTCTTCACATCATGTGTGAACTCAGTTCAGTCATAGGGAATATCTTGCAGCCTATATGTTCTGGGGTGTGTATATGTTGATGGGGTGTGTTTTAGTGAACTCTGATATAGGATAAACATAGGGAAGGGAAAAAGTAAATAACTTGAGGTCAAGGCAGTTAAAGCAAGGAGATTCATATGCAGGAGAGCTCTTCATCTTTCTGTGCTGCTGAAGATCTAAATCCCATGGGAGCTCATCAGTCGAAGGTCATTGGAGCATTCAAGGTTAGACTGGAAGGCCCATCAGCCCTGTTGCCAAATCCTCGAAAGAGTAGAGGAACTAAACAGCCAAGAGGAGTGGGCGGATGAAGAGTAAACATAGCGTTTTGCAATCCTGTTGCACATTGTTGAACTGATACACCATCCCCTTGCAGCTGCACTGTCTTATAAACACACACACTATTGTTTTCGGCTACCTCAGATGGTTGTTGACTGGGAAAGAGACCTTCGTTGTACCATTAAGGCTTTATAGGAGCATTTGAGGCCTTAATTATAGTGTGAAAACTGAGCAGAGGGAGGGGAGAGCGTAGCTGATGGAAATCCAACACCTCCAACCCAGCGGTAGCACTTTGACAAAGGAGGTCAGTGCAGAGTCAGATAAAGTTTATTTATGTTTTTCTATTACTCCCTTTCATCGATGTTCACGGCTAGGCAGATATCCCCACTTTGCTTATTTACTCAGAGAGCCCTACCTCTGGACAGCTCTCATTGAGCACTTAATGTCCATAACGCCTTGGGTAATTGTTGTTTTCCTCTGCCCCTGAAATCTCACCGCTTCACAAGACTAAGCTCCTCTGTCCTCTTGTTTATTTTCAAAGGCCTCAAGCAGGACAAATACCCTCAGGTCAACTTCAACAGGCTAGCGGCCTTGTGTGTGCCTCAAAAGTGCCCTGAAAATCTGTTGAGCTGACATAAATTTGTTCCAGTTGCATGAAGGAGCAGGAAGAATGTGGATGGGTATGAGAGAGAGGGAAGAGTTCTGGTGGTGGGACCAACACAGGTCTTGCCCAGACTGGGGCTTACAGCAGGGATCGCTCAGCTTTGGTCAGCTCCTGCCCGCTTCAAAGGCTGGGAGGAGAGGTTCTGTGAAATCATACAATAACAGTGAATATAACCACCCTTTCAAAACACAACTGAACTGAACTGGATAGGTGGGAACGAGACAGAAGGAAGGGATGGGGTTTCACTGCTGATACAAGGAAAGACAGGAACATGTAGTACTTGCTTCTGTGCTGTGGGAACATATGTAGAGGTATGTAAATATTCTCTCTTGCTGGTTAGAAATTACATTAAAAAACAACAAAGGGTTGGCTGATCATGCATATCCTTTATCGGCAACACCCTGCCTTACAGCTGTACTGTTACACATGTTCACACAGTATCCTACGAACAAGTACAGTTTGATATGACTGATTCGTCTGGTTCATGTCAGTAAACCACACTGTTGCGCTGGATGGCGCGTTCCTTTGTCACAGTAAACATGGGCACCGCCATTTATTTAGACTCCCATCAACAAACGCTGTCCTGCTGCTACAGTACGTGCTAGTCAGTGTACTGTATGAAATTTGTGTTAATCCTCAGATGAAAATAGTCCCTAAAAATGCACCATTTACTGCTAATAGTTTGCAAAAAAAAATTGCTTTGCCCAGTTGTTCCATTATTATAACGTACATTATTTTTGACCTGTTTTTAAAAGTTATTATGCTCAGAAGGAACCAATGGGCTTATAAGGCAACTGCAAGGGAGAGTAAGTTGGAAAGTATGAGGGCCTAGACTTGTAAATTGTTGTCTTTTCTGGGATTTATTGATAATAATAACAGATTGTCACCGGCTTTATCTTTTAAATGTTTTAAGAGTTGTATGATCCACACAAATATTGTGCTTCCCACCAGTGTAACCCCTGCTAAAAATGTATGACCTCATCTCAGGCAATGGTTTATGGTTTCTTTTTCTTTTTCTATGGAGGCTTTCCACAGAAGGAGACATTTTGGGGGATGCCACTGCGTCGGGTTGCCCTTCCTCTTCCACAGAAAAGGTACGTTTCACTGCTGATACACAACACATGGAAGCCATCAGCAGCAACTGGAAGCTTGTGGTGTGGCGACTGTTAGCAGGAGCCCACAGACTCATACACACATACATATAAAGCGTATGGATATATATCAACCGTTCTGCACACGTGGGATACACAGTGCACAAATAACAGTGTGTGAGTGGGTGTGAATGTGTGCGTCACTTGTATTTTGAAGTGTGTTTGATGTGTGTGAGCGGTGCTCCTGTTATTCTCTCTTTGACAGCTAAATCATCGCCCTCCTCCCCTCACTATATGTAACCTCAGAAGATGATTAGTTCATATTTTCCCCCAATTGTATGGACTGGTCCTCGGTGATGGCGCTGTAATATGTTTTATAGATACGCTACAAGTCACCCTGTAAATAGGTCAGCTGTCTGAAGTGTGATGTGTCATGTGCTCCTTTCCAGCTCTGAAATGTCTTCTCTAATGAGCCCTAGTGATTTTGGAGAGGAAAACACCACAGCCCTTTTTCCAGTAAAGCCTCTCTCTGCCTCTCCGAGCCTTGCATGACAGAAACAAAAGCTGTTTGTCCTTTTGGGGATTGGATGTGTGTCTCTCTGTGTGTGTGTGTGTTCTTCATTCCTGCTCTCTCTCTTATTCTTTTATCTCTCTGTGTTTGCTCAATAAAGTCTTCCCTCGTGATTTAGTACTTTTAGCGATGCTGTTTTGCCTGTTGGGAGATTATTACTGACACAGCATGCCATTTGACTGTTTAGACGTATTAGATTTTCAAGTCATTTTAAAAGTTGTTTTAAATCTTCACCAATATTCAGTCAGTTGAGCTTCACTCAATTTCGGTGCAATTTAGTGCCTGCTTCATCCACTCATCTGTTCTCATTTTCGGTGAAAGTCTGTGGTTAACTGAATTGTAAACCAGTGTAGACAGATTGAGAGGATATTAAATAAAGCAATATAAAGACTGCAATAAGGACCATAAAAAGCAGCAGACTGCAACAAGCAGACAGAATGGAGAACAGAGACTAGAAAAGCACAAACAGATACTTCAGTTGCCCCGCACAGTTGAATGAGTGAGGCACTGACAACATCATGAGAGCATCATCATCTAGAGAAAAAAAAGAGAATGATTTCGATAGAACTGCAATGTAACCACGGAGACCAACGCCACCTATTAACACGCAACGTGTATGTAATAACACATCCAGCACAGACTACACTGTCAGAAATCAAAGCCCAGCCCTGATTATCACCATGCTTCTCTCTGTTGATGAGTAACATATGCTGGCACCCCCCCCTCCCACCCCCATCCCCTCTTCTTTTGACCCTCTGTGCCTGCCTTCCCTTGTGCCATGGATTCACAGGGCCCCATTCCCTATATCTGTTCCCGACACAGCCCCCGATTGCACAAAGGGGCACAGTATCGCTCCGTCACTATATCTGAAGGAACACATTTTCCTCGGTTTGTGTGATGCTGCATGCTGGGAATGCTCTATCTCTGCTTGTTTATTAGCAACAGCGTTCGGCCTCAGAATTAAAAGCACATTATCGTCATTCATTATCACTGCTGCTGCTGCTGCTGCTGCTGGTTACACACCGAGCACTTGTAACCGAGATCAACGTCAGTGGCCACCGATGCGTCTGTATCTGACGTGCTGTTGGCCACTGAATTATGACTACCAGCTTTACTGCTGGACTTAACTTCCCAGAACTTTTACCATTGGCCTGTGACAGAGAGGATGATGATGGGAAATCTGTGTTTTCCTTTTGATAGTTTGTGTTTTCTTTTTTCCTCTGCCTCACATTTTTTGGGAAAGCCTGCAGTATTAATCAGTGACACACATGTGCACAGGGCTCCCCAGAGTCTTAAGTTCAACAGACTTAGAAAAGAATTTCCAGATTTTATTCTGATTTGCATGGAAATTTAGAAGAAAACAATCTATTACTGTTATAAGATTGTTAGTCAAACCCAACCTCGGTGTATTCTTCATATTGAGCACAACACTTCCGAATGATTGAGTGGCCCTTTGGGTTTCCTCCCCTCTCTTACATAATGCAGCCAAATGTTGAAAATGATGTGAAGATATAATTAAGGTATGAATCACTCATCATCAGATAAAGAAGACATTATGACTCAAAATCGGCCTGGATAACAACGCACTCCAAGTTGAAATAACACTCATTACGCACAATTCTACATCTGGGACATTTCAATGGTTCAAGAAGTCATGATTCACATTTTTAAAATGCCGTCACCCTGGTGTAACCTTTCCCGATAGTGAACATCAAACCGGCGTGAATGAAGAGATGACTATGCAGCCCTTTTCCTTTTCTTCTTTGATTAGAGGCCTTGTCATTAGTCAGCACTCTATCTGGTGCTAGAAAATGGTCTTTTACACCAAGAACGAAAAAAAACAAAACATGCCATCAACAATGGAGCTCAAGGAATGGACCTGAATAGGGCTCGGTTCTGCATGATCGACCCATCGAGTCAGAGGAACGTGTTTGAAGTTCATGTTGGGACATTATGATGTGGCAGATAATAAGGACCCTGCCTCTATCATAATGACCCACTGGCTGTATGGATGCATAAAGCTTTACTGCCTGGCAGGAATGTAGCTATTAAGCGCTGCCCATAACATGTAGTGGGTGCCTACATGTTATGGGCTTAAGGTCACAAAGGCACTGCCTGTGGGCCCCCTCGGTCTGTACGTTTACACAGAGGGCACTGCCATGGTTCAGTAACCCTTTCATCTTGTCATTCCTTCAATCACTCATCTCATTCTCTCCATTCTACATCCTTAGCATAATTATCAGGCGTGAAACAAAAGCCTGAAGTTTGATCCCAGTTCATCACCGGTCGTGACAGGGCACACATGGGTGTTAACGGTCCGCTCGGCCCCGAGCGAGCATCCTCGTTTCAGAGGTACAGCATGCCAGTGTCCTGGGGATCTCACCTCATAGCACCATTGAGCTATGCACATTTAGTTCATTCACTGACACATTAACCTCTAAATGAGCTCTGCTGCGGGGACCTTAATCTGTCTTTGGCCACACAGACACTTTAATTCCCTCACACGCGCTCACAAACAAACACATGCACACACACACACACACACTCACAGACTCAGTGAAAGGCACCCAAGAGGTCAAGGGGCAGGGTTTGACCGTTAGTGCTGCCGACACTGAACTCATTTAACTCCCTGCTGAATGATCTGTGTATTGTTTGTTCGTCTGTGTGCATGTATGTGTTTCTGATTGCATGTGTGAGGAGGAGAGCAGAGCAGAGCAGAGGAGAGAAGAGGAGAGAGGACACTTTCATTTGGGTGGGGGATTCACATGTATAAGATGCTGGCAGCTCCCATAGTGTTGCAGTCAATGGAATTTTTGCTTAATCCTCATTGAAACTGGGAGCTCCTTTCATGTTAGGACGCCAAAGTGACCCACCGTGACCTTTTGTCCTCTCTCTTTGAGGCCTCGCTCTAACGATTAGCCCATGCTCACAATGCCGACGCATGGAGAGGCGGAGACCAGTGTTCCTACGCCTCCAATGCCCCTCCAGGGTCTGGGGAGCTCCATCCTCACCACCCAAACTGGCACATCCTGAATCAAAACAGGGTGCGAGAAGAAGAAAAGGAGAGAGAAAGCGAGAGAAAGCGAGAGGGAAAGCAGAGAAAAGGGGGGAAAAAAACAAGTGAATAATAGAGGAAATCCTTGAGACCGGTGATGGAGGGAAAAGAGGAGGAAGGAGGGAGGGAAAGAAAGAATGAGAAACAGAAAAATACCAGAGCAGCAGTCAGCATGGCGGATAAAAGCCACTCTTAAGATAAGGTTGGCACAAATATGTTTTTGATCGTGTCGCAGGGTCCACGGCAAACTTTGGAGAGGTTGCCAACTCACAACCACAGACATGCACAGATGTTTGAGATATTAATGTTCGCAAAAACACACATCCAGGATGGGTGAATTACCTTACATGGTTGTGTGTTTGGCAGAAGTCCGCAACAATGTGGGATGGAAACCCACACACAGACACAGACAAACACACACATCCAAAGAAAAAAAACAAAAAAAAAAACCATTCACACAAATGATGCAGACAGACGATATCGGCGTCCTCATCAACCTATCAGAAATCTTTGACCTTTCTATTCACAGATAACAGAGGCGAGTTTGAAAATCAAGACAAATTGCCCTCAGTGTTTGTGTTTATTTGTTGGATTTTATGCGCTCTTAGGTACGTGCAAAGCACAGACAAAGGGAGAAAGTGTGTGAAAGTGTGTGAGAGTGTGTGTGCGTGTCATTGTGCAGACGCATGCACACACACACACACACACACACACACACACACACACACACACACACACACACACACACACACACACACACACACACAAACACACATGCATTCATTATTCATGAATGTGTGTGAATGCTTGCCAAAAACATATCGTTCAAACAAAGGCCATTTCTCAGTGTGTGGGTGTCTGTGTGTGTACACTTCAAAAACACATACTCACTGAACTCCTGTCATACCCTTCCAACATATGCTATGAGTTTGGCCTGTGTCCCGAGGAGCACTGCCACATGACTGAGAGCCCAGACAGCCCCAAACAATCAAACAATCCAAACGCTGAATTGCACTCAAGCACTGGAGTCATTTGAAATGTGATACAGGGAGTATAGAATTCAACCATATAGCCACAGATTTTTAGATTTAAATTAGCTCCCCGGTCCGATAGCTTTTCATCCTCGTGGCTTGAATGCCGGGAGCATATTTCAGACCTCGGTGGAAGAAACCTCAAGTTCTCCCCGGTATCAATCGCATTTTCTCTGAGAACTAAATCTTTCCAAGAGCCCTCAGGATGCTTCCAAGTAGTAGTGCACAAGGTTACATTGTTTTACCCTTTCAGATGAATAAACAGTCTTCAAACACTATTTTCTCTACTGGTGAATTGGTGTCAAAAGACAGTGAAACATACATAAACACACACAGGGTCAGCGTGTACGTCTATGCACGTGCACACAGCCAGCGGGAAATACTCACCTTTTAGCGCTCACCTTATTCGGAGAATACCAGCTTTGTGAAACAAGCTGAAATTTCACCCAGCATGTCCAGATAATTATTTCCAGTTTTTCTTCAATTTCACTGATGTTTTTAGAAAATTAAGGAATTTTTCCCAGAGTATCTTTCTCAAAACAAGGCAAACCACAAGTGAGATTCCACTCATACAGAGAGAATCAGTTTTTTTTGCAGGAGCTGGAGTCATCTCAGCCCAGTGGCAGTTTGTTCACTGGCAAATGTCAAGACTTAATATCATGTGAATTGACTTGTTACAGAGTATATATTTTTTATTATTTGTAGTAAGCACACATTGGGGTAAGTCAACGAGGCAGGTCTCAGAACAGTGTCTCTTTGCTCTCCAAGCTGCGTTACTTGATACTTGTTTTCGGCAGGAGAAACAATGAAAGTATTTAGTCAGATGTCACGCAGAGTGAGTTTGTCTCTTGTGCAATTCAAACCTTTGTTCAGCAGGGCTTACTCGCTCACTGCATTGCATACATACACACACACACACACACACACTCACACACAAACACTGCACCTTCTCTTGGTAGCTGGGCTCTCTGAGTCAGTGCTGTCTGTGTGTTTTCAATTACGCGCCCTCTGATCGCCCTCTCCTCCGCTTCAGATTCCTCTCCGTCTGTAGCCTGGCTAACGGATATGCAGCCATATTATAGGTGGAGAGAGGAAGGGCAGGATTAGCGAGGGGCTGTATGGTAATAAGGCCTGCCAAAAAGCTCTCTCTCTCTCTCTTTCTGCCTCTCTCCCTCGCTCTACCTCGCATAAACACACATGTTCACAAAGGAGCTGTTGTTTAGCAGGTTGTGATAACGCTGCTGCCAATACAGCTGTGTGTACCTCACATATTTGTAACATAACATCAAACAGACAACATAAATGCATACACACACGCACATGCACACACACTCTCTCTCTCTCTCACACACACACACACACACAGTATAAGGTGATCGGGAATTCACCTCGTGGGTTCCACGGCATGTACCTCCCCATTCACCATTCATACCTTTGTCTCTATTGTTTTCTTCAATAGCTTGTGATCATCTGTGTAGTTCTGTCTCACTCACGTCAGGATAATGTTTCAGTGTTTGTCTACCTCGTCTGAGACTTCAAAGATCTTGGTGCACCAAATCTCCTTTAATCGTGGCTGAGGAGCCATTGTGTTGATGATATGGTTATGACATTACGCCTTTATGATAAAGCTCATCAACGCCAAAGACAGTTAAGACTAATCCACTGAGCACACACGCTCGGCAGCATCACTTAACTCCCTCGGCAGCTTAACAAAGCATGGCCTGTCTCCTTACTTTGCCTGTGTTTTCTAGCCTTAATGAGGGGTTACTGAAGCATCAAGGAGGCCCGTGTTTGTGTGTTTGTGTCTGTACACACAAGCACGCACTTAGAGACAAGCATGCGCACAAGTTACGATCTGCGTTTCTGTGAATGAATCTGATAAATGCGCTTTGTTCAGCTCTTGGATGTTAATCAATGGCTATTATCTGAGTCAGTACAGTTTGTCTGAGAAGGAAAAAAAAAGTCTAAATGTTGACTGAGCCACTTAACGTCGTTTAGAAAAGTAATCTTCTTAGCCAAGTTAAATATCTCTGTTCACATTTTTCAGACAGTAATATCCAGCTTTGGTTTGGAGAGGCTTTCTAGAAATACATGGGCAGGAAAACATGTTGTTTTCATCTGCCCCTTTGCTGATTCCTGTGAGTACTTATCTGTGCAGCATCCACCCTGGCTGACTCCATTGTACTCGATTGTGCTCCCCCTAATCCTCAAAGACCAAGTTGAGGAGTTGTAATCTGGAGGAACACCTCATTCTGCCTCATTCACAGGCCCATGTAATGAAACCCCCCTTTGATGAATAGGTCGATTAGAAACCTCTATTTATGGTAAGTTATTCAAAAGGAGCTTAGGTGGTTAGAGGGATGAGTTGCTCTTAAAAGCACACACTGTACTGGCTGTTTAATAGCCATGCCTCCTCCTTTTCCCTACACCCCGTTTCTCATTGCTTCCCTCTGCTCATCTTTATGCCTCTATTAATTTTTCTATGAAACTCTGTCTGTCTTCATGACCTCCCCCAGCCCATCTCTCCCCTCTCCTTCCTCTTATCTAACTCTCGCCCGGATACACTGCCAAGTGAGAGCACCAAAAACTGATTTATGCAGTGGCCATCACAAGACAGCAACCATTCTTGGCTGTGGCCAGAGAGAGATGAAACCTCACCATAAAGACAGCATTGTTCCCAGCCCTGAAAACAGCCACAAGTGGGATAAATACTGCTGCCTTTTTTCACGGCCTCCTCAAGGACTTGCATCTGCGTGGGCTTGTGACTGATCTTCCCCAGATCTCATGAGGGCAACATCTCTGTGATTGATCGTGGTGATGTATTGGCCACCAACAACAATAATGAGAACTGGAGTCATCCATGCAACGATGACTAAATACAGTGAAATGTGACAATGTTTTCGGAGCTTTGTGACAGAGAGACTGGATTTAGCTGAGTGAGAGTGAATATGAGCAGTAACATTCACAAAGTTTTGGGGAAGCTACTTTAAAAGCCGTGCAAGTTATTAGTTGAACAAGTTTAAGTTGAACAAGCTCTATGGATAGGAATATGTTATAAGTAACTGCTTTCACATGGTCATTTGAAATCTTGATTCAGGACACTTATCCGTGATAATGTTGGTGCTAACAAACATTATCATGTTAACATTGTGCAAAACCACCGCCCTTGGCTTTTGCACACACACACACACACACACACACACACACACACACACACACACACACACACACACACACACACACACACACACACACACACACACACACACACACACACACACACACACACACACACACACACACACACACACACCATACAAAGGTCAAGTGCGTGATGGTGACAGCCTGATGAAGGTATTGTCTGAGCAGGCCTTTACAGCAGTCAGGATAAAAGACAAATGGGGCTGGGCTGGTCAAAGGGGGTTCAATTACAGTAGAAAAGCAATGGTAAAATATAAATAAGAAATAGTTTGTTTCTTTTTATGGGCCCAAATCCATTGTAGTTTCAGCTGTTAACTAAAAACTATGCCAAAAATGATCTGTGTATGCCCTTATTTCTAAAAACTGGAAAATTTCAAAACAACATTTGCTACTGTGTCCTACTCTGTGTTGGTTTCATTTAATCTCTAATAGGCCACGGCTAACTAAACAATTTTATTTCTTGAAAAAAGAAAAGAAAAAAAATAAATCTTACTGGCAATTTCCACACAAAGGCTGACATGAACAGTTCTGCGGATTTTATTTTGATTAAAATCAACTTGACATGATAATCTGACATGAAAAAGCAAATAAGTAGGATGTACCACAACATGATGTAGGTCATCAAAGTATTTTCCTAAACATGCAAACACTGCAGAGACTAGACCAAGGTCATTGTTTTAAATGCGGCATAGAAGTGTTTTTTTCTAAACAGCTGCTGATGAAAATGAGGCGTGCACTTCCCACTTTTGACATGCGTTGCTCAATGAACCAAATGTTGGTGACTTACTTGAAAAAAAGTTGTGAAAGCCATAAACACCAGTGAAAAAAATTGCACGGCTCCTTGATTGTTATTTACGCCTGTTCCAGAGTATCTTCAACAACAGTCTGAACAATTAAAAGCTCTTTCAAGAAGGCAGGAGGGAATCAAATGTGGACTCAAGTGGCTTACATATTTCCACACTATTACTTCCATCAAAGCAGCAACATAAGCATGTCTCTTATTTCAACAGAAACGTGTACTCATTCACTGTCATTCATATGACTCTGCAATTCTGTCCTCTTGTTAAACAGCTGATAGCACATCCTGTTCAGAAGATATTTCACAATAAAAGCACTCCAGGGAAGAGTGTGTGTGCCGTAAACCAGTGGACGTGTTTCAAAATGTGAAACAGATGAAGGAAAGTGTTGAGATTGTATTAAACCCTCTGCAACAATCAATTTAACACAGCAAAACGGGAAGAAATCGGACAACACGAAAGTCTCTTACTGTAGAAACATATAAATTATGAAATCATTAGATGTTATAAAAGGTTGGTCTCTAAAAGGACACCTTTTGTGGCTCCTTTTGAACATTTTTTTTTTTTTTACATTGCAAAGTGTACAGTACAGTATGCTTGTACACACATTCAAATGTCACATTCAAAGGCAGGGCAAAAAGTCTGCAGTCATAGGCTCCTCCTGGCTGCATCACATCGCCTCCCTGATCCTTATCCAACAGCTCTTTAGCATGTCTTTGATGCGATAAATTGTACAAATGATAAGGGTGCACACTCAGACAGTCTCTGCCCTAAAGGCATTGGTAATGTTGAACTTGATGTAACCAGAAAAAGATGGAGGTGGAAGCATGAAGAGTGAAAAAAGGAGTTTGGGAGAGAACTTCAAACCCTGGCTCACTCTCGCACTTCTGCATACCTGGCCAATCACTGCATGAAGCGAGCACGCTTGTTGGATTGCCCGGTAGAGAAAATTACGAAAATTATCAGTCGTGCCAATTCCACTGTCAAGGAAAAGGGTTTAAGACACTGTTAGGCAGTCCGACAACTTTACAGAGGCCTTAACCATTACGTGACGAAGAAAGTGATTTAATGGTTTCAGTAAAATGACGATTAAACTTGGGTAACAGGGGAAGCTTGTTTTCCCTTACCCTGCGGGAGTGGCATTCTGGGAAGTTGAAATAAGCGATGCAAAAGTCATACCAAATTCAAAACATTACGATTGCACAATGTAGGATTTTTAGATTTATCACCAATTACTGAAAAAGTCAATTGCTCAGGGAATCGAAATTGTTTCTGACTGAAAGTGAACTTTCTGACTGAAAGTGAATTAACAGAAACAGTTGAGTTACATACTGACTAAACGCTTGAAGGTTAGCCATAAATATATTTGAAAACAAACAAACATTGGCACACTTGTGGTAAGGTCAGCCAAGTGATTCTTTCCAGAAATCAAACCAGTAAAAAAGAAAAAACATTTTTGGCTGTGTTGGGATGTGAGTTATTTGGAGCAGGGATGATTGCTTCCTCTGCCTTGGTTTCATCCTGTTGTCTCTGGTGTATTTCTGGAGGTGTGGTCACGTCCGGTCAGTTCCGGGTGGGTCAGTTGTGTGGTGTTAATCAGACCTCTCAGAGTCTGCAGAGGTAGACAACAGATGCTGGTAGGAGTGAATCACTCTGCACTGAATATACCACATGTCTGGAATACAATAACCACTCAGTCCAGACACAATACCCACACATAAACATGGAAAACGGGCCAACTCATTGGCGACGGTGGCATGAAACACACTCCGGTGTATGATCGAAAACACACACATACACATATATGTCTGCACAAACAAACAACAGAAGGAAAAACAAAGGGGTTGCCCCATCTTCTCATCATGATTATGACATTCTCAGATGCCAGACGTGTATTGGTTTCTATGAATCATCTTCCACAATGCCAACTATGTCATTCTTTCTTTCTCTCCGCCTGTTTCTTTCTCTTGTGTTCCTGGAAGCTAATTTGGAATCACAGCCAGACAGCAGTGAATCAGTGAGACACTAAGCCATAAGATAAATGCCAGCCCATAGTGTTGTTTTCACTGGTCAGATGTTGCATGTGTTGGAGGAGTGGGGGCGATGGGTGGTCATCATCACTCAGATGTCTGCCAGCACGGAAAAGACCCTTTAACCGTAACCTCGGGGGCTCTAAGTCATTTCCAGCCCCACTAGGAACATTTCACACATTGGTTAAAATGGGCATTTAGTCACTCGCACACTAATGGAGACACACAAACACAGTTGCTAACATTTTGCATCTTTCTCTCCCCTCTCCCCCTCCCTCTCTGTCTCCCTTACACACACAGATTTACAGGCACACACACTTACACACACACACACACACACACACACACACACACACACACACACACACAAACAGACACATATGCACACACTCACAGACGACAGCCTAATTATACACAGAAGTTGCTAAGGCCATTTCCAAGAGGCTATTTACACTTGTATTTATTTGTCTTTTTTCAAATATTCGATTTATGTCTCAGACTTACTGGAAGCGCACGCTGGCAAGTGCCAGGGAAAGCATTTGGGTCCACTTTAAAAATGATATGAGGCCAGACAGACTGGGAGATGAAAGGAGTCACGGGGAAACAAACAAAACACAATGAAATGCCATAATACAGATCAGAATGGGAAGGGAATACAGGGGGAAGAAGAGATGAAGAGAAAAGGAGAGGAAGGAACAATTTGCTGTAAACTCCTTTGGTAGTAAATCGCAACCAAATGGCCCAGAGAATGAGTGGCGCAATGGTGAAAGTGCTGAGAGATCCTTTGCTGTGATGGCTGCATGGATGGATGAGAGGGAGCTGTGTGAGATAATAAACTGTAAAAAGCTTGCCCGTCGCTTTCCAGGAATTACAGCATTCAGCAGTTGGTACTGTTAACATGATCCCTGCCAGGGGTGGCTGGCTAAGAAAGGACGGTAATTTGATAGGCTTGAACTTAGCTCACTATGTTGAAAGCGAATGAGCATTTGTGTGTCATGTGCCCGGTCTACCAAATCCAAGTCTGTACTTAGTGTGTGTAGCGTATTCTGGTGCGCAGTGCGCCGGGTATCTACAGCAGTGAGTCCTGTGGCGAAGTCTCTCCCCCTGAGCTTGGCAGCTTTTACACACACACTCACAGGGGAGGTTCAACAGTGGCTAGAGGAGGGCAAAATCCAGCAGCATTTTCTTATTTATGGCCTATAAAATCCCATGTAATTTGGTGGTTAACTTTAATGGGTAATGGGTGAAATCCCTCTTTGTCTTCCTCTTTAATCGTTTCCACATTAAATAGGGCAACTGTCAAAATAAGATGATGTCATCATGTTAGGTCACCACTTGTTGCCACCGTCCAACACTTGACTTTTAGTACTTCTACAGTGTGTGGCTTTTTGTAGAAAGTAGTCTGATTTCGCCTTTTCTAATAGGTCTCTATTACGAGAGAGGAGGAAATTGTGAGGAATGTTTGAGTCATCCTTTGAGGAATATTTTTACAGTGCAGGTAGTTTTCAGTCTGCGAGCTGCGGCGTTGGTGATCGCAGCCAAACTGAATGATACGAAGGGCTGCAGCCATGCTACTGTAAAATGAAGACTGACATACGCAACCTACAGTAGCCTGTCTGCTGTGGCATTGTGGCTAACGGTTCATGTTATTTTTCACCATCAAACGAGGACGAGAGAGATCCTCAGCTCTATAATGGTAACTTTATGTGGCCAGAATTCCACTGCTTGCAAGTCTACTGCAATGGTAATGTGGTGGACGATTTTATTCATAGAGACATTCAGGAAATACTTGTGCACAGCTGAATTTAGTTGTTCCATCTGCAAATGGGCTTTAGTATGCTAATGCTGCATGCCCCATAAAAACATCTGAGTGCTCTCTCCAGTTTGCCATCATCCTATTACATGGATCAGATGGCACAATGTTAGACACGTCTCCTCTGATGCTTGTGCAGACTGAGCTATTGTATTATATTATTGTAAAACCATTGGTTTCTGTCTCTCAGAGTGTGCAGGAGACAGTGTGTGGGAATGGATGGAAATAGCACTGAACCCATAATTTGGCATTGTTATTTCAGGCTGTACAGTTTAATTTGTAAGCACATCAAGGTGACCCATTCACTACATATTGCAAGGGTGCGATGCAGATTTTAATCTATTATAAACATTATTGCAGCCTGAGCAATGCTGTGTCCTAGAAATTATATTTATACACAACAACGGTAAAAGGTAAGAAGAATGTAATTGTGAATGGAATAAATGTTTTTGAAAAAGCAAAAAATGTGCTGACAGTTGAACCTTATCAGTAAAATCTATTTGTCTTTGGCCAAAATATCCAATCTTGCACTAACTACAGTATTATTAAAACGTTTTTATGGTTATGTTCAGCCATTAACAGCACTTGGTTGTGGTTTATGGAGAGATCATTGTCTGGTTTAATACAGAAAAAAGCTCACAATGAGCTCAGGCAGAAATGTTTATTTCTATCTAACCAAAACCACAATCTTTCCCTAACCTTAACCACAGTGCCTTTGTTGCCCAAGCCTCCAGTGCGGTCCAAAAGTCTGTGACCACAAAGTGGTCACAGACCTTTGGACCACAGACGGGATTGTGGATGTGATTCTGCTTTCTAATGTGTGAATTGTGCACTTTGTACCATCTACCCCGCTAGCACTCAGGTGACCCTTAATAGATGCAGCATTTTATTCATTCCTGACAAAAAAACAACAACAGAACAATGTTGACCCAACATAACGGGGTAAAATCGGAGTGTCTGATGAATGATAGCGACGTGAGGCCTGACTCGTACAAGTGAAGTTGTCAGTGGAATTTTTTGGACTGCATATCAAAGCTCAGTTCATCAATATTTGATCAGTATTCATATTAACTTTGCAAGTCAAGAGGGTGGTTGTAATGACAAATATTTTGTTTGTTCTTACAGTATGGAACATTTCTTTCTTTCTTTCTTTCTTTCTTTCTTTCTTTCTTTCTTTCTTTCTTTCTTTCTTTCTTTCTTTCTTTCTTTCTTTCTTTCTTTCTTTCTTATCTGCCTTTTCTTTCCTTCTTTCAGTTCCCATGTCAGTTGCAGACACCTTTACAAACATGAACATACAGCAACAATCAGGCAGGCTTTAATACAAGCCCACTTTAACAAACTTATATGTCACCCTGTTGTTTGTCAGTGAAAATGAGGGTAAACAAGTTTTAATCCCATTTCATCCTTTTTCAAAGGTCCATTAGATCATGGAAAACTACTCTCTATAGTTCAACTTTGCCCTATCTTGCTCGCTATAGTCATGTGTACTTACTGCATCTGATGATGAGAATTTCTGGTTTGTTCACCTTTGTTTTCATTTTCACTGAACAGGTCTTGTGTAAACCTGCCTGACTGTCCAAGTCGACAGTGTCCTGTGAACTTGGTCGTGCAAACCCATCCCTCAGCAGTTTTTCTGTTGAGTAAAATCTTGTCCTCATCAGAAATGATGGCTCAGACCTCCAAAATAAAGCTGAGTGAAACAGAACCTCCCAGCGTTTTCTCACTGAATGAATGCTGATTTACTTTTTCAAGTGGGATACGGCTATTCTGTTCTGACCTCATAAATCTGTCTGACTTATAAGGGCAGAGTAACTGTGGTAAACAATGAGGTCAGCCAGCTCCTTGTAACCTACACTTGACTTTTGTTGAAGCCATGAGGAGGCATGCGTGACCACTCCTGGGTGTGTTTGGTGTTTGTGCCCATTGTTCCAGGGCATGTCGGCCTAGCAGGTTTTTTATTTATTTATTTATTTAATTTACTGTGTGGGCTTTCTCAAGTGTGCAACTAAGACGGAAAGAGACCAAAACGTTTCGCCTGGAAAACTGATTCTTATAAGTGCTGAATTCATTGCATCCATTCATCAGAAAGGCAGAGACAGCTTTGAATCATCGTGTTGACCTATTACAGAGGCATTCCAAACTACAGACGTTTAATGTGGCCTCTGGGCAATCAGGCCGTACATCCCCCTACTCACCATTCACTATTCACTATTGACCATTCACTAGTGATAGGGCACTTTTCGACAGCAAAACATCCTCATGGCCATGGACATGACACTTTTTAGCATGAGTTTCAGATAAATAAGATTGTACAGACATTATATGAATCATGTGATAACGGAAAGAAATTGCAGAATAGTTCATAATAAAGTCATGATAACTGTTCACTCTCTCTGGGTCAAAGTTTACATCTTGAGTTTAACAGCTCGCTGGAGACACTGAGAGTGATTTCAGCAAGATAATAAATCTAGAGAAGATGCAATGAGCAAGGTCAGGGTACAATTTACCAACACAACCCAAGATCTATTTTAAGAGGAAGACTGTGAAGAGACAGGACTACTTTACCCAGTTCCTCTAAAAGTTAGAACAACATTCCTCATCATTAGATTTTTGAGGTTTTCACTATATTGGCTTTTAAACTATGGTCATTGTATCAATTAAGAAAACATGCCATATCAGAGCATACCAAAAAAAATCTAAAAACCCCACAAAATCTATCTCAAAATATAATTTAGTGGCAAATGCAGCCCCACTTTGCTTATGTCTAGCCTGTATTTAGGCCCAATGTAGCACATTGATATTTGAAATGGAAAAAAGAGTGTTAAAAAAACAACAACTGACATGTAAAGTATCTGGTCACAATGAGATTAAGTGTTTATTTGACAGTCACTGGATATAAACTGTAGCAAAAGGACAGTCTGTACTAAATGTCAGATCCTAACTGTACCACTGCATCGCACAGATGAAGTCAGTAAGCAAGACAGATACAGGTTCCAGCAAACAGAGGGGGGGAGACAGACAGACAGAGAGAGAGAGAGAGAGAGAGAGAGAGAGAGAGAGAGAGAGAGAGAGAGAGAGAGAGCTTTGTCCCATGTGGGCAACTGCAGATGGCAGCATACCACTGTGGCCTTTGAAACCGAGGAGGTCTTTCTCCAAAGAAGTCTCTGCGCGTGCATCAACAGGAATGCCATTAATGAATTTCTAATGTTCCACTGTGACACAAAAAAATGTCTCTGAACAGTTACAGCTTGAGGGCTGTAAATGCTGTTGTTACAAGTAAACTTACAACTCCTTTTACTGCTGCTGCATGTTCAACTCCCACAAGACTCCAGGTCACTATGACCCAGACGAAATCCCCAGAGGCAGCCAAAGAAGGCTCAGTCTGCTGTGGAAACCCTTTGGCAGCAGTGTTGAAACATCAGCTTTGGTGGTAGGAAATTCTGTCACATTTCATAGTAAGATGAAATCCTCTCTCACGTGCCTGCAAAAACCTCTTAGTGTGGCACGTTTTTGTTTTGATGATGACAGTGAAGATAATCATCGCTGCCTCCACAGCAGCCAGCCTAAGGAATGTCTGGGCATCATGCAGGTGATAGCAATTATGTCATCTGAGCCGTTTGAGGTCATATCCTGCGTGACATCATGATATCATGATCCTTTCACTGAACAAATATCCTCAAGTATTATTGAGGGGAAAGGATGACTTCATCTCTAAATATTGTTGTAATACACTCCATAAAAGAATGAGGGCATCGATGGCCTGAAAACCACAGGTGACCATTTGGCTTTTTTTCTCTGGTCCTGATTCCTGTTATGGAGAAATTTGATTTTTTTTTCTTCTTCTTCTTCTTCTCTATGATTTGATTTCACATTTAGCAGTAAAATCCATCTGATCTGCAGCAGTGATCATCAAGTTCTAATTTCTATTACAAATACAAAAACCGAAAAAAAAAAAAAAAAAAAAAAAAAAAAAAAAAGCGAAGGGACACAAAAGTGACATCATGATGAAATTAGTCTGTTGATCCACGTGATTTCAGAACATTCCTTTTCCCAGGCCATCTCTGAACCTAGAGTCCAAAATCTGGCATAATCAAACAGAGTTATCTGCTCAAGGGCAGCCCAAGCTAAGCAAAGTTTTTTGCTCCCTGCCTGGAAGTATAATTCACATGAAAGTGACTGTTTGCAGTGGAAATGTGCGTGCATGAGTGGCATGCTTGTATAGGCTATGTGAGCATGTCATGTGTTTCTGCATAATATTTTAGGGAACTTGAAGTGCAGTCATGCGTACGTGACTTTGTGTATGACTGTGTTAGAACGGTGAGCAGACAGAAAAGAGGCAGGTGGAGGTGAAGGAAGGCAAAGAGGAGAGGTACACATTTATGATTTCTAGGAATCTTGAGTGGTGCACATGCAAGACTTGTTACTTGCAAAGAATGAGGGGTGTAATGTAAATAATAAGTTGTACTAACAAAGTTTATCCATTTCGATTTAGCATGTTTATGCAAACATTATTTTATCTACACTTTATAGGCTATTTGACAAAATGGTAAAATCAGCACACTTGACTCTCACATTAACTGTAATTATTAAACTTGCAGAAAATGTAACCTTTATTACAGTGGCTAAATCTTTTAAAGCTTTTTTTTCTATTTGTTTTTGATATCTGTTTCATTCTCTCTTTTTTTTATCAATGAACATTGAATTTGTGAATGAAAGCTTTCAAAGATTTGATCAAAGATCGAGGTCTGTGCCCTCGACAGAGGGAAGGTTCGACAGTGGAGTGTGAGCAGTTGGAGTGGTTTCGCAGTGGGCAGGCTTGAATGTTGGCGGAATGAGTTCATGGAGTTTATGACCATGTCGTCTACTCTCTGCAACCAATCGCACTCAGGGTGGAGATTTGCTTCTCACTCTAATGCTCGATCTGCTGTTAATCATCAGCCCCCACAGACAGCATCTTGGTGTTTGAGCTTCCTGTCCCGCCACACGTCCTGTTCCCAGGAATAACAGCCAGACTTCTGGTGTCAACCTCAGAGGTTTTGGATACAGATCTGTAAGTGTTTGTCATGTGCCGCAGGGGCAGGTCTTACTCAGTGTTTTGCACAGAGTAAAAGAATGCTGCCAAGCAATAAGTATGGAGATGAGATGTTGTAACATCCATCATGTCTAAACTGGTGAAATATGCTGATTCCAAATGAGTTTCAAATGAGGTGTGGTCTGATTTAATTGATTTTTTTGTGGTTGCCTGCAGCATATCATAGGTTTCAGAATTATGAGTGATAACTTAGCTATGTAGTTACATGAGGTTTAAGGATAGGTTCCCATAGTCTCTGTAATTGTTAATGTTGTTCCTGAGTTCCCTTCCTTAAGTGATTTCATTGTTAGTAATGGGAACAAAATCCTCTCGATGTGTGAAAATACATTTCAAATTTCAGTTGACATTGATGTGAGTGATATTGACAAATCCACTGGCTTTTGTCCAAGACTGTGTTTTTAAATGTGAAATTTCCTATTTGTGTTCAGTGTTTCCATAGAAACGGAAAGAGGAACTTATCCACTAAAAAACACTGATTGGCAGATACCCACTCAGTTTGTTTAACTTTAAGACTGACACAATTACAAGCAAACCACAAGTGTATAGCTGGGCTTGTGGGTATTATTTTACAAGATTTAAAAGATGCTTCAACCACAAAACACCTTTCAACTTGATTCTTTCTTTTTTTTTAAACAAAAGAAACATGCATTTGTTTTACTGAAACAACTGTCAGCCTCTCATTCGATTTTAAGCAAACTGAAATACTCCAACTTGACCATTTGAAGCATCCTTTGTTGGATCAACACAGCACCCCCTAAGAGAGTGCAGCATGCATCTTCCCAGTTTGCAGAATTTTTGCACGATACCAGTCACCATCCATACTCTGGTAAAGGTTACGGGGTTAGAGGGTGAGGGCAGTGGTCGGGGAGAACATCTCTTAGAGAGACAGAGAGAACAGAATCAATCAATCAAACCTTCCCCTTCTACGAAAAAAAGCTGGTTGCTGGTGTTTCATAATGTGGTGTGAGTGTCAATGATCTCTCCTTGTGTTTGACACGAGAGGTCTTATCAACTCAGCCAACAGATCTTATCACGACTCTGGTTAATCAGTGACCGGCCGCAGCAAGTTGGAGCTTGTGATACTGGAAGGGTCAATGCTGAGCTCTTGTGTCCCCCATTACATTGTTCTTGAAGGACCACGAAAGGCAGCTGAATTCAGAGAGGGCTCCGAAAGGGTCAGGTTCAGAGGAAGTTGATTGGTTGTTCCAGAGAAAATCATGTGAGCATGTGGATAGTACTGTATGTGCCTCCATCTGAGCTGAGTACTGACCAAGGCTGAACAGAAACTGAGCTGCTGCTGCTGAGACACTATTCCACCATTCACGTTTCCTTCAGTGTGTAACAGTGTTTGTCGATCTCTACATGCAAAAGTCTCTAGTAATGGATTATTTTCCCTGAAAAGACTAAATTTTAATGTTTTAAACTCATTGGTTTTGAAAGGAGAATTATGAAAAATAGGCTTAAATTTGCACTGAATACAAACCCTTAACTCTGTTTTAATGGCTTTTATACCAAGCTAAATAGGCACGTTTGTTTTGCAGAAACTCATAATCCTCACACTTTTGGTTTTGGAAAGCTGATAAAAAAGATCCAGCACCCACCAAGCCCTTCAGATATTAGGATATTACTTAGACTGATGCACCATTTTCGCACATGGAAAAATGTTTGACATGCCTGCTGTGTGTCCAGCTATGACTGGACACTCACTGTTTGGGATGAGGCTCAGTCACGTAATTGTCAAAGGTCAATTAAGGTGTCAAGTTTTTTTTTTTTCCTGAAGCTTGGTGACAGTTCAATGAGAAGGATTATTTTCACGTTTGCTCTGTAAATTATTGACTGTTGTTGTTGTTGACACCTTTCACTTTGATCAGTGAGATTTTGCAAAAACCTCTTCAAGCCAATTGTCTCTTATACGTCCGTTCCCTTCTTGGCTTCCTGCTTTGAGCCAATCATTTAATTGCTATCAAATTCAGTTGATTGATGCAACCCACCTTGACCCCATTCACCTCCAGACAGTTATCTTTTTTTTCTTAGAGTCAGCTGTCAAAATAGGTCCATTCAGTTCCAGCCCCATCATCAGATCATCAGATATACTGTTAACTTATTTACCTCCAACAAGGTCCAGACTCCATTAGTAAATTATCTCTGCAGAGGTCATTGTATGGTGTCCTCATTTAAATAAACAAAGTGACAACTTCTGAGAAAAATAATAATTGATCTTACATCACTATAGCTCTAAGGTTTATAGATTGGGGAAGTTTACAGTGTGGGCTAAAACGACTGCTACGCTGCGATAAGGAAAACTTAATTGATATGGTTGCAACAATAACCATTTTGTAACAGTTGGAGAATGACCGTTGTCATGGTTAAAAAGAACATGTCATGTTAAAATCCAATGGTTTATTGACCCCATCCATCCACACCAACCTCCTCCCTTTGTGGACTTTGCTGCTCGTACTGTAGCTAGTCGACATCCTCCTTTGCTCACATAGATAGACACTTGGACATTATCACTTTGGCCACTAGAGGGCTTCGTCAGTCACGTGAATATAAATCATATGTTGTTTTGGGAATTTGCTGAACCGGCGAAATCTCTCATCTTACCTGGAGGCCAAGATCCCAGAAACTCTGATATGCAGTAAAGCTTAAGCAATCAATAAATAAAAACTAATGTATTCCAATTCAAACATATTGATCAACAGTATAGTTATCACATTTGTGTAAAGTTGAACGAAGATGTTGGAGTGTGTGTGTGTTTGTTTGTGTGAGTGAGTGTTGGACGTGAGTGGTGAGTTTGAGTGAGGTGGACATTATTAGGGTGGAAGGTCAGTAGCTCACAGCAGGATCTCTCTGAGTTTATGGCCTGTGGCGTGAGGTGAGTAAGACACATACGCACATCCGCAGCGAGTCACAGGCACCCTGTTAACATCCACACTCTGTAAAAACTGTGAAAATTTGTCTAATTAGCAGAGTCAGTTTAACATCTTGGCTTTTAGCCCTGAACAGCACAGTTTGTACCCTGGAAACTCGTATCTGTATTAGTCACACACACACAGACACCCACACACACATACACACACTCACACATATGCACGCACACACTGGCCAACAACTTATTTACAGCATGTCATTTAACTTTCAGAGAGCAGGATGTTTCGTAGATTCAACTGCTTCCTGTTGTGGTGTTTACTGAAGATGTCTCCTCATGCATTATGTGAGCGGACGCCATTTGGGGTGAGTGCTCTGTTCTTCCTGGCACACTTATACTTCTTTGACATCTCAGGAGAGCGCGAGAGAAGGTGAAAACAAAGCAGGTCAGCGTGCTCAGGCGAGGGAAGAGGACCGAGGACAGTTGGGAGTTGTCTAGCAGATAGCTTGCTCTGTTTACGTTAGATTTTAACTTCTAAAACTTTTAATAGCTTTTAAATTTTTCATGAGATTTGAAGTGAATCTCTCCACTGAAGACCTCTCTTAGGTGGAGCAGCTATGTCTCAGAAAGTATTTCTCCCTCACTTTGAATTGTCAGATATAAACAAGTGACACATTTTTATTACAGCAGTGTTATCTGGAAGATCTGTGTTTCAGCTATTTAACAATCTTTAAAATGTCCTCACAAACCTAAACAAAAAAAACAATATTACCATATTTTGGTATCATTTTCACCAGAGTACTGCCTGTTTCTTTCTTGAATGCACCCTCTGTTTGGGTAGCCTGTTGATAAAATGTCTGGTCAGTCTGTTCTACTTGCTCTAGGTCTATGGGTGTAGATGAGTGGTTCAGGACCATGGACAGAGGCTCAGACAAGTGCACAGTCTCGTATTGGATGTTCTGCTGCTGGAGCCTTCCTCCTCCTCTTATCATCATCACTGAGGCCATACAAGGTGATTAGTATATCAATTAAAATAGACCCTGTGTCTGCTAGAAAATTATGCTGCATACACAACTGACAGACTCTGGGGTTCAAGTTCAAAATCTCTCTCATCCAAATCTGGTAGGCTACACCACACAGGAAAGTCCAATAGTCTGAGACCACTTTCAGGTCATGTCAATTTTTAATTATATGGCGCCAAATTGCAACAGAATTGATATAAGAGCACTTTTCATATACAGTAGGTCTAGACTGTATATACTCTTTATGATATTGATTGCAAAGACCCAACAATTCCTGCAAACATGCAGCTGGCAAAGAAAAACTTCCTTTTAAGTAGAACCAGGCTCAGGGTGGGCGACCGGTTGTCTGATGTTAGTGCTTAAGAGACACAGAACAGGAGGTCGACTTTCCTGTTCACCTGAAGGGGAAAGTCGACCTCTGAAAGTTTGGATTCTATATGATCATATAGAAACAACTCTAACCTGGGTCCATCGTTGTCTCTTGGTCCTAACAGTTTGTGTACCAGTGAGCATAATGTTGACTTGTTCCCTGGACAGTCACTCAGACAGTGGAACAGACTGAGATAAGATATTTTGCACAGGACCTCAGTTTGTCTCTGCCTGGCCAAGGTTTGTGTTCCAGACTGTTTACATTTGCCTTCATTCATTGTTTTATTTATTTATTTTTGTATTAAATCAGATACAGTTATTACCACAGCTTGTATCAGATTCAGAAAAAAAGAAAGGAAAAATAAAGAAACATTTTCATAGAAAAGCAGCAATGGATTCTTCCTTAACAAGTGCAACAGGATGTAATTTGAGGCGCCTGTTAAAATTTCTGAAGCACTGTTAAAATTTCTTTGTCTCCTATATGATTAATCACTGGGTGATGCATCTTTCTATCTTTAGCCTCATCACTTGCACCACTGTGGCCATGAGTTTACCGCTTTTAGGGAAGCGAAAACAATTTTAAAGGGCCCCTCAATTGTTACACAATAGTTTCATCCCCCTTAAGTAATTCTGCAAGAATTTAGCTTTGCTGAGCTCTCAGTAAAAAAGTGCAGTTGCACAGTGAAAAAAAGAGGATATCCTAACCGAAGAGGAAAAAAATGTCATGCCTCATGCATTTTTAAGTAATACTGAATCAACTTCATTTGAGTTAAATAAATGCAATTTATGCAAAGGCACTTACCTTATGCTCATTTTCATGCTAAAATGAAGTCAGAAACTTTAATGGATGTGCACAAGTTTGGTTACCTTATCACTGAACCCTACAACCT
The DNA here is from genome assembly GCF_905171665.1 of Trachurus trachurus. NCBI lineage: Eukaryota > Metazoa > Chordata > Actinopteri > Carangiformes > Carangidae > Trachurus > Trachurus trachurus. The sequence goes on from NC_139897.1 coordinate 19,770,145, forward strand.
AATACCATTGGACTGGATAAGACCTTGGACCAGTGTTTACACAACTATTTCTGTGCAGAGGAAGCGATTTCATAATTACAAGAAGTTCTCAGAGAACTCACTTCTTCTTCCCTGTTGTTTTTCTCTGTCTCCCACCAGCCCCTTATTTATTGCTTTTTTGTCAAATTAACAAAATTGATACTTTAAATTGCTGATTATGCTTTTTCCCAAGGGAAGGTCATCATCATATCATAATACCCTTGACATATTTCTAATCATTCACACTGCTCGTAGACTGTTCCATAAAGTCTTTTTATATCTATATATAATTAAACAAATCCCAGCTTTTTCCAACTCAGACTCCCCTTGAAAATCTCAAAAAATAATGGCAGTTTTTTTCACGTGTGTAATGGTTTAACTCGCAATCAGAATTAGAACAGCAAACAAGTGTCCTGCCTGGGACAGATAGAAGTTGGATGCTCTTAGCCCTTACTATGAGACAGGAGGAAATCTTTTTTTATCCTTTTGTGTAAAAAACATTTATTTACATCCTTTTACCAAAATTGTTCTGTTTTGCAAATAATTTGGGAGCACAGTCGGCCTATAGTCCCACAGGTTGGAAACTGCTGTATGACAATTATGAGAAAGAGATGGAAAATAACATGCAACAAAGTGGACGTCACAATGATTTTAAAACAGGCATGAGGGCAGAAGGTGCAGTAACACAGCTCCACTGAGAGCTCACAGGTGACCGTGAACAACAACATATTATGCACCTGTGAGAGACCGTGACACTCCTCCTTTCTCCCAGACCTTGAACAACAGACACATCTCATTCAGCTCATCCATTTCACTCTCTTCATCCATCTCTTTTCGCTCTTCTTCCATGTCTGGGCACAGCGCAGCTCTCTGTTCATCACTGGGTAGTCAGTGCCAGAGCTACTGCTCATTACAGCCCCACATCTGCACTCAATAACAGGCCACACTCTGCATGAATAACGGCAGTGTTGCAGACATGAGCGAAATGTCAGTGGAAGGCTTTATTACTGGTGGGCAGAGAAGTGTGTGTGTGTGTGCGTGTGTGTGAGTGAGTGTGTGTGTGTGTGTGTGTTTGTGTGTCTGGTAGGCCTTTCTTCAGGTCCTCGCTGCTCTAGTGCGAAGGCTCTGGGTAACCTAGCTTAACCTCTGACCCTGCTCTTCCCCCTGTGTGACCCTGCCCCTTGCCCCTGCCTGAACCCCCTTTTACCCCCTCTGCCCCCTCTGCTTCTGGCAGAGATGGATGAGAAGGAGGCCGACAAGAGATCACACGCATTCTGCACCCCTCCTCAATGAAAACAAAGCGTGTGGCATTTAAGGAAGACTGGGAGACCGAAGCTTTAATCTGACAGGCTGACAGGCCACAGCGGCCTCAGACAGACCTGGGGATCCCATAGACCACACACAAAGGGAAAGAGGAAGGTGGGGGTGAGTAACCTCGGATAGAGACGTTCCCCCGCATTCCTCCTGTTGTCCAAGTGAGCTGTAAATATTTGTTTGTTTCTGTAGAATGAACCACATATCAGAAATGCCTGTCTGAGCATCACGTCTCAGGTGGCAGCCAGGACCAAACACAGCAATAAAGCGCAGTATTTAGTTTCCCCTAAAGCACCTCCGGCTACTTGTTTGCCCTTCAAGTAAAGAAGTAAAACATGGCCTTTCACTTTTACAACATGAAATTGTGGGAATAATGGAACAGAGGCGGAGGAGGATGTGGAGTGGTGACCCGCCTGTCAGGACGTCTAAACAAAGAGGGAGTGGAGGGTCAATCAGACAGACGCGACCTGATAAGCCTGGTCCAGGACTCCGCTATAGCCACTGTTTACTCTGCAGACATACCACTGACCCACAGTCACTTCCTTCCAAGTTGCTCCAGAGATGGAGAGGGATGAGAGGGAGAAGGGACATAAAAGGAGAAGGTGGTGTTGCATGGGCACAGGTTGCACCAGATAAAACTGCAACTGTAAAAAGAAATAAGCGTTTCCAGATATTGCTATGGCTGCTTTTTTTTTCTGTTACAAGGGCCATAAGTCAGAGAGAGAGAGAAATTGTAGATAGTTAGGAAAAGAAAAGGAAATGGAGAGAAAAGTACAAGTGAAACAAAACCAGAGGTGAATGCAACAGCAGCAGCAGCAGCAGCAGCAGCAGCTCAATGTCGGTTTCACTGCTGGGATGTGGAAAGGTGATGTAATTTAGAGAGAATGGTTGCGGTTGCCTCTACAGAGAGAGGTTTACTGGCCCCAGGCTGGCTGTCTAGAGGGCACACACATCTCTTTGCAGACACTGGGAAACACAGGGCCATAAAACTGAACAAGCTCATGTGTGGAGCACCTCATAAATTAGGCCAAATAGCCATGAAATAATACCCCAAAACATCCATATAAGAGAGAAATCTGTAAACATCTTTTATGTCAGTTCGAGTAAGAACCTGGCAGCTTTTCGACATTATCAGCTCCCGTCATCTTTTTTTTTTTTTTTTTTTTTGTTTCTTTTGGGTGATGGGGGGGACACATCACATCATGTGGTGTGTGTGTGTGTTTTTTTTTTGGGGGGGGGGGCGGTATTCAGTCTTTTCTCTTCTCTCTTCTACTCTCCCCTGCTTTAGATCATGACTCCACCAATTGAGTCTCCCCATTCTGTTTTAATGATTACTGCCACGGACATAAGCCAGCAAACATTTATCACTAAAGAAGACATCTCAGTTAAAAGGTATTTCCTCATATATATTTTCTTCTCTCATCATTGGGGTGGGGGTGGGGGTGGGCGGTATGGGGGAGCGGGGTTGGGGCTCCTCTCATCCCTGATAACATATTATCTATTGGCTTAAGATGTTGACAGGAAACAAATTCCCAGGGATGACAAAAGCTTGGAATGCACTACAAGGAGGCCGTCTCCCACACTCCCTCGGAGAAAGCCCCCTCCCCCTTGCACTCCCTCATCCCCTTCCCTCTGAAGGATGTTTTTGTTGTGTAATTGATGCAAAGGTGCTATTGATAAGAAAGAATGAAACATCAAACCACCTCACAGAGAAGTAGACAGGTTTTGGGGTGGGGTGTGGGGGGTATGCGGTTGAATCAAACGTCTTGAGAGCAGCACCAAAGGGAGGATTAATCAGTCTTTCTTCCCCATTTCTGTTCTCACGTTTTCTGTTTTCCTTCTCTCTAACCCCTCCTCCATCAGTGTCTTTTTCATCCTCGCATGTGTGTCCTCGCATGTGCTTGTGTGCATGTGTGTGTGCGTGTGTGTTTGCGGAGTCAGAACCTTGTGAAATTTCTGAAAATGTGTCCGAATTACAAATTATGTGTTGCAGATGGTGCAATTCTCTACCTCACATTGGATCATGTGACGAAAGCACAGATTGGACATCTTGTGTTCATCGTGTGAATAGTTACCTAATGGTTACGGTTACTGTGAGGTTTAGTGCAGTCAAAGATTTGGTTAAGGTTAAGAGACTAAAACAATTTGGTGTATGGTTTAGGTTTATGGTTGTGGTTTAGTGTTTGAAAGCCTTTGGTCATGGTTGAATAAGAAAAACTTACCACAACAACATTTTTGTGTCTACCTTGTGTCTGTTTCCAGTTATGCCCCAGTCATTACATCTTTTCTTGCACTCTCTCACCTTTGTGCATAATAGCATTTCAAGATGTTTTTCTTTCTGTGTGGTTTGTTGGTGTGCACAGAAAGAGGTCTCTCTTAATTTTATGTGCTCAAATTAAAATTTGCATTTCACTAGAAAACGTCACTACTTACATTCCCCCATGTCATGGACCCTTTTGAAGAATTTAGCATGATGTGTAAGTATAAAAATCTATTTCCTTCTGTCTCCCCTGCAACACAGAACCGCACCGTGGAGCCTGCTCTTCTTAGGTGGAGTTGACATCAACACACACAGTGTGATCTATCTAGCTCTCTCTCTTGCCTCCTCTCTCTCTCTCTCTCTCTCTCTCTCTCGCCCTTCTGACCCACTAGGACATTTCATCTCCCCAAATTCCACTAGCCATTCAATGCCCGGCATACACTGGACTCCACTGACAATCATTCAAAGTCATAGTAATTGATTCCAATCTCACCCAAACTTTAATGGGAGTTTCCCTGGTCCAGGCATCGTTCCTTCACCAAGTTCAGTGAAAATAAATTCTGTACCTTTTGTATAATCCTGCTGTCAAATAAACAAGCAGACATGGGTGAATACATCAGTATGGTAATAAAATCTCATTTCATGAGTCAGTATTCAAGTCTTTTGAGCACAAGTCTTGAAACTTTTTGTGAGATCCCACAGCTTTCGTTTCATGGTGGGCTATAAATGAAAATTTGGCTTCTCCTTATCATTTAGAAACATCTATAGAAAACTCCTATACACACCCCATATAATGTCTTCTGTTCACATATGAGGCACACTCTAAAGAAAACACCCATGGCCTGAGTAGCAACCTCCAAAGCTAAAAACAAATGAAGCCAACATAAAAATCCTAAAAACCGCACTTCTTCAAATGGCCACGGGAGGCAAGTGAGTCAATCCCCATAGTCTCCCATGGTAAAATGGGGAGAAAAGCAGAAACAGCAAAAAATAAACTTGTTTACAGCCTGCGTCAAAAGCTGGTTTGTACAATTTCCAACCGTTATGGAAAATGCACAGGCAAGACTTTTTATATAATTCATCTATCCTCAGTTTATTAAGGGGTACAACTCTGTAGTGTGTATTCTGAGTGACAGGAAGGGGGAGTGTGTGTTTGCCAGAATTTCCACTCTTCTTTGTCCATTTCTGTGTTAACCAAGACTTCAGGAGTTAGTACTACAAGATGGCGACGAGTAATCAGCAGCTCGTCTGACAGAGCTATGACTATTATTTTCTCTTCTGCCCAGAGGAGTCCCACTTACTTTTCCTCAATGTTTTTGAAATAGATATTGCACTTCCCTCTTTCATTTGCAATGGCAATAATTGATGCATAAAAGAAGGAAAAAATGAGGGATGAGCACTGCATGAGCCCAATTCTTCCAACTCTTCCACCTGAACTTTATAAGGCCCCTGCTGGACAAACTTTGGCCTCTTTGCAGCAGACTGATGACATAGATCGAATTCCTGCGCAGAAGTAGGCCAGGGCCCTCTATGATAGCAGATTGCTGACTAATCATTGAGCCAGGGGGGAGACAATGCTCATGCTCAAAGGAGCTTTGTATCGACAGCAACTCACCGAGTGCCTCGATGCCACTGGGGCCTCAGCGGCGGAAGGTCCCTGTCCCAAGAGGCTGTCGCTGTTGGAAGCAGCCTGAGAGTGGCTTTATCAACAACTCTGTTTGACAGAAAGGGAGTGTTTGTGTGTGTTTTTGCTATTCCTGCTGGAGCATGCATGCTCGTTCCTTATCTAGGCCTAGTATCTAAGAATCAGTTGGCCGACTAAAGTCCAAGGTAGGTGCAGAGCGTAGCCAGTTTAGATTCTGTTTATTGTTCTGCTACTGAGCTGATCTCTCGCTGTGGCCTCTTAGAGAGTGGAGATGCCTTTTCATTGTGAGAGGGGGAGAAGAGAAAACAACAACAACAAAAGGAAGGGGGTAGGGGACTGTCTGCTTATTGTGTGCATGTGTGTGTGTGTGTGTGTGTGTGTGTGTGTGTGTGTGTGTGTGTGTGTGTGTGTGTGTGTGTGTGTGTGTGTGTGTGTGTGTGTGTGTGTGTGTGTGTGTGTGTGTGTGTGTGTGTGTGTGTGTGCGAGTGCATGTGTGTATGTGTCTCTTGCAGACTTGTTGTGTAAGGCCGAAGTTACCCAGAGGGGGGTTAGGGCTCGCCTGCTCTTAGGGCTGGGCATGTTCTTCGAATGCCGACCCTGGAATTCCATGGCCTGGGGTCAGGACTTTTATTTGCAGTCCCACCTTACACTATTCCCCAAAACACACACACACACACACACACACACACACACACACACACACACACACACACACACACACACACACTCATCTTCAGCTAGCCAGGGGAGTGAAAAAGCTTCTGTAACTCAAGTATTTACTCATATGCTAAGGCGGGTTCAGAGGAATTTGCTGTCAGCAACAACTTCTCCGCCAATCATACACACTGATACAGCACTATCAGATAAAGCAGTGCAAGTTCTCTCATGCAAATTATGGTGCCAAGGGTCAGATGGCACAAAAAAGAGGAAAAAAATGTGAAAAATGTGGATTTTTCAGAATCCATTGAGAGCATTGCCTAAAGGCTGAAAAGTCTGCAGTGAGTGTCTTCTGGCGGCACTTAACTTTAAGAGCCGTCCATTTCGCCGTGTCTGCTCAGGCCAAACATCAGGACTATGTCCAACAAGAGGCTGCAGATACATCTTTGGCTACATTGTGACCGATTGAACTGGTGAAAACTATTTTTTCACAGCATAATTTATCTTCCTGTAGCTAACCCATTACCTGCAGCTAGTCAGCTATTTAATATGGGTTATCAATGTCTGTGCACGTCATCGCAGATGTAGTTGGGTTGTACCTATTCTTAATGTGACATGGAGTCCTCACCAACATAAGCAAGCACACCTGAATACACAGTGAAAACACTTTATTAAAAATGAGTCTGAAGACACTAAACTTGGTTTTGTCCTGAGCACACCGTAGCTTAAATGTTGAGCAAAGCGTAAATCCCCCCCACAGTGCTCCAGGCTCTTTGACCTATTCACCTGCTTAGCATGACATACCTCATCAGTGATGTCTTGTCTCGTTGTCTGTTGTTGCTGTTTCCGTTGTTGTTCAGTTTTCACTGCTAGAACTGGTACGATAAACATCTTTAGTTTGTGTGTGTGCTGTGAATCATTGTCATATGAGAGGTTGTTGTAAATGTCAGCTATAGGGCGGCCAGATGTACTGCTGTCTGTGTCGGAAAGCTTTTTGGGAACCACTGTAGAAGTGAAACTCCCAGTAAACTGTGCTGGAGGTCAAGCAGCTTAGCCCAGCCATATGAGGACAACAGGGGGGTGCATTGGGAAATGTACAACCTCATATGGAAAACAACTTTAATAACAACAACTTAATGGCGTCTCTAACAAGGTCCATACATTTAATGATATTGGGGCAACCTGGCTTTGAGGTTGTAAAAATGGTGATTACTATATGATGTAGCACACAAGATAAGTGTTCCTTATGAGGTAATTCAAAGAGCATGTCTAGCATATTCTTTTGAAATAGGCCAATATGTATGGAATATGTACGACAGCTTGCCAAATATGTCATAGAGCATTAGGCTCTTATTTATATCCATTTAATCCTGTGGGAAAAATCTCACTCTGTTATGAATTATATTTTATACATTGTTCTGCCACAATGTTTCCCCGCTCTCCTGAACTACATTGTGCATATGGATGATATATCTCAGTTACCTCAGTAACCCATAGAAAAACATCACTTGATGATTAAACGAAAGAACAGCTAATAAGATGGAAATGAAGTGATATACGAGGAGCTGGAAAATAAGTTTATAAAGCTTTCTGGATCCAAACAGCAGTAAGGTACCCTCTAGAGTTACTGACGCAAATAGCTAATGCACTGCATATTGCCTGAATATTGGAAAAAAGTGGCCCACACACAGTATATGTAGTATATGGTGTTCTAGCACGCCACTGCACCACAGTGAGGACGCTATGAGAGGACACGCTGGCTCTCACTCAGAATCAGAATCAGACCCAGATTTATTGGTATGTTTTGTGCATACAAGGAATTTCACTTTCCAGTGATTCTCAGTGTAGTTATACACAGCCAATTAAATAGCACCATTCAGACACGAGCCAATTCAAAGTGCTTTACAAAGACATGGAAATACATTAAAATAAGATGTCAGTAAGACGTCAAAAAAATAAAGCAATTCAATGTGATTTTTACATGGATTCAATAAAAGATTACATTTATAAAAGCATAAATAAGTGAATAAATGGTGAATATTCAAAATATGCATGTGATTTATTGATAAGCTAGAAGTAAATAAGATCTAAGTAAGATCTAAATAGGCTGACAGGTGACAGCTTGTTCCACAGGTGCAGCATTGAAACTAAAAGCTGCTTCACCTTGTTTGGTTTCTCCAACTTAAATCTGCCCCATGTGACCCGAGGAGTCAGGATGCTTCATCACATTCCCGTTAGTGATGTCAGCACCAATGACAACATCCAGGATGAATAAGATGAATAAACTCGAACATTTGTGACTATGTATAAATGACTCAGGGAAAAAAAAACAAATTAGTGGGAACCAGAGTAAGTCGCAGTAGATACAGTACGTATAGATACATGGTTATGCGTACTTACATCAGCTTATAAAGCCTGCTTGTATTTGTATTGAATAAGTGATCGATGTTGTTTACATTGTTGTACAATGTGAGTTCAAAACTGATTAATCAATATGTGTGAGCATGTGGAAACACAATTTTCACCGCAAAACATACAAAGCTCCGAAAAGTGATATAACTCTCCACAGAGGCAGAGAAAAATGAGAAATATGATGTATTGGTCGATGGAGCCAAGCAAATGTAGGGTAATCTGCAACAGTGTCAGCATCTGTCTCATGTGTTAATGTCAGTGATGTTATACCGGCAATGTTGACAACCAAACCTCAAAAGCTGCGCAGGGAACAGTTTCCATACCTCCTACTGTTTCCAAGGAATTTGTGTTTAAGCAAAGCAAACACAGGGTGACACACAAGACGGACATACACACTCTCACACTTGCCGTGTCCTAATGAACATAGCAGCAAGCCATTACACATACCTCATTCATTTCCCTGTACTGTTCTCGCTCATTACACACGTACAGCTGCAGACACTGGCACGCGCACACAAACACACATGCATCCTCTCAGACACGTTATCTATCAAATACACACAGGCACACACGCATAATTCCACACATAGTCACACAATTGCGCAGGCTTGCTCAAACTTACACACCATCCCACTTTTTGTTTGTGACACGGCGTTTGCGGGAAGCCCGGCTGTGAGCTAACCCCATCGTGTTTTTCTCGTCTCCTTTTGTTATGTTTGGCACTGGTTGTGGGCTCAACGTGCGCACACACACACATCGCACACACAGTCCCACACACTACTCCTTTGCCATGTACTATTAATAAATTGAAACAAAAATGTATTATTTCCATTTCTGACCTAAAGACTAACTTCAAGTTGTTATACATTTAGATCGTGTCATTTGTGTCCACCCGCTGGTCATATTTCTTCTTTCCATCAATGGAATTTGAACTATAACCTCCCACTATGTCTTAACATTTGGCTATGTATAAAACATCTCACCGAGGATGAAGTCATTACCTTATTCTTAATATTTCTCAGCAGGGCTGCTTGTGAAGAAGATGAGGAAGAGAGGACTCAGGCAACCAAATCAAACAAGCAACATTACAGGAAAAAAAGGTTTTTAGTGCATTGAAGTGTTTTTCTGTGGGTCTTTGGGTCCTGCACGGCTCATTTTCCCACGTAGAGTGGCCATAGTAAATGATTAGAAAAAGTGTTATTGTGCGCTTTAATCTCCCTGTTTTTCTGCTGTTGTCCCCCTCACCCTTCCCCCACTCGACAAAAAACCCCACTCTGATGACACATGGGAGCCGAGCTGAGCTGGCAAACACATCCTCCCTTATTATCAGACTGCTGGAAAGCCCAAGACCCCCGGGTCTTCTAGAGTCCCCCCCGTAGGGGACTCAGATGAGCAGGTGATACTGCTGGAATGTGGACAGGGGCAGGTGGAGGGGGACATTTTGGGGGGGAAAAAGGCCCTGTGGCGTCATCCCTGTCCCCTCCACTGCACAGTTTCCTTCAAAAGCGTCTGCTGGCAAACCTCCGACAACAACTCTGGATCCTGCTCCATGTTTTGTTTGGCCGCTGTGATTATTTTCATAGAAAGAACATCTTTATTGATAAAACTTTGTCTGTTGTCCGGGTCTGTTTTGCTCACTTTTTTGTTTGGTTTGCCAGTCCATGGCGAGAACTCTGTCTCCCTCTTGAATTGTGAAACGTACATAATAGTAAGAATGATATCTTTGTTTTCAAAGAAAATCATGTTTATTTTTGGAGAGGAGGCAATTATTGGAACGAGAAAGTAAAAGCAAAGGATCTTCACAGTTTTGGTTTTGAAATTATGATTTTTGGCATATTTTGAGGATCTTCATTTGACTCATATCCTTTTGTTTTATCGTTGTCAGTGAATAAAAAATGGGGGGAAAGCCTTCCTGTCACCTGAAAGAGTCCAAAGCAGAATTCACAACCATTATTAATTCTACTGTTGACTACTTTGATCGTTTTGATTGTTCTTAGGCTACTTATGTATTGCCAGTCTAGATCACTAATTGTTATTTATCAGTATTTATCATTTGTCTGATTTTGTATTTTTTCTTTACATCTTTTCATACGGTCGTCTTGGTCAGGGGACGACCTGCGAGTTGCCAGGTATAAATACAGGTTAAGACAGAAAATAGATCATTCTCTCTCTCTCTCTCTCTCTCTCTCTCTCTCTCTCTCTCTCTCTCTCTCTCTCTCTCTCTCTCTCTCTCTCTCTCTCTCTCAGTATGAAAAGTCATATCCAAGCAGCTGTCTGAGCAGTTACAGGTGTTAAAAGAGTCCAGATTTAATGTACAGGTAGAGTTTGTCATGCACAGAAACTCACAGTTGGCTCTGAACACTGGAAGCTGAGCAGCTCTCATTGTTCATCACACGGAGGGCTGCAGGTGGCCGAGACTGCAGGGCTAATAACTGACATTATTAATTAACACACAGGGAGAGATATGTCCCTCTGGAGAGAGAGAGAGAGAGAGAGAGAGAGAGAGAGAGAGAGAGAGAGAGAGAGAGAGAGAGAGAGAGAGAGAGAGAGAGAGAGAGAGAGAGAATGACGTCTGAAACTATCAGCACAACCTTTAATTTCAAATTTTTTAAAAATTAGTTTCAGCATGGAGGTGAAATAAAGACAAATTGTTATTTGCGGCGATGGCCTGGCAGTAATTACTACCAGGCAGCAGTTGATTCAGTGAGCACACACGGGACAAACAGAAGGTTGGTAAGCAGCAGTTTGTCTGGAGGAACATCTCCCTGTTCGCCCTGGCCTCAGACACCAGGCTAACTCTCGCTTTAATGATAATAATAAGGCCAACATGGTACAGCCTCTCTTCCTCTGAGCCCACAATTATAGCCTGGCACACTGCGTACGCACACAGTCTGTCTGGGGAGCAAGCCACCGGATAATTTCCGGTTACCTGTCGCAGCCACCTCTCACAAACACACTTAACCTACAAATGAAAAAAAAGACAAAACTTTAATGGCTTTGACCACATATGCACAAACATACATTCAGGAATATGCTCACACTGCAGTGTGAATTAGCCAAACATGTGCAAGGAGCCAAACAAGGATTTGCAGCTAATTTTCAAGCTCAAAAATGTCTAGTTAAGGCAAAACCACTGTTGTTACCTCATCTCTTTAAACCCCAGAGGGGTGCTGCATTCAGTGAGTAACAGGAAATACTGACAATGTTAATTTACAATAAAACAAAGGCAATTTGTGGGTGTTTTTTTTTTTAGCTTTGTGTTTCCAGCACTATTACTCCTTAGATATAAGGAACCACAGGCTGTAACTGCTAAATGTCTTTCTCCCATGCTGTTTTTCCTTGATGGTGAAAGGTAGATATCTTTGGAGATAGAATTTTTGATACAAGACAGCATTATGGTCTGATATGCTCGCATATCTTTCCAGGGGTTGTCTAAGCACAAGTATTATGCACCTGCACACACACTCCAGAGCACTCTGAAGTGACAGCGTCAAAACTTATCTAATAATCACATGAGCTAGTGCTTTCAGAACCACCAAAGGGCCATAACTCCACATCATTATCTCACTTTCTGCCATTTTATGGCTCTGTCATATCCTCTAATTTAGCATTATCTGGTTGAACATTAATCAGGTCCATCCTCATTGCACACCCATTTATCTATCCCTTTGCTTGTCTCCACAGGACAGGCGGGGAGTTTTTCACCACCGGACACAGCAGGTGCAGGTGTTGAACTATGGACCGTTGTCCAGTGATGTCGCTGGCTGCGTGCAACTCGCAATGTGGGAACTTCATAAAATCAGGCTGCAAACACGAGCATGACACTCACTGCACACAGAGTCTGCGCATGAGAGGCCAAAATCCCCAAAAACAAAACAAGCTATTAAGTTGATTCAATTCCTCAAACAGTGGCACAGCAAATCCTTTATTAATTTTAATCATAATAATAATAATAAAAATGATATTTTATTTTATTTATTTATATATATAAAAATGAAACCATTGGTTTTTTGGACTGAAAATATCAAAATCATTTCACTCGTTTTTTTTTTTTTTTTTACTTTTATTTTTTAGAAATAACAAGAGTCATTACAGAAGAGATATAGCTGCTGATCTCTTTGAAGATGTAGTGTTTTCAATTTTCAAAGCTCTTTCCTTGCGGGTTTTCATTCATATCTCGTCTGCTTATCAGCTAAGTTTTAGTGGTACAATATAACAGCAGATAAAGGCTCGTCAACAGAAGTTGTTTACATTTGAATGCTGTTTTACCACCTCACTGTCGTGGACAGGACACGTTTTCCTACCTGTCTGTCTTCTTTTCTTTTTTCTTTTTTTGTATCGTCAGTAAAACGCTTGTGATGCACCATTAAGAGCACTAAACACTATTTCTTAGAAAGACCTGGCTGAGGGAGAAGTAACAAACTGTCTGCTCCAATCTGCGTCTTTCTCTTTTCCATGTGTTGAAGGGGATTAATTCAACATGGTGATCTTTCCTCCCACCACACACACACACACAGTTTCTCATCCTTGTACTCGCCTGGAGGCTTTGAACTTGGTAACACTGGCCAGGATGGTTGAAAGTGTGTCTGGTCCTTTTGGATGTCAGCTGGCCTGGTCCTTTCTTTGATCCATCCCATAATAAAGATCAGAAAGATGAATGCTGGCCAGTCATAAGATCATCTATTCTTTTCCATCATGTCTTGCATCACTGTGCATATGTTCTCCGCTGTGGCACAGTTTACTGCTCTCCCATAGGCAGACCATTAATTGCTTGGCGCCTCTCAAGAAAAAAACAGGAAAAAAGCAAACAAAGAAACAGTTTTGTTAATAGCCTGCTGCTGTTGGCTGCTGATTTGGCCCAAGTAGTAATGCCAATTCTTTTGGAACACACACAAACATCATACTGCCACCCATCATTAGCAGGGCTCCGTGAACACAAATGTGTGTGCCTGCGTGTGTGTGCGTATGTGTGTGTAAGTGCGTATATGAGTGTGTGTGTGTGTGTGTGTGTGTGTGTGTGTGTGTGTGTGTGTGTGTGTGTGTGTGTGTGTGTGTGTGTGTGTGTGTGTGTGTGTGTGTGTGTGTGTGTGTGTGTGTGTGTGTGTTCATATTTATGTGTCTGTTCATGTTCACGTGTTGTGTATGAATCTATGAATGTGTGCTTTCATGTATGTTTGTGTACTCTTGCATGTTTGTTTATGTTTGTGTACATGTGTGCCAGACTGTTGGCAATGCCATTATATCTAAGCAAACACACACACACACACACACACACACACACACACACACACACACACACACACACACACACACACACACACACACACACACACACACACATTTCCCATTCAGGTGAATGGGAAAGTGCTGTTGGACTTTTGGACCCCACTGTATACATAGTCTTTCAGTAGTGGCATTATTGGATGTCCTCCCATCCGCATTACTGAAGCATGAGAATGAAATTGACAGTCTTGGGATGAAGGATGGCACAGCAGACACAAACAACCACTGCCAGCTTCCATGGCAAGTCTCAACAGACAATGGTTTGGGGCAGCCAAATGGCACGGTTGCAATGTCCTTCTCGAGCAATTTCCTCACAAATATTCACACTTTTCTGTCTTGTTTTTGTCGGGTTGTTTGTGCGTCAGCTCGCGTTGGAGCATGGACGACAACAACATCTGAAATGTAGGCCCTATGTCATTCTTAGAGGAGGTCGCACTTTTCAGGATAAACTGACGTGCAATTACGAACATTTCTCACAGTCAAGTGATGAGGGAATTGTGTTAATTCATTAGCAGATATCAATTATTTCACGAGCCAGGGGATTGTGCACGCTATGCCAGTTTCAGAATTTGACTCTTTAGAACACAGAAAAACAGAAGTTGCAGAAAAACAAGAAAGAAAAAGGTCAAGGGGAGGAGGAGAAAGAGAGTGATAGAAGGAAAGAACTCTGCGACCTCTGGGCCCTGGCAACGGCCAAAGAAATGGAGCTTATCTTGTTAATGTAGGGAAGATAACCAGAATGCTCATCTGGCCAGGGAGGAGGAGAGAGAGAGAGACAGAGAGAGAGAGAGAGAGAGAGAGAGAGAGAGAGAGAGAGGAACCTCCACCATAAATGTATGCTGACACTGTTCACTGGAGACCAGAGACTGGAGCTTGTTTATGCGTGTGTGGGAGCATGACAGCTGGACACACACGCTGGCACTTGCTCAACTGTTGCACAAAAGTCCAACTCAACACTTGTCATTCAAAAGCACATAATAACATCCACAGGGATCTGTGTATGGTTTATAGAAATGGAAAAACACGCAGAACAGAAGTTAGTGGAGGTGATTGCTCCCACATGGTTTTTTGTTTGTTGGTTTGTTTTTGTCTTTTTTTTGTCTTTTTTTTTTACAATTAAATCAATCAAGTGTTTACTTACTTAAAATGTGAAATTTGGAAACGTGCGAAAATCAAAATCAATTGTTGTAAATTGGAATCTCCCAGTGTTGTCAGTTCAATTAATCTTTCCGTTCTCTGCAGCACTGCTTGTGTTGTTTATCTCTACCTGAACAGAAATGTTGCCAGCTACTCCAACAGAGAGTCATCCAACAGAGTTATTTGAAGTGACGGATAGGTATGGATCATGGCCTGCCTTGTAATTAAGAGAGATTGCTATTTTCCCCCTAGAATGGGCTCTCCTATCCTGATCTGTAATTATATGTTGTTCAAACATAGAGGGGAGTGTCCCTGGTTATTGTGCAGCCGGCTTTGTTCTGCCTTCACCACCACAACAAGTGCCAGCATAACTGATTGTCTGCCTTTGGTTTTCAAGTTACAATTCTTTTTTAGTTTTTCCACTAACAATAAAGTGTGTATGTGTGCAGCAGAATTAGTTTAACTGTGACAGGTATGCATCCGTCACTCATGGCAGGAGGGAATGGCAGTGTGTGTCGGTGTGTGTGCCTGTGTGTGCATGTGTGTGTGTAGTCCCAGGTACTGCCCCAGTGACCTCCACATAGTGACACTGACGTGCAACAATGATGAATGCCCTGAGAGAGTGAAGTAAGGACCCACCTGGATAATGTTAAAGCTAAAAACTCAGAAACCTTAAACGTTACAAGATGCTGACCTCCTTGTTTAATTAAGTGCAGCGTTTTGCTTTTAAACGTTTACTGCCACCCTCTTCACTCTTCCTGCAACACCTCCAATTAAATTTAGCCTTTAACAAATCCATGAATATTTCAGAGTTAAATGCCAAACGCGATTAAGGTCGCCGCTGCAGGAAAATGAAGATAGATAGAGAGCCCTGATGTTTTAACGTGTCATTTATTTGAGATTGCGAATGGTATTTAAATTTTTCAAACAGAGCGGTCACAGGGTGAAATATTTGACCCCTTTGAATAAGTATAGCCCAGGCGGTCTGTGCACCACACACAGAGAATATTTCAGTGTATAGCTGTGACCCCCTTGTTTTCCAGTAAGAGGAAATTGTCATGCAATGACCCAGTGACCACACTGAAAACCACTTCCCCCTTTGTTATGATTTTGTATGGCTTAACCACCCCATTTCCCATGTTCTGGCCCTGCAAAATAAAGTCTACCCCACACATTTTGTCACATCCTCACTGCCCGGCTGTTTCTCCCATCTCTGACCTTTCAATGGTGTGTTGACAAAGACACCAAAAGCCTCAAAATTGCAAAACTTTACAAATGTAGCATCCAAAGCGATCTATGTTTAGCGTGTGCGTGGGTTGTTCGGATCCTTTTCGTGCTTTTTAGGAGACGATCAGACATAGACCAAAGACAAACACTGACATTGTGCAGTTGTTTTTGTGCGCCCAAGGAGTTTGTTTTTTGTTTTCATCCTCATACCCTTGAATTATCAGCTTGTATTCTACACATTATAAACCATGATATAACAATGATGATTATGACTTTGGCCATGTTAACAAGATTTAAGAAAAGTAAAAGACTTGATCAAGAAGCCTCAGTATCCTCAACCGTCTTTTCTTCTCCTCACATAGTTTCTACTTTGTAGAAATGCCACTAAAACTTCCACTTCATTGTTAATATGTCAGAACCTACGGTTACATAATTAGAAAAGCCTCCTCGCAGCTCCTGGTTGATTAGGAATTAACAATTAGATAGTTTTGTGGGGCGCTGAAGAAACACAATCACCTCTTTATACTCTGCTGTAACCACCTCAGGGCCCATGCAAGGATGTAGATTGAATTATATTTTGCTTTATGAAATTAAGCTCTTTGGGGAAATTAGCCAAATGGTAATGTTTCTGTGTAATTAATGAGAGCAAGAGTGCCGAATGCTTGAGCCCATGCACGCTGCACACAGGAGTTTTGACTATTCCAGGAGGCCAGTACAGTTTGTCCTGGCCATAGAGGTTCTGTGGTATGACCCCCTTTCCCTCTGATTCTCCCTCTCTCTGTCTCTTTCTCTCAATCTCATTCCCCTCTCTCCATCCCTCTTTTCAGTCCACAGCAATTAGAGAGGCAAAGTGGGAGAAGAGGAATGTGTGAGCACGCTTTGTGAGGATTGGGGAGAGGGAGTACAAGAGAGAAAGTGGGAGATAAAGAGAGAGGGAGAGATGAGAGAGAGACACAGGAGGGGAGGAGAAGAAAGGAGAGGAGAAGGCCTGTCTTAATTGGCCTGTGTGGCCACGCTGGGCTGTGATGGTCTGGGCTTGCCAAACCCTGTGCCTCAATAGTTGGCCTGGCCTTACATGCATCCCGTGCATCCGGCCAACCACAACTAACTCTAGTGTGCTCTTTGGCAGTTTCCAATGTCAGGCCTGGGAGAGTTGTGCCACCCACATCTACACTCCGCTCCACAGTTCAGGAGGCCTCTCTGATGGGGATGGATGCATGGGTTTGGGTTTATGGTTTATTTGGCTCCACCAGTTTAGGTTGAGGTGGCATTCCTGTGCTCCTTCTATTGTTTACTTATTTAAAGGATAGGATAATGTTATAGTGATTTTTATGTCCCGGACCCCGATTTAGATGCAGATGTAAATTTAAATTTGACAACAAGTTAAAAATGCACCTACCTAAATTACACGCATACCTTGGATACGGGGAAAAATAATTTCCAGCCATCCACGCTGGTTAGTTCTGGTGATAATTCTGCAAAACAAAGTCATTAATTGGCAGAAATCCCACAATAACACAAACTGCGACGTAAGCTTTAATGATCTAGACAAGATTAAGCCAACACGGCCATCAAAGTCAACAATTGGGAAAACAGGTTTATGTCTTGGTTCACAGTGGCCCGGTTTAGCTTGTTTTGGTTGACTTATGTTGTGCCAGACTCTGCCTTGCCAGGCAGCAATGATGTGATGAGCCCTGAGGACCAGACAGTCCCTGATCTCATCTCCAACTCTAGAGAGTCATACTATGTATAAACACCTGCTGGGAACAAGCTCAGTTCCAGGGCGCGTGCTGGAGAAACACAGGCATACACACACACACACACACACACACACACACACACACACACACACACACACACACACACACACACACCTGTCAGTCAGTAAAAAAAAAAAGGAAAAGACACTGCAAGAGTGATGTGTTTCGAATAACAAATACACAAATAATGCATTTATCAAAAAAAGGGAAACGAGGGACAGTGCAGTATTTACTTGCTGAAAGAGAAAATATGTGAACATTTGCTTGCAGGTTCAGTCTGTGCATGATTGTGTGTGAACTTGTGCAGCCTCCAGCCATGCTTCAGAAATGAACTGTTTTTGACAGTGTATGCTTCCAGCTGAGTGTTTTTCCTCCCTTAGTGCAGGGGGATGGACTCCTTAGTAGGGCAATAAGGTTTCATGAGACAGGCAAAGGTGATTTAATTGAGCGATTTATGACCATAAAACACAGAACACAAGATGCTCTGCAACGATAGCCGACCAGCCTCCTCACTTTTCCCAGAAGTAACACATGTGATTCTCATCACTGTAAGGCAGAACTTTGCACCACAGCCAAAGAAAAATAGATTTCTGCCTCTCCTGGCTGTAAAGTTCAAACTCTTTGATGCCAACCTAAAGCAGAACTGAGAGCCGAAGTAAACTGTGTTGCACCAATTTAACCCCAGTTCCCAAAACATTTCCATTCTGGGAACAAAGATACTATACTCCAGATCTGCCCGGTAACAGACATCCCATGGGTGGGTATTTGCATGCATGTCAACAATGAAAGGTCGTGCCATTTTCAAAATATGCATGTGATAATTTGAGACATGTCGGTTACTAAACTTAGCCACTGAAGTGGAGCTTGCTCCAGTAGTTAGCAAGCCGCTGGAGGATGGAGGAATGGATGTACGGATGGGTGTGTCAGAGGCAGAGAGAACAGGTCAGGTTTAGTGTGGCATGCAGTAGAGGAAGGACTGAGGAGTTGCGGCCAGCCTGCTTGCCACTCTGAGTGCTGATTTCCACTTTGGCACACTCTGCACAATCGCTGAGCAGGAGACAGACAGACAGAGACAGACGGACAGACCAAGAGCCAGGCAGAGATGGAGACAGGGAGAGAAAAAAGAGGGGAGGGAGGGTGAGAGGGAAAGTGAGGGTGCTAAAAGCAGCTGGAGATTCTTTGCAAGGCCTTAAGATGTAATAAATCATTTACAGGGTACATACAGTTTAATTGATATAAAAAGATTTCAAAAAAATTGCACTCAAGCTCAACTCGCACAGAAAAGTGTTAACACACATCCAGGAGAGGCAAGTACACTGAACAAAGCAGTAAATGTTTTAGACATTGTACGTTTGATAAAATGTTTTTTTTATTGATATTAAAAATGAAAGTACATGAATTGTGCATTTCGGACGTTCTAGCGTGCAGAGGTTAAATCAATAAAATACACACAGGCTGAGTGAGCTACTGACACAGAAAAAGTTGCCATTGCTCGGCAATATATCTCTTCATATTCAGCGAAAAGAAGTGGTTGTCTTTCACGCCATTCAAAAGAACACTATAGTAGCCTGTTTGAACATTACAATAGTGAATGAATGCAGTCCTAGCAGGAAAATATAGATATATCAAATAAAAAATATCATAATAATAATAATAATAATATTAAAATAATAATAATAATAATTGCACTGCCTGCTTTGTTGCACAACTGAAGTAGAATATAATTAGAGACAGGACGCAGCCTTGAAAATTGAAATCTCTCTGACAGAAAGAAGATATAAAGTGTTGAGTTTTCTCTCCACCACAGTATGGCGAGTATCCATTCAGTCTCCATTTCATGATGGGTGATGCATGACACAATGGAGGAGGAGGAAACTATAATGTGGCACAGAATGATCTCGTTTTCTGACATTGGCTTCAGTGGTTTGTTACAGAGAGCTGTATCATTGTGGCCAGGTACGTGTAACAACCTCAGCTGCCCTTCCGCAACAAGATTATCACTTACACTCAGCAACTACTCCACTTCTCCCTTGGAGAGCATAGATTGTTTTCTTCCTTCCTTTCTTTCTTTCTTTCTTTCTTTCTCTCTTTCTTTTTTTTCCTGAGTGCTTCAGAAATGGTTCAGCGTGACAGCCCTTCATCAAATGCATAATGGTTGTATGATTGGAAGATTGTGAGGGGTGAACGGCAGGCTAACAACCTTGCCACCCCCCCATTCTCACCATGCAAACACAGGTAGACACTGATGACGCATAAGATCAGGGACATTGTCTTCTACAGAGGAGATAGATAGATAGATAGATAGATAGATAGATAGATAGATAGATAGATAGATAGATAGATAGATAGATAGATAGATAGATAGATAGATAGATAGATAGATAGATAGATAGATAGATAGATAGATAGATAGATAGATAGATAGAACAGTGAGGTGTTGAGCAATGATAATCTCTCCTTGAAAGACAATGACCTTTATGTGACCTTTGATGGTTGCTAGCATCATAACGACATCATTACCTCCAGTTGTAAGTCACATGTAAGCTAAACCCCTAAATCTACAGCCGACTGGACATTTATGGCCTCGTGACCCAAACCAACACACGGCAGTGGCACTGGCACATAGGCAAGATGCTCCTTAGAAGATCATAGGACACCATGCGCAATTACAAAGACATGATTTAATGAAGGACTGATCATTCCCCCCGCCAGCAATACTAAAGTGGCTTTTAAAACATAGTGGGTTTGAGTACAATCAATGTTGAACAGTTATTTTTCCAATGATAAAAAGTCACTCATTGATGCTTTCCTTTTTCACAGACAACCCTGACAGGCTTCTGGAAATCCATGCAGACCAGCGTATTCAGAGTATGTGCCTATTTCTGTGACATAACATGCCTAAGCAATCCAGGCTATGCTGCTGTTAAAATATTAATTTAAAGTAACTATGGCAAACAAAAAAGGAAAAAAAGACATTATTTTTGGTACAAAGCATCTACAAAAAAGCCTTACAACTCCAATTGGAAAACAGAGATCATACAAAATAAATCCGTCAGTTGAGCATCAGTGCTACGTATATTATTTGGACCAATTTTTCAAATATATTTTATAACAAAATAAATAATGCCTTTATACAGTGCCCTTATTTGTATTTAAACAAACAAACAAAAAAGCTTGGCGGCTCATTACGCAAGATACAGCTCAGACTAAAGGAAAATAACACAACGTCCCTGGAAACTAATTATATATCTATATTTATATATATATGTTTTATATATATATATATATAGATGTATATATATATATATTCAAGTATTTGTTTTCAGGCAAAAGCATGTGAATACTACTGATATACAATAAAAATAAAATGTTAGTTTGACATTATTGCTGTTTTTTTCCCTTTGAATTGAAATTTTGTGCCTTTCTTTAGAACTGTAAAATAATATTATAACAATAACCATAGAAACAAAAAAAAAGCCTAACTTGGAAAAACAGGAATGTCACGGTACCAGAAACTGACAGGGTTTTCCTTTTTTTCATTGAAACATTGATATGAAAAGAAAACAGAAAAAAAGACAAAATAAAATATAGTCATCATTATCCCACTCGCTCTTTGTCCATGCCATGTTACTTCCTGTCAGAGCAGTCTGCAAAGCCATGGCAAACAGGAAGTACAGTCCCAGAACTGTAGTACTGTCCCAATCCAGGCGGTCCACGTTGTCCCATATGTGTCCCCACACTGCTCCCTGTGTCCGACAGCCTCAGAAGGACAGGAGGAACAGGGACTGGGTCTCAGGTCCCCCTTGCCACTTAATGCTGGCAAGCTAGTGATGAGCAGCCGCTAGCACTGTGAGCCTAGATGCCAACACAGCCCATATCTTTTCTCAGTGACACTTCCCCCTTGACATTGCCACTGCCAGGAGCTCCCCCAGATCCTTTATTTTCCATTTTGTAAAAGTCACACTTTCCTTAAAACGGAAAGTTTTAATATTCATTCAAAGAAAAAAAAAAAAAAACGTGCTTTTCAACCTCTTCTTTGAGTCCATTCCCAAAGCTAGCACCATGACATTTTTTTAAGCTACACGTTCATTGTTCATAAAAAAATAGTGCCATTTTTTTCTTTACTTTGACGTAATCCGTGGCAATGTGCAATTTTGCAGACTCTTTTCTGCTTTTTGTTTGTGATCAAAAGGTGCTGGAACAGGAATCTAATTTTACAAAATAATTCCTTACAGTGTGGAAGTCCCTTTATAGGTAGAGGTGCAAACTAATAAGAAAAAGAACTAAGTTTTCTTTTTGCCTCAGGAAAAATGATGTGGAATGGATTCTTTCATGCAAGCTGCTCTTCACTTTCAGTTGTCTTCCACAAGGACAAAAAAACATTCCGCTGGGTGTCCTCTTGACACTTGCAAACCACAGATCTCTTTCATCTCCTTTTCTCCCTTCCCTTTTCTCTTTTGCTTAAGGATCCACCTGAATTGCATTCAGCCGAATTGTTAACTTTTTGTTCATCATTTGTGTTTGTGCCTTTTGTGTCAGTGACTGAAAGAGAGAGGGAGCGTAAGAGTTCAGACAGGAAGAATGTGTAGGCATGTTTGTGTGCCGGAGGAGGGTGGATGGGTGGGTGGGTTTGATGGGGGCATTAGAAAAGGGCCAGGGGGTCAAGAAGTAGTGGATGAGAGCGGGGGGCTGGGGGCGGGGGGGATTGGTGGGCTCGGACAGGGCAGGGGAGGTCAGAGAGGACTGCCACAGAAATGACGTCAGAGACAAAGCTATAATCCCCTAGTCTTTTTTTTCTCCCTCCAAACTCTTGTCTGTGCAAAGGGCTGGCAGCGGGCTCATTTGTGGTTGACATAGTTGTCCGTGGCGAGCAAGACGGGAGGCAGTTTGCTGGGCAGGCTGATCAGGGGCCTGTGGAAGATTGCCTGCTCCTGTGCTTTGATCTTCTCCGCCTGCCTCCGAAACTTTTTGGCCCTCAGGATGGCGGGGACACCCCTCCGGAGCCGCTGGGCCGCCTTCCTCTGCCACGACTCGTATTTGGGATACTTCATGGTCACATGCTGCTTCCTTGGGACTTCCTATTGTGGCGTGCAGGCGAAAATAGAGGAAAAAGGGAAAAGAGGGAGTCAGTTCATTAGACGTGATAAGATACTGTGCAAGTGCTTGTTACAATGGAGGAAAGCTTTGTTTATTTTCATTGTTGGGCCACTCAAATGGAAATCAAATGTCATTCTTATAGCGCAGAGCGTCATAACAGACTCGCCTGTCCTCTGACTTGCCCTTGTTTTGGTTTCCTCGACTGAGAGAAGCTGTCAACAAGTGCTTAGTTCAGCCTCTTTAACATACTGTCAAAGGGAAAGGCGGTCACTCGCCTCATATACATATGAGGGGCACGTCGTCGTTCACCCAACGACCTGCTGAACTGACTAACCCCCAGACACAGAATGAAACAACACATAAAAACAATGTCATTTCAAAACCTCTGTTCTCACAGAGCAAACTCCTTTTAAACGGCACTAGGTGCTGCGCTTGGGGACGAGACACCGAGACAAAGTGGGAGTGGTAGCAGCAGAGCTAGAATTTATGCGTGAGTAGCCAGTGCTCCATCTGAATGGCTTGTTTTGGTCCTGCCACTTGAAGAGTGTTTATCCCCCTTCATTCACTTCAGGCCTGCTCAATAGGCTAAACACAGCTGGCCCTCAGAGCAGCCTGTACCCATCAACTCTCCCTGCCCAGATAAACTAGGGACATGTCCCAACTAATTCCCTAGCAGCCTCTTTATTGCATTTGAGACAGGTCCATTACGTTCCCTCTCACATTTGCAGTATTTATCCTATTTTTTTCTTGTTTACATCACCAGCAATCTCATACCACTGACACTGATTTTTTTTAACAGGTAAAACCAGAAACATTATAAACATCCCTCTCTCTTCTTGTCCTAGGGAAGTGCTGGGGGGGTGGTGGGGGGGATTTTTTTTGAGAGGCCTGGGAAGCAGCCCCAGCTCTGTCTTGTGACCGCAGTGAAAAGGCCTGAATTACTCCCTTCATGTTTGTGACATATTTCAGAGAAGCTCTGCTGTGGCCAAGTCAGGTGTTTTTGACTGCACAGATCAAGATCCACACCAGCTTTTGGAGAGCTTGCTGTTCCGTGACTAATAATCACACACTCAGAACACACTGTTTTGTTACGGACCGGCAGACTGCACCATCTCACAGGCTTTCTCTCTCTCCCTCTCTCTCACACACACACACACATACGTCTGTGAGTATGACTCTGCCTTTTCCGGAATTATAATGTGCTGTGACAGTCTTGTTGTTTTCCACGACAATCAGCACTTTTGCATGGAAGGTAACTGCTTACCAGCGACCATTTAGCGAGATAAACCTGTCTTTGCATGGGTTTCAGTCTGTACTAGGTGTCAGTGACATAGGGGCAAGGTTCAGAGGTAAATGGAGGCGCAGGAGATGGGGACAGATAGTGTCAAGGATGAGCATTGTTTCCCATACTGATGTGTTGTTGTTGCTGTTGAAATGTACCTGTTTTAGTGCGGGCATCACGGGAATGACCTGTAGAGAGGTGGCCGACACGTCCCTTTCGGACTTGGCGGGTTTGGCACAGTACTGCTCCAGCAGGTTGAGGTCACAGCTACGGAAACAACACTCTTCTACGATCCCACGGTTCTGGGGGCGCCGGTTGCTACCCCTGCTGGTTGGCCTACCTGAAGAGAGACAAAGCGAGGGATAAAGAAAGGCGAGGTTAAGGCCTGAGGACACAACACTGGCGTCAGTAATGAATCTGGGTTGGTTGTTTTTGCAGGATTACTTCAGCAATCATAGCAGTCCATGGAGCAAAGAGGATAAAAGGAAATCTATGACCAACAGCAACAAATCTTTTTGTTTGTAGAGGATAATCTGATTAGGGCTATCTGGAAGTCCTTTAATGAGTGAATACACAAGTAAACACGCTGTGCTCTAGACACTAAAAGAGAGTGACGGAGACAGCTAAGCTCTCAAACAGACCTTTGGGTGAGTGAATACATAAAATGGAAACTCTTCTGTGACCTTGTCCTTTGTCAAGTCAGCAGAGATAAAGAGGATGAGGAGGGAGAGAGGAGAGGAGGGGCAGGGAGGTAGAGAAAACAGGGATCAGTGCAGAGAGAGAGGGTGTGTGAGGGTCAAAACAGAGGGAAAGAATGCAAAACAAAAGAGGGGAGAGTGTAGACATGAGAGTAAAAGGTATAGAAAAATAAGGTGAGGGGGTGGATGGTTAGCATGTTGCGATGGGGAACACTATCCGCGATCAATAAAGGGCTTGTTTGAAGTCCTGCGCCCCACACAATGATGGAAAAATCTCATGAGAGGGAAGGCTAGATTTGATTGCAGGAAAAGCAACATGAGAGAGAAAGAGAGGGTGAGGAGAGGAGGAGGAGGGAGGGAGGGAACACATCTATGTTGGCCCAAATTGGATAATGATCTTTCTGATTGGAGAGAAGCTTCTGTGGCAAGCAGCACACAAAGGAGCTGCCTGTCTCTCAAAAGGCGCAAAGCAAGTGGGTGGGACGTAGCCAATATCATTTTTCGGAGTGAAGGAAGGTGAAGTGAAGTTATGTTAGTGGCAAACTCTACAAACAGAAGCTCATCCATTTGAGGATTAACACAGCTACCACAACACACTCCCATAATGCTTTACAGCTAGTCCCATCATCCGCACAATGGAAGCAATGATCAGAATTGGTGTTAATGATCTTTCCTCCTAACCTGACATCAAAAACACCCCCCTCCCCTCCTCCCTCCCTCCACTCTCTCTCTCTCTCCATCCCCCTCCGACTCATCAGTGTGGTCGCCTGGCCTGGGAACACTGGTGCTGAGGTGACTGGTATGCCTCTTGGGGTGCTATTACTTTACTGGTAAACAAGCGGTCCATTGTGTCGCGCTGAGTCGTGTGTGCCTTCACAGCTCGCCGGCCTTTCATATGCAATGAGAGGTGGTATGGGCTCGAGGCAGAAAGCGCACACTCAGCAGAGCAGCCTGGACGAGGTCTTGAGACACACAGCTGGCTATAATCTCCCTCTCACTCTCTTTTCTGTCTCTCCCGTCAGTGTGTGTGTTTGTGAGTGTGTGCGCGCGTGTGTGAGTGTGTGTTTGTGCGTGTGAGTGTGAGTGCGTGAGAAAGAAAAACACCAAACACGCATACCACACAGCCACAGACAAGAGCGAAACTCTCAGCTATCCAAACAGATGTGTGCAAATGAACAACAGAGAGACTCCGCAGAGGGAAATTAAAAAAAGAGAGAAAAAGAAAGAAAGAAAGAAAGAAAGAAAGAAAGAGCGGAATCAACGTCCATGCAGCTCGTTGTGAGAACTTGTAGTAATGCGCAGAAACCTACTGAAATAGAAGCCTCTGTCTTCACAGACGAACTGCAGCGCATCCACCAGCTCTCCCCCACACAGCGTCTCCGCCGAGGCCATTTCCACAACGTAGAGCGTCAGGGCCAGTGCAAACAGCAGCGCAGGACTGGTCGAAGACATTTTCCTGACCTGCAGACAAACGCACACACAAAAAAACACATTGCAGGATAAAGCAAATCGGCTCAACAAACGCAGGCGCACAGAACAAGAGTGATGACATGAAAGAAATTCTCAGATGACAGCCAGATGTTGCCTTTCCAGTGTGTGTGTGTGTGTGTGTGTGTGTGTGTGTGTGTGTGTGTGTGTGTGTGTGTGTGTGTGTGTGTGTGTGTGTGTGTGTGTGTGTGTGTGTGTGTGTGTGTGTGTGTGTGTGTGTGTGTGTGTGTGTGTGTGTGTGTGACAGGCTGAGGAGAGGGGGGAAATCCATCCAGCTCTTTACGCATTCACGTTTGCACGCTTGTTCAAGACACCACGACTTCCAGGGTTAAATAATGTTTCTGTGCATTGACCTACTATTGCGTGAGACCAATGATGCCAAATGAGCAGTTTTTGCCCCCCTACACCACCACCACCACCACCACCACCACTCCTCCACCCCCTCGGCAGTTTATCTCCCGCTGTCACCATGTCGCACCTGAGAGAAGTGCTTATTCTGGAGGAAAAAAGTAGACGGTATCTCTGGTTTCACACCCTTACACAACCTTCCAGAAGTTGCAAGACCGGCTGCTCGATAGTTAACTATCTGAAAAGCTAGACTCAGCATATATTTTACCCTTGCTCACCCTGAAGCGAGCTCACTGACCCTCAGACCTACCGCCCCCTATCTGCCGGCAAGAAAGACCAGCTGTTTGCTCCGAGTCCAGCGAACGGCGCACCATCCAGACAGAGGGGGGTGGGGTGGGGGTAAAACACCTCTCAACTCATTTCTTCTATCCTGTCAGATTACCTGTTGCACAAACGCCCCGGAGCTCCAGCCGTGTTGTGAATGCATCTTAAACTTTCTCAGTTGCATGCAAATTGAAGGATGCCCCGGTTGCACATATTGCACAAAAAGGAATTATTTAAAAAAAAATGTATGCGATCAATGCATCAGCTCAGCCTGAAGCGGTTTTCTCACTCATAAAGCCCATAGACATCGTTACAACCCCGCCAGAGGTCTTTCAGCACACGCACAGCACAACCGCAAGAGTAGCCTACAAAACTACTTGTTCCCTCTGGTTACCTTCATTCTGCTGCTCTCCGTTCTCCGGCAGGTGTGGCAAAGTGAGTGGGGTCCGTTTCTTTGCTGGGTCTCCATGTCAGATGGCAGTAGTCAAAACGTTGGGGTGGGTTATTTGGTTGGAGAGATTGCAGGTGAGTTAGTTTCCCAGTTGGTGAGGCTATAGAGATGATGTGTGACAGGCTGTCCCAAAGACCAGGCGACAGGCAAAACTTCTCAGGGAGCTGTATTATATACCAAACACGCCCCTTACACCCACAACCCCACCCCCTCGCTCCTCCTCTTCACGGCTGGTAAAAAAAAAAAAAAAGGGTCCAGCCAGAGACGTTTTATGGAAAAGTGCTTAAAGGGAGAAAAGGCAAAAAAAAAAAGAAAAAAAAAAGGAGAGAGAGAGAGAGAGAGAGAGAGAGAGAGAGAGAGAGAGAGAGAGAGAGAGAGAGAGAGCCACAACACAAAATATGGAACAATTCCATAGGCATTTTCCACGTTTACGCACTGTAACCTACAATCACAATGTTTACACACAGGACGCAGACTGAACAAGAATAGACGTAATTCCTCAGACTCCAAGAAAAATGTCAATGTCTCCGCCCTGCTGTAATTAAGATTAACATTCAGAGTGGGAGCAGTGCGGCCGAGGTCTGCGGCTTCCCTCTGACTCAGGTGTGGATGTAGTCACACCGGGGTCAAACCTGAGTGACACTATACAGTGGAGGGTGACTACTGAGGTTGCCCTCGCAGAAGGTAAACTGGGACTGGTGGAGAAGAGGAGGAGGAGGAAGAGGAGGAGGAAGAGAGGAATGATGCAGCAGTGACTCTCAGTGACTGATACAGAAATGCATGGTGTGAACTCCTCAAGTCACAATAAAATGCAGTGTCATGTGATGGAGAAACGTATAGCCTAGTAGAAAAATGTCTGCTCCCAAATAAAATTATAATATTTATCTTCAAAAAATGAATCCCATGCATCACTCGTCATTCTGTGAAGCCTCATCCAGATGTTGCATTGGCAGCTTGATAAAAGTGAACAAACAAAAAAAAGAAAAAGAAAAACATGGCTTCATATCAATCTCGAGAATGTGATGTTATATCTAAGCAAAGCACATTCACTTTGGTCCTTTGTGAAACTGTTTGAGGGTTCCTTTATGTAAGTGGGGCTTCTGCAGAAGTTAAGGATGTGGTGATGTCTTCAGACTCAGACTGACACCTAGTGGTCTAGGTAGCAAACCTCCACTTGTTTCCCTCATATTTCAGCAGGTTGGAGCTCTCATAAGTTGTTGTTGTTGGTGGTGGTGGTGGTGATGGTGGTGTTGGGTTGGGGGGTGGGATGGGATAGGGGAGCTGCTTGTCCAAGATCTGATTTACATCCTCTTACCTGACGAGTGAGAGGTTTGTCTTGACAAGTTCCCAAAAGTTTTCCTTTCATATGGAATCGATCATCGCTGCATAGTGCCAGCACTCATGGACAGTAAGTTGACGCATTTGGCATTTAGGTATAAAGTGGATCAGATCAGTGAAGGTGAGTATCTGTGCTGTTATTGTAAACACCATAGGGTTCATTTATTTTCTCAGTGAATTAAAAAAAAAAAAAACACTGTTCCCCATTCACATTTTTGATTATCTTGTCATTCACGTTTTATGTAAGCTTGTTGTTTTCAACATCAAATAACATTGCAAAACCACTGTGGTTAAAGGCAGGAGGAGAGAATTAAGAAGATTTAGAGCTTTAATAAGCTCAATGAGGATCTGCTGTGATTTTTGACGACCTGCTGGGCAGCGCCCTCTAGTGGCAGACAAGTGTGAACTGTCATGTGGCCAAGCATTTGACTGGCCTGAGAGGAGATAATTATTATAGTCACATGTAATTGCAAGGATCACAGGCTGTGTAAACATGACTGCACACAGTTCTGTTGCAATTATTTATTATTTGACAGATCCTTTTTACCGAAGCAGTAATCAACGGTTCAGAACATGGAAAGTATGTTTCATCTTTTCTTTTTCTTTTTTTTAGGCATTTTCACTGCAAGACAAAAACAACATAAAGGTTTATACTCAATACTGAATCCACATATGGAAAATAAAGCCTTTAACACAGCAGAGACAGTTTTTCTTCTAAATAAAATAAATGTGATTCAAATATACACTTTATTATAATATTATTATTATAATTATTTTTCTTTGACTTTAAAATAATTATACCATACCCATTTAGTTTTATTTTTAATACATTCATTACAGTTCCCTTTGATTTTGGTTCAAAGTTTGACATAATTCTCAAACAACACAAGTTTGCTTTAAAAGCATGAATGGCCCGGTCGATAAAACCCCATCACTTCAGAAACGGATCCACACTTCAGCGAGGTGTTGAACATCTTTGGAAACACTGCCTGTGCCGAGCACTGAGGTTTTAATGGTTGCAACCTTGTCGGCCAAACAGCCAGCCACAGCAAGCAACAACTCATCAGAAACAGCATCATACTGGAGATACACCACAGAGAGATGAACA
Organism: Trachurus trachurus; assembly: GCF_905171665.1. NCBI lineage: Eukaryota > Metazoa > Chordata > Actinopteri > Carangiformes > Carangidae > Trachurus > Trachurus trachurus. The sequence goes on from NC_139897.1 coordinate 19,799,992, forward strand.
CATTGTTCTTGTTTACATGTTGGACATCGCAGAGCACAGCGGAGAGGAAGCAAACAACAGCAAGATGGTCACTGACTTGGAAGGGTTGTCGTGGTGCATGGGGGCGTCATTATGACAACACACTGAGGGCATCTGTCAACGCCTTCAGCTCATCCTTTAGTCCATCCAGGCCCCCCTGAATCTTCAGTGGGTTGTCCAGGACCTCGATGCTGCTGGTGTAGGGGTCGTATCTCACTGAGAAGGGGCGCTTGATACCGGCCACGTATGTCCTGGTCCAAGGTATGCGGAGGACAGAAATAAAAGTTAAAGTATGACCTACAGTAGTGAGCTCAAAGGGGAGGTCGTCTTTGACCTCTTCATGAATGTATGCATTGAAGCTGCCTCTGTCTGAGCATTGTAAACCCAAAATAATTTTCTTGGCTGCAAGAAACTTCATAGAAAAGTTGCTTTAGCTGTAGTTTGCTGGTCTGTTTGAGCACCATATAAGAAATACACTCCTATATAATGACACTCACAATGAACTCTGTTTCATATTTACTATGCTAGGGCTGCACAAACATTCCCAAGTTGATATTTTCTCGCCCAGTGTGGCAGGGATGTCATGTGCTATATTCTCCTAAAGACCAAATACTGTCAAAACACTCACCAAAGCTACTTGTTTTGCAGGGTAACATTTGATGTGTTTGCCAAATAAGACTCCAGCATTTTGCCTTGGTAAGAAACACTACATTAGTAACAGCTGTCTTCTGGCTGCTATGGCTGACCTACAAAAGTTTGTGGCCTTAGGGGTTGGCTGGCTGTTCTCTGACCTTGTCCTTACATAACCCCTCTCATTTTCCCCCCTTCTTCTTCTTTTACTTCTTCTTCTTTTCTCTCTGTGTCTGTGTGGACTTGTGTGTTTGCATGTGCTGGTCCATAAAGAAAATACCTGAATTTTTCTTTGGCATCTGGAAAACTCTCAGAAACAAAGTAGACTGGCTGGTACGTCTGGTCTTGATAGGGCTGCACTGCAGCAGACTCTGGATCAAACTCCCTGACCTCTGGTTCATCAGACAGAGAGTGCTGGATTGAAGATAAAAGAAAAGTATGGAACGATAGCCGGCTGTTATTGTTGCATTCTCTTATCCAGCGTATGGTATGGCCAATAAATGGAGAGCAGAGAGGGGTAACGCACCACAAGCTCGCCATAGGAGGAGAGGAGTCCAGCACCATAGGCCTTCATCTCACCATTCTGTTTACATAGGCCATACTCCACAGTGAACCAGTACAGCTGAGAGAGGGAAAACATAAAGAGAGTGACTGGGAAAAAGAAAGCAGCTCTGGACACTCATTATCTATGTCATATTTTCAATGAAGGACTCCACAACATGATCAAGGAGAGGATATGGGTTCAGAGGAAGGGGAGGGGTCTATATCTCTTCTTTTCTCAAAAGGAAAGGTTGTTTTTTATGTTTTTCACCAGAAAGAATGTAGTATAGAAACTATTATATTATATATATACTATTATATCTGGTAAATGTGGGCATAATAGAGCAAAAGGTGTGTCTGACATTTTTTCTCTAAAGAACACACAGTCAAGGGGAAGTTGAAACGGTAATTCTAATAACACAGAGGAGGTCTTGGTTTCCAAAAGTCAAATGTATACTTAAGCACCTTTCTCCTCCTCAATAATTGTGAGCAGTTTCTAAACATTGCTGGTATCGGAGGACAAGAGTCTTACTGTAGACAGCTTCTCAATATCTTCATCTGAAGCCCCAAGTGACGCCAGGCCGAGGTTCTGCAACAAATAATCAATATGTTGTTATCAAAACCTAACAGCACAGCATGCATAATAATATTTTATAAGTCTGCATGATCGTCACAAACATTAACCTGTGAAAACTGGGCAAATGTGCGGTCAGCCAACATGGGGACGTGGCCCAAAAGTTCATGGACACAGTCACTGAAGGGGAAGAGAGCGAGAGAGAGAGAGAAATTCAGCTATGACCAGATATTTATTTATTCTATTTTTATTTTTGACACCATCAGTTTAACGATATCCAAACTCTAGGATGACAAACTTTAATCTGGGTACAAATCATATTTAGTGATTTCAGAGTGAAAAGTAATTCTGTGCCCAGTGTGAAATGGAAAAATCACAGCAAAAAGCAAGAAAGAAAAGAAGAAAGTCAGCCTACGGTATTTCTTTCCTTAGGCTTTTACTCAAGATGTTATCTTATTTAAACAGAAAACAAAAGATGAATTCAAAGATTAACATTGTTGGCTAAAATAAGAAGAAATCATACATTAATTATTACAAAATATCTTCTGTTAAATTCCTTCATTATATTTATATTAACGGAGTCTGGAATCTGGAGTCAGTCTCATTAAGTGGTTGGTTGTTAAATGTAAGATAGTAATGCTACTTTTAACTTTAATATACTGCCATCTATCAAGTATTTCTTGGTGGTGCAGTGGTTAACACTGTCGCCTCACAGCAAGACCGGCTGGCTGGGGCCCTTCTCTGTGGAGTTTGCATGATCTCTCTGTGCATTTGTGGGTTATCTCCGGGTACTCCGGCTCCCTCCCACAGACCACGGACATGCAGGTTAATTGGCAACTCTAAATTGCCCGTGGGTGTGAATGGTTGTCTGTCTGTATATATTGGACCTTTGATTCACTGGTGACGTGTCAAGCGTGTACCCCGCCTCTCGCCCTAAGTCAGCTGAGATGGGATACAAGCTCCCCCGCGACGCTAATGTGGATAAGCCGTACCCAAGATGAATAAAAAAGTATTTCTCACTTGATAGTTATTTCTTTTAAGTAGGTGTTTTGACTCTGTGTACTGTTTTTCATGTTAATGACTGAATTAAAATAGCATTTCATTTACTTAATGTTGTCGTTCTACGCTTTGATAACATGTTTCTGATGAAAATCACAATGCTGAGAAAGCTACACTAACAGAAAGTGTGAGAAATGCGCATATCCCAGATTAAAAGCAGCACGTGGAGGTTTTCTAAACATCACTGCAGAGACACAGACAGTACAGTAGCCTACATGGATTTATGAGAGAAACAGGTGTACTCACGGTTCTGGGGAATGCATAGGAGAGGAGGCATGTCTGATGTACTGGGTGCACTGGAACACCCGGAACGCCAAACTGGCCAGGAAATCTCTGGCCGAGAGTAAACCTGCCACTGGACGGAGCAGGAACCCTGTACGCTCTGAGTGTGTGTTATATATAAGGAGAGAAGAGATAGAAAGGAGACCATAAAACCTTGGGCTGATGGGTATTCAACATTCGTTCCAATGTGGGTGTTTCTTATTGTGCCTTTCAACATTTCTCATGCCGTATTTACCTTTAAGAAAGCGTGACACGTCCTCCAACTGAGGGATGTTGTCTGGACTATACCCACAATGCCTTTCCAGCAGGCGAAAGGCTTCGAGGTGTTCGTTGCAAGCATGGGTGGTATACAAGTCCCTCAGTGTTGAATAGACTTCTCGCCTAATATGAAATACGATAATATTAAAACTCACATGTATTTTTTTTCAAACAAAATAAGAGTAAAGCATAAAAATGTAGAAATTACTGAACAGTGACTGATTACAAATCCACCATAAATATCTTGAAAGTTGGGACTATTATTTTACATAATGCATGGCACTGTGGTTTGTCTTCTTAGTGAAAACTGCTGTACAAATGCATGTTCCCTGCTGTACGTTATGAATCCATAAATCCATCATCAGACCAGGAGTCTCGGTAACTCACATTTGATGGAATCATAAATTTTAAGTGATAACTTTTCTTGGAACTGTCCAGCCAAAATTCACGATTCAAGTGAAAATCCACTTTGTGCCCAGATGAGCTCAATATGCTTCGAGAGGATCCCCACCCAACTGCCCCTCCATCTGTAACTAATGCGCCAAAATACCCATGAAAGACAGACGAAACCCAGCAGCCTCATATATGACATTCAACTGACTCTTTGAATGGTGAGACACTGAAACAGCAGGAAGGTGAAACGGCTTCTGTGAGAGTAAATTGTGATTTTTATGCTTGGTGGTGTAAGTCATCAGCCTTCACATACTTTTACAGCCATCACACGCACATATATATACAGTTTATACATAAACAGCACCGTAAATGAACATGCAGCAGCTCTTACCATGTGCCAATCTCCTCCTCTGTGTACTCTACCCTGGGAATCGTCTCTCCACTGAGGATACACAAGCATTATAAATGTAACATGAATAATCAAGTTTTAGTTTTCTGTCTTTGTTCTGTCAGATGGATGTTAAGTGCTGTAATAAGGCAAAAAGACTGCATCTTACTGTCTGTATCTGAAAGCGATGTCACCAATCATCTTCCTCCTCTGTCTGTAGGCAGGGTCTGTGTAGCCCTATTAAAATCAAATATATCAAACACTGATCACATTTTCTGTATCATGAAAAAATATAACCAGCTGAGTAATGACGACTGTTTCTCATCGGCTTATGACTGGCAGGGTTGGTACTTACGGGATGATCTTGATCTAAGTCTGGATCAAATTTTGTGACCAGATGATGGCATCGGTCCAAGTCTGCTATTCTCTTTGGGAACCAATGAACTGACAGAAAAAAAAGGGAGACATGGTTCAGTTTACTTGTGCTTTTTAGCAGCCAACGTTTCAAAGTGGTGAAAAGGTTGTTACATTTGACTTCTTTGGTGGTTTTAACATCCTCCGCGTTCCTCTTGATGGAGCTGATGAGAGTACTGACGTCTGAGAGGTGCACCTCACAACGGACAAAGTACTCCAGGCCTTCCAGGCTGTCCTTGAGCTTTCTGCACGGCCGCGTCTCCAAATGGTGAATTTTAGCTTCAAATGTCTGAAATACAATCAAACACCGTTTTCTATGGACAGGATTACATCCTTGTTGTAACTAAGATCTCTGCAAGCTCATAGTGAACATAAAGCAAAAATAACTAAATAAAACATGCATGGATTTGGTGACACAATAGATTGTTATAACATATGACAATCAAAGATCAAATATTATAAGTATTCAAGCTCCCAAAGGCACCATAAAATAATGCAATTAGAGAGACCATATTGGCTTCTGAATTCAATTTAATGAAGCATTATACGTCATCATATTTTATAGATGATCAGGATTTTAATTTCGAATAAATGAGACAGGCTTTCTCACAGTATCTGTTTCCATTAATGGTGATTATACACACTTTGGGAAACCACTGCATCTAAGCACCCTTTAAAAAGAGACTTGATTTAATGAATGTTTCACTTTTGGGATGCCAGGTTCAGAGAAATCCCTGTGATCACTTGCCTCATGGAAAAGTTATGAAAACGATCTAGACTAAAATACACTTATTGACAAACAACTACTTGATGACATATCAGAAAGTGAGAAACCCTTAAACAAATACAACATTCATAACTATATTGTATTCCTAAATATAAAGAATACACGTCAAACAGAGGGGATTTTTACGACTTGGCAACCTCACATTTAGCCTTGGCTTAACTGATACCGAAAAAATAAACAATAGGAAAGCGATTAGTTGCAATTTATAAGCCCTTTATAAAACCGCCAGAAACACAGATTTGTTATTAATTGTAACCATTAATCATTTTTGAAAACTATGTGGTACCTCGAAAACCTTCAGTGTCCGCGACAACGCAGGAGTCTTGGTGTGCCTCAAGGTGAAGAAGAGGTTGAGAAGCGCTTTCCCATCGTCTTCCTCAAACACGATCTGTTCAGTGGCCTCTGCCGCCTCTGCCGCTGCAGCGGCGGCTTCCCTCTCCTTGCGCGCATCCTCGATCAAGCTCTGCCGTCTACCGAGGAACCTGGGGGACTGTTAAAAAAAAGGGGGGGAAAGACATCCAAGTGCGGCTTGCTGTATGTGTTTCGACTGAAGTGACTGACACAGAACACAGACACAACAAGAGATTGAGGTAACTGCTCGGATTTCCTTACCTTTGGGCTTTCTCTTTGGATATTTGATGGGAGCGCTTTACATCTCCAAATGCGCATTAGAACAGCAAAGCAGTCAAGGTAAACCTACGGCATAGCTAAGACTGAGTAGCTGCCACATACACAAATTGAAGCTGGTGTTAGGTGTAAAAAAAAAAAAAAAAAAAAAGTGATGTGTTTTTTTTCTATATAATCATTTCCTGATCAGCCACTGCGTAATGGTCACCTCTCCAAACTCAATGCGCGCAGTAACGCCTACACGTCTTTAGTGCTGCTCTGACTCTGAATATAACTTTTGACACTTACAGACTGGTTGAAAATCAATCATGTAAAAAAAAAAGAAGGAAAAGAAAGAAAAAGAAAGAAAGAAATCATTCAACAGGTGCTGTTGATATTTCTTACCGTGATAGAGTCGGACCTCTCCAGCTCGGATGCTGCTCTGCGGATGCTCTTTGTGGAGGACGTGGAGCTGCTGGAGAGAGGCATCTTCAGTCGTCTCTATTATCTTTGCTCGCAAGCCAAACTGTGACTGAAGTGACAGTGTATAACTGCGGTGCTCTCGAGACCTCCCAAAGCTGTGCCGCGCGCCCAGAGCTTTTCCTTTTTTGTCCGGACAGGTTCCCTCTTTTTATGGAGTCATTTGTTTGCAGTTTCTGACGTCATACACGCTGAATCCGCTCCAATCAATCAAAGCGCAGAAACTATCAGTCACAACCCAACTTGGAGCCATCTATTTACAGTATGTATGACCTTTTGTGAAACGCATGGAAACAGGGAATTTTCAAACAGAGCATGCTCAAAATGTTAAGCACATTTTCAGGCATGAAAATATAATTACAACATCATTGACAATTTGAAATGGTTCAAAGTCACTGGATATGATTGTGTTTTCTAACAGAACATCTTGATCATTTAATCTGTCAGAAAAGTCTTTATATCTAAATTCCATTTAATAAGTTTTTATTTTATTTTATTTTATCTCAGTTCATTTTATTTGATCATACGTTTTTAAATGAGTAAAGCAGTTATGTGGTTACAAAAACCAGCTGGAAACACTGTAGTCAGTTTAGACTATAATGAAAGCTTTGACCTCGGGGCTTTACATAAAGGTTAGACCTGAGAAAAGTCAACTGTGGAAAATTAAGTCACTTTATCAGTTCAATCTAATCTCCAGAGATCCTCACAAAACAAAATTAGATTTGATTGTGGAAACACACGCGCACGCACACGCACGTAATGAGGAAAGTGAGAACAACACATTGTTTTCCTGTTTGGGCCACTGCGTCTGCTTCTTACCTCAGCAACAACCACATCAAGTGAATGTGCGCAGCATTTGGCCGAGGACTTTGGTGGTTATTGTCCACAATCACAAGATTGTCGAGTGATGTACGATGCCCACAAATGTGTGATGCCCATGGGCAAGCACAGGTAAAACGATTATCTGTGGACCTCTGGCCACATGCTGCCACAGCAGCAACCTTACAAGGGTGCAAAGAAGATAAGAGAGAGGATGAATGGACCCCGGTGTGACTCTTCCTCCAACTGAACACACAGGCTGAAAATGCTAAAGAGCACTGATGTAGCCCCAGGCACTGACAGCAGCAGTTCCTTCATTTATTGGGTAGTAGTAAGACTGAAAGATAAAACAAAGAGACAATAAGATAGAAACCACCTTTCCACCTCGTCTTCTCTGCATGGAAACAGAATAAATTATCTTTAGAATGAAGTTCTGTTGTGTTTTTTCTCCTTCTTTTGACATTTTTTGAAAGTGGTACGACATAAAAGTCTGAGCAGCGGGCAGAAACTTGACATTTATTCAGTGATAGAAAAACAATTATCAATTTCATGGTTTGTTCCAACCCAGTTGTTCCATCCTTGTCTTTTAAGTAACCATCTTACAGATGACTTTTAGGGTCAATGAAGATGACAAAGGACAGAACATTTTGATCACTTTCTGCCATGATAATTAACAAGTTATTGAAGTTCCCCAGGGAGTGACATTTGTAAAAGAGCAAGAAAACATTTGCCATCCAAAAATACATTGCTAATTAAAGAAATGACAATTATCTATACTTACAAAGTGAGTCTAGAAAGAACTAGATATTTGATATAAAACAATTGTATTCCCCACCACAAGAGATTTAATGATTGTACTGCAGCTCTCTGCCAGATTTTGTGTCTGTGGAGCTACAGGCTGAATCAGGATCAAGATAAACTGCTATCCCTCCCTCCAAATGTCTGCTTTCCTGTGCCAGCCCAGTTTATCAAGACCACAGACTATTACTGCTTATTTAAAATCTCCTGGAGAAAAGCTTTACTGGATCTTCCTTCCCCCTCACTGAAACACTCGACATAACACTACACATATAAATGCAACTTGGTCAAATTTGCCGTTTAAAGCCACACAGAACAAAATGTATTCTGCACCTCTGAGCCACTGTAATTTCAACAATGGCTGGTGTGTTTTTCTGTTTTTAATTCAAATCACGGACAATCAAACTGATAATTAATAATACATCAACCACATTTTTGTGTTTTTATCCTGATTGTATTCAGTACACACTGTGTTCATTTCCCTCTCAAACCACAGTGAGACTGTTCATCCCATATCTGCTTCTGCTCTCTGTCTCCTGGCCGCCACAGCTACTTATGACTTCTATAACATCCGTATGATGTATGGACGTTTTATAAGCATTAAGTAATCATTCTTGTTATCATTAATGTTTTATCAATTAATATGCCCACTGTTTTCTCGATTAAATAATGAATTATTTTCATTTTGAACATACTTGAAAAGTGAACAAAACAAAGAAGTATAGCTGAGTTTACCAGCACTCAAATCTCATCTTTTGTTTGAACATACTAAAACACAAAGTTATTAAACTGACAATGACTTGAATGACAGAAAAGCAGCAAGTCATCACATGTAAAAAGCCAAAACCAGCACATTCTAGATAACTACTAATTTCTGCTCTAATGATTTATACTTGAATAATCCCTGAATGATCTTGAATGTGGTCAAATGTGATGTTTAAGTCTTGGTTTTACATTCTGTTCAAATGGTGTCAGTGTTGAGCCTTGGTGGTTGGGGTATAAAGCAGGACACAAAACCAAGTTACGGCATGTGTCATTAAAAATCCAAGGTGTCTAATCTGTGTTCATGAGAGAGATTTGAAAATTACCTTCCTAAATTATCTGATATTAACGTTTAGCAGATTGTGACGACGTCCCTTGCTCGACTCTTGGTGTGGTGTTCAGTCGCTCAAGCAGCAGAGGGGCTGCAAAGTCTTTCCTGTCTGTGTGGAGTTAGGCTGACTCATCATCACCGCTCAGCCGACTCCCACCCCCCCATCACTGCTCATACCAGGTACTGAGGCTACCTTTTGTTTGAAATGCTGCACTTGAAGGGACGATATCTCTCTGCAATTCATCCAATGTTTATCCAATTCCATCTTCTTTTCTGAAAGTGTCGGACGTATCCACAAATGACACCAGGATGATAATTATTACAATTATGTATTGATTCAGCGGCGGCATTTGGGCATTGTGAGTGTCAGCTTTTCCCCGCATAATTGTGGGACTTCAGATGGGCTAATTGCAGCTAACACGACCAGCTGGGCTATTATTCATCATCCCCCACATTTCTTTTCTCTCTCTCTCGCTGCTGAACAATGCTGGTCACCTTTGCAGGGGTCATTAGACTCATCCAGTTGATGAAGAGAAGAGGAAACACAAAATAAATGTCCTATTAATCTCAATAATGTTGGGTAAACAGCTTCAAAATGAACATATCAGACTGTAGTGCTTATTGCATGAGCGGTGGTGCCCACACAAACTTGTGTGTGTGCATAATATTTCTAGAAATATTCATACATGTGTATTGTGGCTATACTTTATTCCTAGTGAACATGCTTTACACGTTCTCCACCCAGCGACCTGCACACAACTCTCAAGATGTTTACTTTGATGATGTTTGATGGATAAACAACATTAGAAATTGACATGCTTAAGAAAACAGAGCTTGGCAACTGTAATATTTGATGCTTGATGTGATTGATTGTCTCCCGTGATTAAGATCAAGCTGTAATGCTCTGATACATGTACCTCAGCTTGTACACAGTGTCCTTTCTGTAAGATTGATAGAGATCACTTTGCCAATCACAAACATTTTTCTGTTCAGAAAAAGCTCAATACATGCATTGGATTCATAAAATGTATGTGCTGATTGGTTGAATAGTTTGAAACCACAGGCGGAAATGTGTATTGCACATGCACAGAGACAAGCTCAAATGAAGAAATCACCACAGCACCACAAGTGATCAATATAAATATAGGAACAGGTGTCGAAAACGGTGCAGATACCTCCATACAGTGCATGAGCAAGAACCCAGCTGAACATCTATGGGAGATTTCTTCTTTTTTTTTTTTACTTAACATGTTAGAGCTCATCCGGCCAACACAGTTTCAGAACAGCAGAGAAGCAGATATTTGCTTACGAAGACCATTCATGTTGGTTTTTCTTTGAATTTGTCAGCCATGCAAAGCTGGTTAAAGTCAATAAAAGCAGAAAGAAATCATATTTATGGTCCCACAATTGTAAGATGATGATGCTAATTCACAAAAATGCAAAAAGGAAGAAGAAAAAAAAAGAGTTTGTTTAAGATGTTCCCAGTCCAGCTCTCTTTTCAACAGAGCATCTGGGCATCTGTAACTGGCAATGACTGCGATTGTTTTTGCATGTGTCAAAATACAGCTGCCAAGTGGAATGACTAATCACACAGAGAGCCCCTCCAATGTCTCTCTCTGCATGTGTAATTTGACAGTGGTGGCATAAAAGTGTTGCTGGGGCGGGCGAGTGTATGAGCAACTGTTGCTCAATGGCCAATGTAAAAACTGTCGTCATGACAGTGGTGTCATGGATGGAGGCTGGTAAGTCCAGCTGCTGCAGATGTGACAGGACCACGTCACTAACCAGAACCAAAGGAGTTTTTCCCATTTGTACATGCTAAAAGAAACATGTTAGAAGGTTTTAAACCCAAAGGTTCAAACATTCATGGGTGCAAAGGTAATCATCTACTCTTCACCTCAGTTTTGAAAAGAGAAAATTGAGTGAAGTTTCCTGAATTGAGCATAATGACTAAACTGACCATTGGTCCCTCTTGAGGAAAACAAATCCTCTTATCACGTGTTGCAAAAAAACAACAAAAAAACAGGTTATGATATTAAAGAAACATGGATATTTAATGGAAGCAGTGGTTTTAACTTTTTAAGCAACAACTTGATGCATCATCAGCGCTCTGGGCTGCACATGTCACGCCTCTCTCGTGCTCTCTGTTTCTCAAGCAGCCTCTGCTCCTCTAAATGTCATATTTGATAAGTCTGATTGTGGTCCGGATGCATCCACATATCCACTGTGTGTGTGTCACGTTGGATTTGCCCAGCGGGATAAAAATTCATATGAGGAGTTATATGTCATTCAACAATGATTTCCATCAGTCACTACAAGTGGTCTGAGAACTAACTGGTCACAAATAGCACAAATGGGTTTATTTCTGGCTCTTATTCGCAAGAAATGACAGAAAAAAATCCATATTTGACGTCAGGATCCACTTAAATATTAAATGATTTTTTTGCTTTGAGAACTCCAGAGCTCCATTGCACAAATACACACAAATCCATTCATGTCGCTTTGCAACATACACAGACTTGCAGCGAATTTCCTTAAAGCTACCATGCACCCCGAGAACCCGCTCTTACAACTCAGCACTTCTCCTCTCTGACGTCCTCCCTGTGTGTCCAGAAACATAAACCTGCTCGTAGATAATATAGTCTAAGCACCATGTTAAAGTCTTATCCAATCATTTGCCCTCTGTTGGAGTCACAGAAGCAGCATAATGACGCTGTAACATTGCCCATTCGCCCTCCAGCAGTGACACAAGGCACTGTGGCTGGAGAGACTCCTAATCAGATTTACCTTTCCTTAATGGGCCCCTGTCAACCAGCGGCCTGGAGGGCCACACTATTGCGGCTCATGACAGAAAAAAAGTCAAACAGCTGGAGCCTCAGATAAACCCCACCTGTGGTGTAACTGCTTGTTCTGTCAGTTATATGACCTTTTATGCTTGTTTAAACCATTTACATATGTGTGAAATGTGAAATACAATTGTTGATAATAAGCATTTTTCATGATTATCCAGCACAAGATATGGATCTTTTTTTTCATGCAGTTAAGCAGAACAATCACAACCCTAAGTTTGTCATATAAGATTCTTTTTCCACGTCAAAACAAAATAAAATGAATTAAAAAAACGTTTTAAAATTGATAAATATTTAACACCCATCAATATTGAACAGTTTTTCATGGACATTGAGTGTTCATTGATGTAAACAAAAGAATATCAACTATAAACCATACAGCTTTTTGTACATGTAAACTATAAAAAAAATATCCCTATCAACCAGTTTGATGTACACAGAGCAACAGAGGTGTGTGTAGTTGTTTTTGTAGCAGACATAGACATCGTTGGACATCAGTATCTGTTTCCACTAAAATACAGAAATAATACCTCACCTTTGCACCTTTGCATCATGTGAGCTGCACAGGATACAAAATGCCAAACAGTCAAAGTGCATGTTATGTCACAGCTCCTCAAAAGATTGTTTTCATGCCAGCATTAAATCAAAGGACCTATTGGGGGGTACTGGATGCATTCGTCACTGCTGTCTTTGAACGTTCAACAAAATGAAGGCTTTATATAAGAAGTCACTTTAGAGAAAGAAGATGTGAAAGGTGTGGCGTAAGAATGCATTTCATATTTTTCTGGGGAATTAGAGTTAGTCAGAGAATAGATCCAATTTGAATACCATGAGAGGTTGATCTTCACAGAAAACCTAAGACTAGTTAATTTCAGATCTCTTATCAACAAATCGAAATGCTGAAATTGGTTAGGCTATTTGCTACCTGGACTTCTGATTTACAAATTGAAGTCAGTCACACATGTCATCATCATCATCATCAAACCACACAGGACCGCTCTTGTCCTCAGACAAAAGCACCAGAAGCAAAATATTATCAGTCCTAATGCAGAACATTTGGTAAATATTCAACATTAAGTGAAAAATGTCACTCAAATGGGCTACAAACCCCCACAGATCCATTATGTTGTTTAATATTGTGCGGCCAAGATATTTAATATGTCCCAAAGGTTGGGACAGTCATGAGCATCTTCCAGGTTAATGCATGCCTTTGAGGAAAACTATCTTACATAAGAAGTTGTAAATATATTAATAAACGCACCAAAAGACTGTGTGTTACAGTGAATGCGACAATGCTCTGTCTTTCTTCTGAATGCTCAAGATAAACAATCATCTGGAGTTATGCATCTCCCCAATCTGTATCTGATCATGGTTGAAGTCAGTGCCATAATCAAAGTCTGTGTTGTCCTCCCAATGGCTAAGCCTATTGTCCTTTATAACATGCAGCATATGATTTCCATTTTGAACAATACCGTGTTATTGTGCCAGATCTGCAAGGATTCAATCACATGACACGCAGGTGAAAATGAAACTTGATTAACTCTCCATTTTGAGATGAGTGGATAAGCACATCTAATTATATTCAATTATCTTGTTCCAACAAGGTAACAACTTGTGTTCCCAACACAGATCTCGTTATAGTGCAAGACGTAAAAAAAAAAAAAAAAAAAAACAAGTGTCATCTTTTGGGACCTCAGGGGTTTCTTAACTGAGTGACCCACCAGTTACATAAAATTAGCTCCTGCAGCTGAACCATCCCTATTGTTCCTTATTTACTAACTATGGACACAAAACTTCAATAATAACCAATTTCCTTTAATCAATTGGTGCATTTGGAGACTAATACCATTCATATTAAAATGAAAACAGGAAAGTCAGTGTGTCCTTGGCAGGAAATCCTTAACTGTCAGAATTTGAATAAACCCCATTTTGTTGTCAGATTTCTGATGCTAAAATTATAGGGGAGAAATAGTAACAAGTCACTTATATTTTGTCAAGACAGAAAATTCAATTTTTGTGTGTCTGAACTTGTGAAAGGTGCGTTATGGGTTATTCTTGTCAGTTGCTAAAAGGCCTAGCTGTCGTGGGAGAATTAGAATGATGGCGACCGCAGAGGACAAGCAACAGACAAAAACAAACAAGATGTCATGATGGAAATTGCTTATCGGTGCAGATTAAACTAAATTGCGCTCACATCGCTTAAAGCGTGAGCAGAGAACTCAGCCTGCAACAAGTTGGATCGATGGCTCTGCTGAATTTGTTACGCACGCAAGGCCGTCAGTCGCAGCCACCTTAGACGAGATCTAGTATTTCCGTTTGCCATTTTTCATCCCTCACCCGCCCCCCTCCTAACCCAAGACCTCCTCCTGTGAATAATGACTGCAGCTGTGTCAATGTGGCTGCTAACCATGTGTGCGCTTGTTTGTGTGTCCTTGTTTTGATGGCTTTTTACAGTCAGTGTGTATGTGTGAGTCTGTCTGATTATGGTGTACAGATATAGGCCATTACCCGTGTGTTAGGAGGAGAGGGGCTTAATGGACGACAGAGGATGCAGGGGCAGGATGGCTCGTAAACACTGCCCTGTCCTCCCGGCCTTATCAATACTGCCATCTGGGAGTTTGGACACTTCATTCACAAAACCAATACCCGGGTGGGATGAGAAGGGCCAACGGAGACACTGTTGCTACATGTTCAATCAACAGGAAGAGACAAAAGCTATCATGACACCCACTTTCAAGAGGAAGTCGATTTTTTTTCTTCTCTTTTTTTTTGCGTGTGCGCGCATGTGTTTGCACAAGTGAGAAACAAGGAGACAAAAAACAAAGACAGAGAAATATAAATTACAACTGGGGGGCGTTGACTCGCGTCTAGACCTCTTTGATTCCAGGCCAGGACCAATATAGGCAGCAAGATGTGTGTTTTTCTTTCCCAAAGGAAGAGAGAGATTTCCACAGAGCTCCACAGTCTGCACCATTCATTTCCACATTCAAGTAATCAATGTTAAGTAATTGACTGATCAATGTTTGAAAATGTGAAGATGATTACAAAGAAAGGTTCAGTCATTCATTTACAGTTTTTACCTTCTGATTTCTATTCACTGTCACGATTTTATTAACAGATGGTTCCATATCTCAGATAGAAAATGAAGAGCAGAGTCACACCTAGGAACTGGTAAAGCACCCAGAAATACTGGGTGATACAGCCCATATTCAAGTTTTTGTTCACATAGTTTAGTTTAGTTTATTTAGTTTATCACAGGACAGCGTGCAGTGACATTGAGAACGCTAATTTCCATCTCCTTGACATAAAAACAGACATCATAAATAGATTAAATAGATCACAAGACTAAGGGTTGTTTTTTTTTTTAAAGAAAGAAAATAAAACAAAACAAAACACACAAAAAAGAGGACTGTCATCGTGATTAAATTACAGGGTGCAATTTCAATGATGGTAAATACAGGTGTCCATCACCTCTCTCGAGCAACACACAGTGTGTCTGTTACATCCTCGAGTTGAATGCTGAAACTTTAATGAGAAACCTTTAACTGAAGAAAAATCAACCCCTATCTGGGATGTTTGAGTGTTAGAAGTGTTTTGTACTGAAAAGAGAGAGCAGACGGACACTCCAGACTACTGTTAGTGACAGATAAAATACATGTGACCAATTCAGGTTTGCTGTGATGTTTTCTATAGGTTTCCTCCAAGCCGTTATTTCAGACTTACAGTGATGTATGACTAGCGCAGGAATTGGTGAAGTTCACTTCTTAACACCCACCCTGTGGCACTTCTTCAGTAATTCTCAGGCATAATCTTAGTTGTACAGATAGATGTAGTGCTTTAAGGCCTGACTGCCATCAGCCAATCTGACAGATTGCACAGTTAGTGTACATAGCAAACAACTTGCATGTAATAAAAAATTCCACACACAGAGCTGGGCAGTGAAGATATAGCGAGGTGTGTGCTACCCACTCACGAGGGGGCGTGAGGGGGTCTTTTTAATACAAAAGACTGAGCGCAGGTGTAATCTTGGAGTTGACTTGCTGATGTGCTGAGGCTGTAAAGTAGAGCTGTGTGTAAGAGCTGCAGGTGTAACTATTGTCTTGACAGGCCGTTAACCAAAAACTCAATTCATTTTTATTCTTTGATTTATTGGTTTAAACTCAAAGATCCATTATTTTGAGGTGATAACAAACAAAAATAAACGTGTGCATATCGACAGTCTCTTATTCCTTATCTTATCTTATTTCACTATTATCATCATTTTTTGTTGCGTAAAACATTTGTCTTGTTGCCTGCTTGGATATAAAGGCTGTTGATACTAGCACATCTGACTCACTTCAATTCGTAAATACCTAATATCCAATTTTATGTTGTTGCTTTCATTTTTTCTGCAATAAATAATTTTTACAAAAAGATTACTTTGACGTAATTCTGCTCAAAATGACTCCCCCACCGCCTTATTTTTTTTTCTTCCAAAATTAGAGATTACTGTACACTTTAGACGTTTCTAGATCTCTGGCTCACCCCAAATGCTGCACAATCACATTTGATTTCCTCTGTGAGTACAGACCCTGCTGGTAAATGTCACACTGTGACAGGCACAAAGCCTGGTCACCACAATCGTATCCTGAGGGCCCCCAGTGCTGTCACTTCCTCTCAAGTATGTAGACTACATAATGGTTGATAGCAAACAGATTTTTAGTGTTTTTTAATGTCTGTTATTCAATGGGCTATTTCCGCAAAAGAACATTTTCCAGAGAAAAAACAAAAGTTAACAGTGGATCAGTAGGAAATTGCATACAGTACATGTTTAGTCTTTCTCTGGACATCTATGCCCTTGTGACACAACATTTTCAAATAAACAATGTATTTGTGAGATGTGAAAGGTGTAAATGTATAATTTCAAATGTAATTCCTAATGACGAGAGAAGCAAAGCAAATGGGTCCCTCCATGTGTAGATGGTGACAGAATATGACTCAAAGCTATAACCACTTCCCACTTTGAAACCTCTGCCACACACGTTCAAAATCTCCCTTACGTCATCTCTTGGATCTAATGAAACACTGATGTTATTTGACCAAGCAGGTAATTGATACCTTGCCTACCGTCTAATTCATGCAAACACTAACTACCGGTGCTCACTGCATGCCTTTCCTCGAATATAGCTTTTTGTTCAATGATGTGCTGTTTCATAATATAGGAAGGTTATTTCAATTTTTTTATCAATCAATCAGACTTTATTTATATAGCACTTTTCATAAATAAAATGTAGCACAAAGTGCTTTACACAATAAAAGCAAGCAAAACAAAGCAGAAGTAAAACTGACCCCCCCCCCCCCCCCCCCCCCCCACACACACACACACACACACACATGTTTTCCTCACATATGACACATGCAAAAAATACTTGAAGGAAAGCAACTGAAGCACTATCTTACTAACAATAATAATTTGCAGTGAGGAAACACCAATGACTGGATAAAACTAAATAAATAAAATGACTTTTTTTTTTATAAAATACAAAATGTATTAAAAATATAGTAACAATGATAATAATAATTCAAAGATGACAGCTAAATAAACTAAATCAAAATTTTAGCATTAATGCAAGGACATGAAACAACAAGACAAACACCACAAGTGCCTGTCAGATTTGCCTTTGTAGAATGAAAACAATATTTGAATCTTTCGCGGGTGCTGTAAAACAGAGAAAACAAAAAGATTCACTCACTCAACACAACACACTCTTGACTTCTTATTACATTCATAAAACATGTCAGAGCCGGTCAATGTGCAGACACTGATGGAGTCACTGTACTTGTGAAGCACAGGTGTATGAAGCCCTCTTGTGGTCTAAACATAATATGGGCCACTCAACACATATGTCCATTGACAAGAATCTATGTCACATTGTAGTCCAAATCCCACACAAAAAAACACTGAAGGTTTTTCCTGTACCTCCCAGCCCCATCAGCAAAATTTTAAAAAGCTTTAAGGTGGAATCTTTACTTATAACTAATGATATGTGCAGGGGTGCACATAACTTTTTGAGTGAGCTACTCAGATGAGTATAGGTTACGAGTAGATAGTGTTTGATACTCACTCCATATGGAGCGTAATGTGTAGGCTATCTTACACGACCCCGCTGGCATTTGAGTAGCACTTACTTTGACCTCCACTGAGACATTAGCCTATATCAGATACTAGTTCAAACATTTCAAATATTCAACCTGTGTTATGGGAAGGAGTGTAAAGGCTTGTCAGTGATGCTGTTCACCTGACTTAAAGTCCTCAGAGCCTTCACTTTCTTCCTTTGGCCTGCCAGTGAACACTGTGCTTTGTCTGTGCTTTCATTTCATATCCACATATCTGCTCATTTGCATTAATGTGTGATCTTTCACATACTTTCGAGTTCTTGCAGTCAACATGGCACAAGCAGTCATGGTGGACACCAAAAGCCTATTTCCGAATGTCTCTATTGCAGCCCTATGTTCACATTTTTTCTCCTGTTCATGTGGGAAAGCCATCTTGAACAAAATTAAGCAAAGTTTTACATAGTTTTGAATATGTCTGCAAATTAACTTTTTATCTGATGTTTGAGATAAATGGCTTTGGGATTATGATATAATTTTATTTGTGCAAATGCATATTGTTCTTATTTTTCCATTGTCTGTTTATTCTAGAGCAGAGGTCTTCAATAGGGGGTCCACAACCCCTAGGTGGTCCTCGGAGGTAGTGCAGGGGGGTCGCAAAACTTTTAGTTGATTAGACAATTTTGTATATATTTTTGTTTCCACATTTGTTTTAAAAAAAATCTGTTTGTATGCATGATTATAATGCATTTGACAGACATTGTTGATATTATCAGCAGTATGTGCCTGAACATACAGTATGAACCTGTGTAGCCTTATTATTTATAGCTTAGTACTGAATCCACAATAACAACGAACGTTTATCCATTGTACTAGGCCCAGTTTAACATTAAACACAATTTTAAACAATATATATAGTAGGGGGTCCCTGCTGCATCTCTCCATCAGTTTGGGGGTCTTTGACCTAAAAAACCTTGAAGACCCCTGTTCTAGAGACTGGAATTAGCTGAAGTATCAGATTCTCTCAATGCAGCAGCACTTGAATGCAACACGGTGCCTCCTTGAGCGGTTGTCCAACCACAATCCAGGATGCTGAAGCGCGTGTGTTGCTTGCAGGGTTGCCAGGTCGGAGGTTTTCCCGCGCAATTGGGCTACTTTATAAGTGTTACTGCGGGTAAACAAAATTATGTCCGCGGCATAGACTTGTAGGCTATCGGTCCGCGGGTTGACAGGGTTGCTGCTGCTTTGCGTGCATAGGGGCCGTTCAGACGTGAAAGAACATAATAGACACATTTGATATTATAATACTACATATTTGCAATTAAAGCAATGTTGTTGGACTTTAAAACAACATATATGGATTTTTATGGGCATATTTTGAGTTCCAATATTGGGCTGGTTTTGGGAGGCGTTTTTATTCCCGGTTGAGCTGGTTTGGGGGGTGAGTTTGAGTTGCTGTTTGGCCGATTTTTGCCTCACAGACCTGGCAACCTTGGTTGCTTTCGCGTGGGGGTTGAAGCGAAGACGCGTGAGCGACGCGACCAGCAAGAAGTCCGCTCAGCCCGAGGTAAGTCAGCTAAAACGGCTAAGTGAGCACAGGTATTTCGTCAATTTGGGGCATTTGTTCGCACATTAGTTGGTTAATCGTTGACGCTGCGAGCTATCACACTGATCCAACACACCGTGGGCGAAGTGTCTCCCCGACACTTTCCGAGCTTTTTATAAACCCGCGAGCTAACGGTAAGCTAGCAGCCGTAACGTTGACGGCCAGTTTTATCTAGCTGCATTAATCGATGTCAGTTCACGCTGTTGGCTTAGTCATTCATGCGGATAGGTCATTCCAGATATGTTACGCGACTGTAGGAGAGATTGATGGTATTAAGTGTCAATCTTCGCGTTTGCTTTTAGCTGAAGCATTGTTCACAGCACGTTGCCTCGTAGTTACTAGTTGGTAGCACGTCGCTAGCTCGCTGCTATCCCGGTTTATGTTAGCTGCTGTCAGATCTTTGGCACCGCCCATATTGGGTTTGTTATCTGTCCTCGCACGTTGGTAAGCTGGTGTTGACATGTAGATAGATGTGATATTGTTCACACTGTGGCTCGGCTTAACTGTCAGATTTTTTTGCAACAGCCAATTTTCAGTTTTTTTTAAAAATTGGGTAGCTGGTGCTAACTCTTGAGTGTCATAAGCTAGCCCAGCTGCCATTAGCATGTCAGTGCGTCATCGGCCTGCGCTTGCTCAACACCAGTGTGTTGCTGTTAATCACTTGGGAGGAAACTCAACTGGCGTGCCACTCACTCACTCACTTTAATTCACTTTTTATGGCTGGGACTTGTCTCAGCGAACCTTTTTGAAGTATGGTTTAACTTACAACTGATATTTGGATATTGATGAGAAGTACAAATAAACGAAAACCCCACGATTTGATGGTGGTGAAGTACACTCGACATTTAATGTGTTCCCCATTCACGTTGTAGGTAACTTCTCTGTCATGACCCATCATGTCTAATGTGACTAATCTGCCTTTTAACAGAGGAAGGAGTTGCCACTCAACAATGGACGCCAGTAAAGGTAAAGACAGTTGTATTTCAACTTAACATTGTGTGAGAAATCAACTAAGACTCAGTGTTTAACATTACTTGTCAAATGGTAATATTTACATCCATATAATTAACACAATAGAAAGACTAACTTGCTATGTTAAATATAGGCTAATCTAAAAAGATTAACGGTTATATCAACAAGTCTTGGCACAAACTCGACATTGTAATTGTTACATAACTAAACTTCATGTATGCACCATTGTATTGGATTGATTTGTTGCATCATTTACTGTAGGTTGAGAAACAAAATTGGATTTCTGTCAAATGCAGATGAAAGTGGCACAACTTACACAATCTGAAACAGTATTTTGTGTTACGAATCGATGATGTGAAAAGTACACCTGGTTCAATGTTTTTTGTCTGTTTGGCAGGTAAAGGGGATCAAGGGATGCAAAATCCAGGTGGGCAAATGGACAGACCTGTCAACTTCCACTTCTTGGAAAGGTAAGCGGAGATATTTCATATTGTGATTGTGCTATGGCAGAAGGAGGGTAAAAATGAGAAGATTGTCATGTTTACAACACACTAGGATTCACATTGGGACAACCTGTAACTTCCATATAATAAAAACAGGGTACTGTATTATCCAAGGTGGTGATTTTGGTGTATTGTGACCTTTACATCATTTGGTGATTTGTATGTGACCTTATTTGCAAGAGTTAATGTAGATACTAATCAGAATTAAATGTAACGTCACATGAACATATCCAACTTAAGTGAACTTCAATGAACTGCTCATATCAAATTGCACAAAACATTTTGTACATGTAAAACAGGTCTGCTGTCATGAATAGCTATAATTGATGCAGTTTACTCTACTGTGACAGTCAATATCGGTATTTTAAGTCAATGTAAAAAAAAAAAAAATATGACTAGTTCTCTTCTCATGTCTCCTCTTTCTTAGTATGCTTCCTAAAGCAGTGAAGAGGCGAGTGCATGCCTTGAAAAGGCTACAGGTGCAGTGTGCTAACATAGAGGCTAAGTTCTATGAGGAAGTCCATGAGCTTGAGAGGAAGTATGCTGCCCTCTACCAGCCACACTTTGACAAGGTACAGTTGGTAATGTGTTTATAACAGAACTTTTTCACAATGAGGCCTTATTGTTGTTTACAGAATTTTCTCTGCTCAGTAAAGTCCATGCAAACATTGTAAAAACTAGAAGAAGAAAAAAGATATTAACAAATACAATCGCTTATTTATTTATTAAAAGATAAGATATTTATGAATCACTTGTCACTCCCTGCACTAATGGGTCATGAAATCTGTCTCAGTGGTCTGACCTTTGGTCATTGAGGACACATCCTTGGTGCTAAATCAAAAACTGCTACAACGAGTAGTCAACTGTTCTTTTGTACGTTAAGGCTATTTCCAGAGCCAGTGACAAAAACCGAGCCATTCTTAGTCGCCTGAAGACTGACAGCTGTAATCCTGCTGCACCTGTTAGCAGTGTGTGTGTCTGTCCATCTAGCTCTCAAACGGTGTTGATTTCAGCATGCTAGCTGAAAATAATTCAGTCTTGTCAATTGAATGCCTGTTTGTCTGTCGATATTTCACACTGATGTTCCAAAGCCTCTTTCTAAAACGATTAACTTTGTCATACCATGTCTCTCTTTCAGAGACGAGACATTGTCACAGGAACAGTGGAACCCACAGATGAGGAGTGTGAGTGGCACAGTGATAGAGAGGAGGAAGAGGAGCTAGCTGTAAGTACAACTTTGTTTTGTTGGCCTATTGAACCTAATCGCTTTCTGTAACGCTGCTGCTTCTGGTTTGCCACAGCAGGAGGAATATTGATTTTTTCATGCAACACCATGCACAGCAATGTGGCAAAAACAAAAAAAAAGACATTTTGACAGCAAATCCTAGTAAAGAGAAAACATACACAAAATCTAGTTATAATGAGAATCAGTAGTCTCAATGAGACTTCTTGACAGCTTAACAAATCGAATTGTTTATATAGTTTTTTGTTTTTGTTTTTGCAGGAGGAAGTAAAGGAAAAAGCTGCAATTGAAGATGCAAAGAAAGAGGAAGCCACGCCAGAGGAAGACCCAAAAGGGATTCCTGAGTTCTGGCTCACCATATTCAAGAGTGTGGACATGCTCAGCGACATGCTACAGGTATATCAGTCAGCGATGCAGCCGTCACTCGTGCATTGTAGATATTTCTCTTTTTTTTATGTCCTAAATCTCTGCCTTGTCTTTTAATCTCCCAACAGGAGCATGATGAGCCCATCTTAAAACACCTGAAAGATATTCAAGTCAAGTTTTCTGAGCCAGGCCAGCCGATGGTTAGTATCTTTTGACCCTTTTCCACTACACAGTTACAGCTCGACTCGGCTCGACTCAGTTTAGGTGCTTTTCCATTACAGCTGAGTTCTTCATAGTTCCTCCTCAACGTGGGCGTAGTCGTCATATCACGGCGGCTACGGTCACGTCGTCTCGCTCTCTTTTTTTGATCCTCTCGTCAGCTCCAAACTCACTCGTCTGCACCTCGATTACAGACCACGGTGTGGTTTTCTACACAGCAGCCATTTAAAAGAATAACAGTCTCAGTACAGATCAGTAGGAGCTGCTGTCGGTGTGTTTTGTTTCTTTCATTGTCGACACTCTGGCCAATCAGTGGAAGGCAGTCGGCTGACGTCACGTTTTAGTATCGCCTCGGCTTGCTTGGAACCTGGGCTGAGGCGTTACCAAAAAAGTACCAGGTGCTAGGGGCTAGTGGCTAGTGGAAAAGCAAAAAGAAACGAGTCGAGCCGAGTCGTGCTAGTGGAAAAGGGCCATTTGTTGTCCCAGTATGAATCAGTATCATTGCAAACTATAACTAGTTTGGGAAAAATCTGTGAAATTATCTACATTGTTTTTCTCTCTCAGAGTTTCACATTAGAGTTCCACTTTGAGCCCAATGGTTACTTCAACAATGCAGTCCTCACTAAAGTCTACAAGATGAAGTCAGAGCCTGATGCCTCAGACCCATTCTCATTTGAGGGGCCAGAGATCATCGACTGTGAAGGGTGAGAGCCAGAGCACACAACATGCGTGTTAAACTGTGGCTTGGGCGTTCATGGTGTTAACTTGTCAAGTCAATGGGATGGATTTTCTGTGGTTTATAAAACATTTCTGTTCACTCTTTCTGTATCTACATCCCACATATCAGCCTCCTCTTGGCACCTGTTCTAGCTTTTACCCTTGTGCGTCCTTACTTTCTGCAGCCTCTCACTTCTTTCCACACCTCCTCTCTCTAGCTGTCAGATAGATTGGCACAAGGGGAAGGATGTGACGGTGAAAACTATTAAGAAGAAGCAGAAGCATAAAGGCCGTGGCACTGTGCGCACTGTTACCAAACAGGTTCCTAATGACTCTTTCTTCAACTTCTTTAATCCTGTCAAAGGTGAGAACACTCATAATGCCGATACATTTAATGAACGCACACAAAGAGTAGTGGATTTCTCTGAAGGTCGAAATGTCACTTTTAAAGCATGTGCATGTTTCTCACAAACAAGTAACAATTTAGATTCAAAGCTTTGCTCTGTTATCTGTTAGCCACATGCAAATTCACCTGCCGGACAGTCAGCATGTCTTTGTTAATCTGCAGGCAGTGTGGAAAGACTTGCTGGTCATGTGGTTCATGTGCATTGAACTGAATACAGCAGCAGGTGGCGCCAGACTCCTTCACACTTCCTACATACTGCAGAATGACTGCATAATGTGACAGAGTAGGCAACATGTCTGTGGCTCGCAGTGGTTGGACTTTGAACATGAAGCTGTGTTCACTCAACTTTGAAACCTTTACATCTACTTAGGTTTTACGATTAGTTTCCATCTCGGTGGGTTACTTTTTTGTGTGTGTGTTGCTAAACAGTCGGTGAATAACTGGAAAAAGTGATTGACCAAATCAGGACGAGGTAAAACTGAAGAAGAGGAACAGTGGAGGAAATGCTAACGTTGGGTTTAAAAGACTGCATTGAAGAAACTGTTTCTTGCTAACACTAAGCAGTTAACATGAACACAACTTTTCATATCTACATGGGTTTTTTTTGTCATCGATCCTATCTCCCCAATCAGGATGTAAGAGGAACTATTGTGAGAATATGTTTGTGAATCATCTAAACACAACATTAATTTAATTGACTAAACATCCATCACAAGAAGTCATTAATCAAATGTGTTAGTTGGTATTCATTTGATGTGGCTTTGTGAAGTCAGTCGATGCTTTGACTTTGTTTAAAAGTTGTTCCCATTTTAAGAAAGATTATTAAAAAATTGCATAGAAAACTAGTGTTGTACTGGATAATTACATTCTGCAATACAATTTAAGTGTTATCTATCTGTATGAAAATGTGGAATTGGAAAGCAAACAAAAGTGTGAATCACTTGACCAGATAAATGAAGATGTGTAGGGTAATGCAAGCAAAATAAAGACCTGTCGGGGCAAGATTTTGCTGTTATTCAGGAGAGCATGAGTCATTCAGTCTGTTTTTTAAATTGATGGTAATGATGGTACTGTAGAGGCCCTGCACAGTGAAATTATGATGATGTGAGCACAGACATTTAGAAGTGTAACAGCAGTTGAAATACAATGGCGTTGACAGGGTTGGAAGGATGGGTGACTTCACCCTTAGTCAGTTTAATGATAGGCTGGTGGAGCAGAGCTATTTGCTAACAGCCTGCCACAGCATCTGTGACCTCATGTATAACAAGTCTAACCATAAATGGACTGAGTTGTTGTTTGAGTTAGAGCTAATGCAAAAGCTGTCCAAATTATAACATGTGGCAGTTGACTTAACTGGTGTTTTAAAAAAACGAACTCGCCAATTATAATTCATTTTTTCCCCACTATAGGTAACTCCTTAAAATGTCCTATAAACCAATTTGATCACATCCTCATTGGTTAAATTGTCTGTACTTTCCCTTTCAGCTTCACCAGATGGAGAAATGGTGAGTAAAATGTAGAGCATTCTTCATAAAATCATCACCGATTTTATTGCTTCCTCTTTTACCATCAACATATTGGCTTTGTAGTTGTGTGTGTGTTTTTTTATGAAGTGTGTTTGTTTTATAGGACGAAGACTCTGAGTTCACTCTAGCCACAGACTTTGAGATTGGTCATTTCTTCCGTGAGAGAATAGTTCCCAGAGCAGTGCTGTATTTCACTGGAGAGGCCCTTGAAGATGACGAGAGCGTGAGTGTTTTGTTCCCCCTCTGACATGACAACAGAAAAACTTTGTTACTCTTGTAACAACATGGAAAAGCGACGCGTTTGAGGGTTTATAAGCCAAACTAGTCGATGCTCTTTATGTTTATTTTAACTCTTGATCTTTATTGTTTTTCCTGCAGTTTGAAGAGGAGGAGCTGGAAGAGGGAGACGAGGAGGTTGGTAATACTTAGTAATACCACTGTCACTCTGAAATACCAGACATCTGGTCACCACTGACTATATCAGTCCCTCCAACTTATGTTTTTGTAGCGATGGTTGTTTTATCTTACAGTTGGCTTGTTTTTGTGTCTCAGGAGCAAGATGATGAAGCTGATGATGACGATGATGAGGGAGACTTCGATCCCAAGGTCAGTATAATGTTTAATTTGTATGTCAGGACATTTTCTTCATATATAAAACCACAAAGCAAATAACATCACTTAATTAATTTAAGTTATTTAATTATTTTCATGTTAAATGAGCACTTATGGCACTTATTGGTTGTTCCCCCTCCCCTCCATTTCCCCTGTACCAAAGTCACACTGACCGTCCAGCAGTATTCATGAGGCACTCACACCCAAATTTCAACCCCCACCATGATCAACTAACTTTATCCTAAATAAATCTGAGATGTATCATGAATTTAACTCAAATTACACAATATAATATAGGTTAAGTTTCTTTCACTACAAAATGTTATGTAATAACAGCCAAAGAGAGAGTGCTTTATTTTGTTCAGTTGCAGTTAAATTGAAATAACTATGGTCCATTATGAGCTATTCCAGTCTGATAGTGAGTAATTGTGCATCACATGTCCTGTAAGCAGTTTTTTTAAGGGGTGAACAACAATACCGTTGTGTCTGAGAACGAGTTTCCTCAGTAGCGTGTTGTGTTGAGTTTTTCCTCTCGTGGTACCTGCTGTCCGCTTATCAGTTATTCATTTTGCCTCAGGAATCCAGGGCGCTAATTCACCAGCTTCATCAATGTTTCACTATGCTCACTATGCCATTTCTCAATGTGACAATTAAACTTGTGCATATTGTTGTCTCTCCCTCCCCTGGATTCCCCTCCATTACAGGCATAATCAATCATTCTCATCCCATGCATTTCTAGGTAAGGGAGAAATAAGGAAGGCGTCCCACATACATTTGTACACTGTCCTCATCTATTTGGCTGTTGTTATTCTGGCTGCCTTTCTCTTTCACTACATCCTCCGTTCTCCTGGTAGTCCAAGGTGTTTAGGATCTCTAACTCACAGCTTGAGTAGATACAGCTTCTGTTCTTCCTGTCCTGTTTTTGCTCTTTCAATCAGTTTGTTTTTCCTACTGTAGTCCCATCCAAGGTTTTCTAACATTGTTCCCTTTTGCTGTACCAAACCAGGTGCATTCACTCTGTAGCGTCTGCTGTCTTCTTAGCTTCCTCTCCTTGATAGCTCATGCCCAGTGGCTTCATTACCACCATGTTTGCATATTTTTTTTAAATCTGTTTTTTTTCTCGCTCTTTGCTCCCCACAGAAAGAACAGCCCCAGCCTGCCGAATGCAAACAGCAGTAACCGTGGTGATCAGGGGAGCTGGAGACCTGCTGCCAGTCAATCCAGATCTTAGCCAATCAGCAAGTCCTCCTACTCTTTACAGGCTCTGCCCTTTTATGAACTCTCACCTGAACGCAATAGAACGCAAACCAAACTGCGTTTTTACTATGTGCATGACTTCTTTTTCTTTTGTCTTGCGCCCATCTCACCCCTTTATTATTTGGCTTCATTCAAACCTAAAGTGGAAAGTGACTTGACGTAGATTGAAATAACATGGCACCACATAGGGTCAGTCTTTTTCTTCCTTGGTAAAGTGGAGTAGGTTTCTACTGCCAGAAAAGTCAGAACATCATCTATTAAAAGAAAAATGATAGGAAAGCAATGGATCCCAACTTTAGTTTCATGGAAATAAATCAGTTACTCAGGGTTTTTTAATGCCAACAAGAGAAGTGATAGTTAACCAGGAAACTGCTGAACAAGTTTGACTTAATCTTTCACTGGGGTTGCTGAAGGGTTTTTGTTTTGTTATGGTGTTTTTTTTTTTTTAAGAGACATACAATGTATCATTTTGAATTTAATTTACATTTTTTTTAAATGTTCATTGTCATGTCATTGGACTATTTATTCTGGTGTCATGCAGCTGTATGAAGTGGTGCATTTTCAGATCTCTTTAAGGCACAGCCACAGTATATAAGGCCCCCTCTGATTGGCTCAAACATTATTTGGGCATAGCAGGTTAACAAAAACATGAAAACTGCCAAGTTGTGTTTTTTTCTTCTTTTTTTTATAATTATTATTATTATTGTATCAAAATGCATTTGAAACATTGAGGAATTTTGTTCTCCACTAATACTGCTCACTTTTGCCAAGCTGTACTGGGTTAAACAAGCATTTAAACTGAGCACTTGGGTAGACGCGTAACACTAATTAAGATCATGTGACAGATGTGTGGTTATACCTCAGATGTAACCTCATTATTATTCTTCCCTGTTTCCTCATCACCTGTGAGATGCTCTTTTAATTTGTGTTACAAAGAACAAAGAATGAAATTAAGACGAGGGTTACCCATCGTCAATAGTCATATACAGCCTGATAAATGAAATGAGCAGACACACTGGCTGACGCTCCACCTCTTTCTGTGTATAAGAGATCTCTACTGGTATGTATTTAGTTCCTAATGAATTCATTTAACAGTGGGACAGGGTGCAGGATGTTTGGAATAAATGAAAATTTTGTTGCCAAGAAGCCAAAATGAAAGACAAAAACATACCGTCCTCTTTAATGAATTTGTCTGCCAATTGTCATTAACACAATGTAATCTAATTCAGCATTTAAAGTTGTTTAAGAATATATAAATATTTCTGTTATTGTCTAATGATTCTGTAGAATGTCTGGAAAACAAATGGAAGAGGTTGCCAATGTATTTTATATACTGCTTTTGGATTTCGGCCGTTCGGTTGGACCCCTCTGCCTGGTGGCTAGTCATCGATAGCAGCGACAGCGAAATAATAACCCACCCTTTCTCTGTTTTTAAAAAGAACGATTGTAGATCTTGTTGGACAGATCTCTCAGAGCCACGGTCGACATCAAATCTACCACATTGGACCGTGTGCTAGCAATGGCCTTAACTGGTTCTTATTCACAATTTGTTACTTGCGCAATATTTCTTTTCAATTTGTACAGAGTTAGTTAAAATATTCTATTAAAGTTGTGTGACATGGAGCTGTCTCTGCTGTCTTCTTTGTCCCTGGTTTTATGTTTGTGTCCCACTTGGTGTAAAACAGTTGTACCCTACCCAAACACTGAGTTTCTCTTTTTGAAAATTAAAAAAAAAAGCAAACATTTGATTTAAGTACTACATTATTCATCCGTCCCGTCGCATAAATGTCAGATTCATCATGTGTGGTATTTTAAAACCCTGATAAATAGGAGGGGGGCTGTGAAAATAATGGAGTGAAGTTCTCGTAAAACTGTCATTGACCTTTAGGTAGTTTTAACAACAGGTACAACACAATGGCTCCATTTGATTCAAGTGCAAGACCTTGACACTGAAACAGCAAAATGTAATGTTATCGTCTTTATTTTTACAATTTACCCCTGTACTTTTCCTGCTGGGACATTTCAACGTGTCTGTAAGGCCGACTCAGCACGGCACGTAGCGGACTATACCAAACCGACCGGCTCATGACATTTCTAATATTGCTGTCAAGAAAGAGACTGTGCACCACGGGTCAATGCACACGCTGTTGACAGCACAATGTGACAGGACACTGAAAAGTCCCACACGCTGACTTTTACTCTCATGGGCATCAGGTGATGATTTGCAAATAATTGGCAAGAGCTTAGAGCAAAGCCAGCAGTCACAGCCTCAGCATGCTGACCTGAGAGCCCGAAGACCTTCTGCCTCACCAGCAACATGGTGACTTGTGACAGCGAGCGGGTTGGTATCCAGGCCGGAGGAATTTCCTCATGGTCGGCCCAACAGGCAAGGCGACCAGAATGTCTGGAATCCTGTCATCTAGATAAAGGAAACATGCATGCTCCTCTGTGAGACCCTTGTAATGCATTGTGGGAGATTGCGTCTTGAGTGCGCTGAAGTTTTTTGAAGGAGGATGGCGACACTTGTGTCCTAGCAACTCAAGTTTTTTTTTGGTCAAGTGTTGAAAGACAGGTGCTTTCTTATCCTGTCACCTTGTCCGGCAACACTCGCATCCGTGTGTGTGTGTGTGTGTGTTGACTTCTGTCTTCATGGGAACAGAGGTGACAGCGGGACAATGTGAGAAAACACAAGTCTGGGTTTAATCAAGATCAAGTTGCAGCCTAGGTCACTATCAACACCATTTCAATCTAACTGTTTGTATTATTAATAGAAGTACCAGAACAAAATGTACAAGGAGTTGTGATGTTTGGAGGAAACGAGTCGGCAGCAGTGAATTCTGATCCTTCTGTCCCACACAGACAAACCACAGACTGAAATCTCTCCAGTCTCTTTCTGTAATTTTGGGGATTTTGCCCTACAGACTTGTGAACAAGACCTTATTCATGCTGTGGCTGCTGTGCGGGGGGTTTGAGAATTGCCTCACTGTAACAAGGAGCCTGATTGTGTCTGAACACTCATTTCTGTGCCTTTTAGTAGCAGGGCCTGGGAAATGGAACTGTACTACTCACACTTGCTTTTGGTTTGCACTTAAAATTGAAATCTAAAGTGTCATGTTTTGCCTATGTCAACCAATTACACACATATTCAGATCAATACTTCAGCTTTTACACAGGTGGATTTGGACGCTTTATCCCATTCTTCCATCCCAGATCCTCTCAAGCTCCATCTGATTGGATGGAAAGCATCTGTAAACTGCCATCTTCAGGTTTCTCTGAAGAGGTTTGGACTTTTGTTCAAGCCCAGTCAGAGACATGTCAAAAAACGCATGCATGTCTGTGAATGGCCATGCTGAATTAAAGGCTTTTTACTTTTCAACCTCGAGAGTGCCTCGGTTTTTGCAACCACCTCAGAGACATGTTTGAGTCCCATTCCAGTGATTGTGTTACCTGTATGCTTCGGGTCTTCGTCATGCTGAAAGGACATTTTAAGTCTGGAGTAGGTTTTCTTCAAGGATCAGTGTCCTTATCCCTGCCCACATATAAATGTCACCACCAGGTTTCACCATAGTGATGGTATTAGCCAGGGCGATGAGCAGTGCCTGGTGTTCTGTCCTGAGGCGTTCAATTTTTTGTCTCATTGAACCTGATAAGAGCACCTGTCCTCGACATTCAGAGAGTGAGACACTGACTCATAACTTATATCAACTCCTGTTGAAAGGCGAAGAGGGAGAATGAAAAGAGAGATTCATCCCCTGTGCTCTCTTTGACCTCCTCTGCACACTCCTCCTCTCTCAGCTGTTTGATGTTTTGACAAGTGTGTACATGTATAGGAGGAGAGGACAAAGAGGATTTTTAACTATATCAAAAACACATATAAGAAATCTGTTAGGAGATGATTTTATGCTGTGCACATGTTCGGAGCAGCAAAACAAAGGAAAGTATTCAGAGTGCTGGGATTATCCCTAAATGACGCCGTCCACCATCGTCTCATCCTTGTCCAGCAGAAGTGTAAAGGGCACAGTCTTCTTCCGACCTTCCTCCCAAACGCAGCTGCACCCACCCAACCCACTCTTGGCCCTAAGGTGCTTTTGGCAGCTCTTCTACGGGAGCATAAATATGAGTGTGTGTTTTTGAGCGAGTTTGTCTGTGTGGGGTCTTTTGTATCGTCCTCTCCCGGTCGGAAGTGAAGTGAGCCAGATAGAGCTCCACAGAGAGAAAGGGAATAGAGTGGTGCTTTATGCTGCTGACGGCGGGTTGGTGCTCAGAACTGAATGAGCTGAACTGGCAGCGTGATAAAGAGCCCATTACCTCTTAGATCTGATAATGTTACTGGTGGCATTGACATAAGAACTCTCAGCTTTGCTCACACAAGACTTCAGACCCATTATGGGCATGTCTGCTTTAGAGACATTTTGATCTTTCTCCCTCTTTCTGTTGCTCCATGAAGTACAAACCTGAAGTTTCTCAGGTTCAGGTTGACATTTTTAGTTTTGTGTGAAATGCTTTGACAACTGTTGAATGCAGGACAAATATTGAAGTGTTCTAAGGATAAACTGAAGCAACTTATTGATGATCTAGGTCCATCAGAAGGTCTACATTTATTTTGAAAATAGTACACAGCGGTAGTTAGGCTTGGGCGGTATCCACATTTTGATACCGTCAAACTTCCTCCACATTTTACCACGGTATACGGTATTACCGTGACTAATTAAAAATGATGACGTAAGTGGCATTACCAAACATTGGCTTGTGTATTCACCATTCAGAAACTGAATACTAGGGCTAAACATTAGCAGACCAAAATCTCATTGGTTGATTGGTCGCAGGAAAAAAAAAAAAACATTTGGAGCCCTGTCTTGTCAAAATTAAGTCAAAATCAATATGACCGAACTGTATATGAAAGGCTATAGGGCTTTTATTTTGAAGGGCCAGATACAGGAACTCATGACACGCACTCGCTGTCAGTTTTTTTTTTTTTTTTTTACACGGCACGGCAGGTCCGGTCCCTTTTTTTTTTTTTTTCTTGTCAAGAGCGACTTTTTCCAAGTTTCTGGTTTGGAGACGTATCACTGGTGTTTTCAACGATTAGCGGGACCCGTCCCACAGGCTCACCGGCAGTCAGTCTCACAGTGTCACGGAGCAGAGACATGACAGTCCCCGCTGCAGTCAGAGTCGCGCACCGCTCCACGCCGCGGACCCCCCACCCCACCCCACCTGCCGCAGCTCAGTCACTCACGCTCATCTAGGCTACTGTGTTTATTGGTGAAATAACAGGCATAACGGTAAAACCTGACCAACTTTTTGAAACTAATCAAGTTAATAAACTGTGTGCAGAGCGATCTGGCTGTGTGATGTGTGTGTGTGAGTGAGAGTGACTATGAGGAACGTGTCCGACGGGGGAGTGGAGAGGGGGGGGGGGGGTTTAAAAGTAGGCTAAAACATATTAAACTAACTTAAAATTCAACCACACATAAGTGCTACTGGACATATAATTAATTTTAGACATTAAATTACTTTTATTTAATATTTAATCCTTATCTCCTGTATAAGTGCATTGCATTTTTTCATGACGGTATTGAAACTGATACCGTTGCTATTTTTAAATACCTGCAGTATACGGTATTACCGCAATACCGCCCAAGCCTAGTAGATGTTTAGTTTTGTTTGCGTAAGTTTTGCTAAATTGACACACTCATTCAGAACCCCAGTGGAAGTGTTCACAATTTTACGGCCATTTAATGCATGTTTGAATAAAAAAAACAACCCTGTTCAGTTAATCATTAGTGATCAGACCACTGTGATAAATGTTTGGTCGTTCCTCTGACTTGAGTTTTTGCAAATCTGATGCAGAGCAGAGTCTAAAATTGTATTTTTAAGTGAGCCAAGACCAAAGAAGACACAATTTGAGGGGAAATTAGGCTTGCCGTTCAAATAAAAAGCAAATATATGAATAAACACTCAAAGGGGCTGTTCTGTTGTCAGTACACCTGATGGCATCTGCTGCACATAAACAAGACCTCATGGGAAACTCATGTTTGAGAAAGAGCAGTGTCCTTGAAAGGAGCAGTGCACAATCTCTTCCAAGAGCGAGACCAAACATGGCTGTGACTAACACAGGGTTTCACAATAAACCTTTTCCATCGTCTCAGGCGAACCTGTCCCTTCCATATCCTTCGGGTCTCTGCAATCATCTTGTTCTGGAGTGTTTGACTGGTTTATGTGGGTGTCAGATGATGGAAATATGGATTTTGGCAGCTGTTGGCAATAACACAATCATGGGTTATTTCAGGAAAGATTCTATCCCAGCACACAGTCGACATGACTGGCATGTTTGTGGGAGGAGACACAGTACCTATCATAAGAAGAATGTATCAGGTTCTTGTAAAGAAGTATGTCAGTGCATTTTAAAGTGTTTAAAGAGTTATCGGGAAATTATGCGGTCATCTATTTCATTAAAGTTGTCAGCCTGGCACGCATTGTTCTTTTAAGTTTATCTATGTGTGCTTAAGATGTAACATTATAAACAATGGACACTATAACCAAGCTAATCTCATTTGCTTTACTGCATTATCATGTTGCTGCTCTGCCTGGTATGTGTGGGAAAGCAAGCTTCACGCCCAATTACAGCATAGCGACATGCAGCACACCTCTCTCCGGATTTATGAATGGATCAGTGAATGAACAGCGAACTAGGTGTGGTGTGTTTAACCTGAATCACGCTCATTGATTTCTGAGCACGGATGAAGCTGCCAGTCAGCCTGGACTACACGAACAGGTATTAGGTAACATAAAAGCAGGCGAAGAAAAAGAAGTCTTTTGCAAAGCTGGTTTAAGTATATGTCAGAATTGCCTGCTGCAGCGTGCCCTGCTTTATAAAATTCATGGGAGCATGAGGTAATAAAAGGTAATCATTATGAGAATGTAATGATGTGATTTTGATTGATGACTTCCAGTCAAATTTAGACTTGCTCAATCACTGCTGCTGCACAAATGAGCAAATATTCAGGGGAATTTCCGACTAATTCATCTTCTTGACATTCTCTCTGTTGGCTTTATCCAAATTATCTGACAAATCTTGTATACATTTTGTATACAGTAAGTGCACATTGTTACTGGATAAACTATCATTAAATTTAACATTTTCTGTGGCTCACAACACAACACAAGACCATCAAACCTAAAAGGCCCTGCTCCCATCACAGAGTAGTTTAGGCTCATCATGTAAGCTGCAGTGAAACTATGCAGCTGGCAAAGTGAACGCTACATTCCTGGTAAGGAGAAGGATCGCAGATCTGCATACCTGTCGCTCTTTGCAGAGTCAAATTTGGCAAGAATAACGTGTGAGTTTCTCAACGGAACTCGCTAGATCACATCTCATAACTCACATGGTTGGTGGTGCGTGTGAAGGAGCATGGTTATCGCAGACTACATAATCACACACCTTTGTGTTGAAGAGAGTGTGGGATACAATAATTCAGTGCAATCACAATTATTAATTTCAGTGCTCCCTGCGGCTCAAGTCTGAAAATACCTGCATATACTGAACTTAAGAAACATTTTGAGACGCTTTTGTTCTTCTCTACATTTTAGAGAGAAATGTTTTTTATCATCTTTATTCCATTACGTTGATCTGACAACTCTATGCAACGTTTTGCAGCTGCTCTGCACATTGAGTTCATTTTTGATACTTGATACAAAATACATGTTGCTGCTTTTACTTTTAAGTTAAGTGAAGTTTATTTTAAGTTTATTTATGTGTTTGTAAGTTAAAGGATCTTAATACTTATTCCACCTTGCTGAAATGTAACAGGAAAGCCGCTGATTGATTATGAAGAATGCGATAGGGCTTATTTATCTCCGTCATCGCACAGGGTTACCCAGTTCCTAAAACAGTGCAGAGTGTGTGACAGCAGTCATTTCTGTTTTCATTGTTCTCCAACGGTTCCTCTTGCAGCATTGTGATTGACCGTGCACGCTGCCCTCATCAGCCATTTGTTCTTTTTCCCACGCTGCTGAATGCCACAGACACACACACACACAGGGCTTATCAGAACAATGCCTCAAATAGCTCCGGAGTCTCATCACAAGGGCATGTCACCAAAGAGCAGAAGAGCTGAAGAGGGTGTGTGTGTATATGTGTGTGTGTGTGTGTGTGTTTGTATACATGTGTGTGTGTACGGGAGAGACAGGCTAAAGTCATAAATGTGTCACAGTATGCAGCTGTTACCTGCGGGCTCTGCTGTACTTGTCAACGGCCCATCACAGCCAGCTCATCCATACTGCTGCCCATTGTTAGACCGACTATGTATAGTTCACAGTCTGAGGGAGGCTTTCACCGGCTAACGCAGCGCACATTAACACCCACAGCATGAACACATTTACCTGCAAAAAAAAGAAAAAGAAAAAGCTGTTGAACATAATTTGTTTTCTTCCTGGTCTCAGTTTGTTGTTGAGGTGTTGTATTGCCTGTGTTGCTGTATTGCTTGGGCGGTCCATTTCTGTCTTCTGTGGTCCCTGTATGTTGTTTTTGTCAAGTACTTTGTAAACTGTTTAACTGTTTTTAAAGGTGCTATACAAATACATTTTTCTTATTATTTTTACTGTCTTGCAGAATATTTTCTTTCATCTCATTAATGGGCTTGGGCAAACATTTGTGCCCAGGACACTGCAGCCCATTACAACCACTGATTTCTGAGTGGTGTTAGAGTAATTGCTACTGTAGGTGTGGCAGTTTACAGAGTCCACACTTTTATCTACACTGGCCATGTCTCTCTTTCATCAGAGACGTTAAATCTTTATTACAGTCATTTAGACCGTAGATTAAATAAAAAGTAAATAATATAACGCTAAAAATAATCTGTCTATCATTTACAAATTCCCCTATAGAAATAGGCTTCCTTGGGTCAAACTGCACAATGTCATTTGCTGCAGCACGTTATTACATGTTCTGTGATCTGGTTATACATTGGCCTATATAACCCTGGATCTTGTATTTACATGAAGACAAAACATTTCCTGCAGGGTTCACTGAGCTGAGCTCCTTGTATTTTAGTCTCTTTTATATGCTGTGACTCACTTTAAACACTCTGCAGCTTCATGCCTCGACATGAATCCCAGTCTGTGAGTCTTTCTGGTCCTTCCACCTGCTGCCTTGTCACACCTTTGCGCCCGTGGCTGCGAAGCTCCATCACACTGAAATAAACAAAGTAAAAGGGAGAAGAAGACATGAAGCCCTTTTGACCCCTGTGGTAAGTTACTCAGAGTTTATCTGTTCATTTCTGTGATAAAGAAAAACCCTCCTCACTTGATGCTGCTGCTGACCTATTATCTCATTTCCTCTCCGAGGGTTTTGTTTTGTCTATGTGGAGACAGCGAGGGCCGGAGGGCACTGATATGAAGCCAGGGTTGTCACAACACACCTCCAGAAATCCATCACACAGTCTGATTCCCTCCAGAAATACATGTTCTTTCCCATACGCCTGAGAAACAAAGAAAACAGTGACACATTTGAGTTTTACTGCTGCTGTAATTGAGCAGTCTCACTGTGCGGTTTGGGATGTTTGGAGCGCTTCAGTTCAGCCACCACTGTCACTGTTTGCAGTATATTATGTGTGGGGGAGTTTACTAAAGGGAACCACAACCATCAATGTAAAGAAAACTGACTGTGCAGCCTGAATAATGTCTCATATTTATTCTGAGGTGTAACTCTGAGGTGATGTCTGCTTTTAAAGTAATACGTCAGGATGTGATTAATTCAACTCAAACCTAATTCTCAAGAAAAATACAGAATCATCCTTATGCATACACGGATAGAGACAATGATTTCAACTTGTGTAAACACACACACATGTGCAACCCTCCGACTCACACACCTGGCCCTCCTTTGGCAAGCACACGCCTCCAAAGTAAGGCGCTTCACCACATGCTGAGTCACTGCCTGGGCATGTCTCCGTGGCTCCACCACAGCACTCCTTCAGACAAAGACAAAACCCACATATGTCCATATGTACACACACACACACACTGCTAGGCAACGAAAAGAAAAGCCCCTAATACAAAGGGGGAAGGAGGTGAAGAGGCAGTGGTGCGCCTCCTCATTCAACAGAAGCTGGCACGCTGTTTGACTCATTACACACATGTGGTTTCCTTTTCTTTGAGATCAGAGGATTAAACAGGATGCTAGTGTCAGGACTGATGCAGGGGTTTACTCAGTAGACTGACTGACTGGCTGTCAAGCTGATTCACAGCGGCCTTCGCTGCCGCCCGTGTGTGTAAGATCACGGCGGTGTTGATGTGTGAAGTTTTATGGGTGGTCCCCTACTTACAGAGCACACGAGGTCACCCAGTAATTTGTGTAATTGCTGGAGAACTGGCGCATGTGTGTTGTTGAGGAGGATGGAAGTCGACGTTTCACTCCCTGAAGGTCTGTGAGGGGAGACTGATAGAGAGGCAGACAGGAGAGCCTGAAGTGGGTGCTTGACGCATGCGTGATGTGCGTATCTGAACCAGACAACAGGGGTCAGGATGGTTGATTGTGTCAGGACAGGACCGGATAAACTGCGGGGAGGAAGACTCAATAACATCTGGCTTCTTACCACAGCTTCCTACTGATTCACTCACACTCCAGGAGCTCGGCTCGGAAACAGGCTGCTACTGTCAGTCTGAAATGAATAAGTCAGGCCAACGAGCACTCATTTGTGAATGTGAATGAGTTCAGGCAGGAAGTGACAGAGCTGAGGGTGATAAGAGAGCGGACACACCTGGACTGCTATATCTGAGTCATTCAACGTAGCTTTCATTTTTGGTCACGTCCACCTGCTGCATTATATGACACCTGGTCAAAATCCACACATTATCAGCTGACCTTTTCTGTTTATATCTTTCCCTCATCCTTTAAGCTTGGACTTATCCTCGGAGTCAAAACTGTCCCGAGGCTTATTTTTTCTTGTAGTTTGAAGAAAACAGATAATTTGATAGAAAATTGGTGTTATTACATGTCATGGTTGGTTGATTTCTCTCACAGGAAGTTTTATTTTCTTGAAAATTGCCAATGGGGAAAATGATTGCATGTATTACTTCAGTCCCTCATCCACATAAATTACTGATTTAATTGAATACAAAGTAGTTGTAAGTAGACCCTGTGCTCATTCGGTCAGATAGGAGTGGTCCTAGTTTTAAGATCTTTGTGTAAACTAAAAATAAGAACATTAAATTTTAAAAGCAGCATGGAGATGGATTTTCAACCTGAGAATGATTCATACAGTCTGACTACCTGTGCTCTCCAGTCCCTTTCTCTTTTTGCTGCTACTGACGTACACACCAATGAACCTCGTGCTCACTGAATGGAAACTGCAGCCTGTGGGCTGTTTGGGTGCGTTTCAGTGGCTTGACATCCACAGACAGGAATAGCAGAGTTTATGTAAAACACCACTGATGTGATGCATGTTTAGTCTGAAAGGTTAACTTTTAAAAAGAATCACCAGAGAGCTGGGTGGCACGGGTGGGGGTTGTAAAGGGAATGAATTACCCGGCGTGTGGGGAAATAAAAACAGTGATTTCGTGTTAAAATCCCTCAGAGATGATTGTTGATTGTATTTGTTTACAGGGAGAGGGTGACTTTTACGCACGACCTCAGCTGTGTGCACTGCGCGCATCTGGCAATTAAGGATATTAGACTGAATCACTTGCTGCAGAGTGGGCAAATATTTGGACTAATCTCCGCAGTAGGATGTGGATTACTAATTAACATGTTGGCAGTGTAATTAGGTCCACGTTAGGACTTCCTCTGTCCTCGCCCCCTCCTGCGCCGCAGCTTCCGCCCACACAGCCTTGAATTACTCCACTGGCAACTGTTGATGCATTCCCAAACCATATGACGTCAAGTGGGAAGGGCTCCGACCAGAGTCGACTATAAAAAAGTGCTCCGGCACCTCGGTTCATTCACAACTGCACTCTGGATTATCAAAAACGCGTGTAGAGAAGCGCCTTCCTCGGGCTCCTCGGACGGCACAGCAGGGGTCTCACAAACCTGCCCGGCGTTAAAAAATGAAAATGTCAGCGGCGGAGATCAGCCAGATCCTCAAAGAGGGAGAGCTGGAGAAGAGGAGCGACAACCTGCTCCAATTCTGGAAGAGGAAGACGTGCGTCCTGACCACGGACAGCCTCAACATTTACGCGGACACGCAGAAGCGCACCAAGGGCAAGGAGCTCAAGCTGCAGTCTATCAAGAAGGTGGACTGCGTGGAGCGCACCGGCAAGTTCGTCTATTTCACCATCGTAACCACAGACAATAAGGAGATCGATTTCCGGTGCTCGGGGGAGGAGAACTGCTGGAATGCGGTGATCACGATGGCCCTGATCGATTACCAGAACAGAAAGGCCATCCAGGACTTTAAAACGCGGCAGGACAATGAGAGCGCGTCGCCCGGACAGCAGGAGAGGCGCATGGCGAGAGCGCCCTGAGCCGGTACTCATGGCACTTAACCACTCCTAATATGGTGAGCGACGCACCGTGTCATATAGCAAGCTGACATGATATATGATTATAAATGAGTAAAAATAAACAGTGACTTCATCTAAACACGGTGGCAGAATCTTGAAACTAATGACATGTGCTTTCCCTCCCCCCCTGTCTCCCTCCAGAGTCAATGTGGACCATAAAGAAATACTAAGCGGACCAAAAAGGAAGACAGACGAGGTCATCCGGTCCAGAGATGAAGGATTGTTCAGGACTGAGCTCTCGGAGACACGGGACAACTGATCGAAACCGACAGACGGAGAGATTTTTAGAAGCTCCACACACAAAGGACTGAACCCTTGAATTGTCAAAACTATTTCAAGTTTGCTCTCCTGGGAGGAATGACTCCTAAAACCATGATGTTAATTTATTTGTTTCCAGTGTGTTACTGGCAAACAGCTTGTGTTGTTTAAATTATTTACTATCACTGTGTGTTCAGTGTGTCACTGTATTTATTTGAATAAATATTCTTGCATTTTTGACATAAATCCTTGCTGTCATCTACTTTTATTATACTGAAAGTCTGTCAGTAACTGATGACATGATTACAGAGTCAGTAACAGTATATTTGACAGTCAGGGACCGTTTCCGACCAAAGTATTTCTGAGTAAATGCCAGACATGCAGAAGTAAAAAGGGAGTGGAGGACAGGAAAGTCCCCTTCCTGTCTGCTGTCAGGTGGAATGTCACACTGAGTGAGTGGAGGCTTCAAGGCTTGAGTCATAACTGATAAGGGAGCAGTTTTAGTCCCCAGCACGGGACACTTGAAAGGTTCAGTGTTGCCTTTGAACGCACATTAACTGCCTCTGAGGTGTGGTAGGTGTATAGTAGGACATACGTGGCAAGAAATTGAATGGGGAATAAGCTACTTGTGTGTTGTTACCTGTGGTGTGTGTGTGTGTGTGTGTGAGTGTTTCTGTGTGTGGTTTTAAATTATACTTAAGCGGCTTTCTAACAGGTGGTCAGATGACAAATCCTTTCTGAAGGCTGTTTATCAGCCGCTTCGGTTCTTTTCAAGGCAGCGAAAAACACACAGGAAGTTCGCTTTACTGCCCCGCTATCATAAAATAAGGGCTGTGTCAGTGGATATAATGTGACAATGTGGGCACACACCCATGTAATTACTGCTGTAAAAGAGTGAGTGAGCAAGGCTTTAGTCATATTCCAGAAACCAAGGTCAAAAAATGTAGGTAAAAAAAATTTATGTGAAACAAATATTTGCTATACTACTGTCATAAAATTATGAGATATTGGTTTTACAACAGTGTTTTGTAGATTCACTTAAAATAGACACACTTGTAAACTTGGGGGAGGTTATGTTTATCCATTCATAGATCTAAGCACTTCATTTAACATTAAGCTGCCGTGATCATCATGATAAAATGCTTAAGTACAAGTAGACTGTATTTCAAAGTGCTTTAGAGGTGCTCATACAATACAATAGGAGTTTGAGCGACAGCATTTGGAGCTAAAACAAAACAAAACAAAAAACCTTGTCGGCTCTGCCTTGAGCCCTCCTCCACATAAATACCTCCGGCTGTGGATCTTACAGAGTGGAAGTGTGTTACGAGCACAAATGCCCGAAGGTCAGAGGTGACAGAAAGCTGAATCTCCGGCCAGCAGTAATGAAGTGTGTAGCAAAGGCGCACGCCTCGCCCCCCTCGCCTCCCCGTCCCGTCCCGCGCCTGTGTGCAGCTTTGAAGTGGGATCACACTACAATGAATGCATCAAAGGGTCAGACTGATCTAAGGAGTATTACCGGAGCGGATAGGCCTCCTTTCTAAAAATATTCCTTCACAAATTGGCACCACTTTAATCTCACACATACATTCACCTTTGGTCCCTGAGCTACAGTTCACAAAAGGGTTCTTGTCAACACAAGAAGTTTTTTTTTAGACAAAACATCCTGTTTGTCCTTTTTTGAGGTAAAAATTTCTTTTTCAAGCCACTCCCGAAATACCCCCAAAAGAACCTCCAGCAGAAGTTTCAATGGTTGATAGCCAACATCGTAATGTACTCTACATCTGGCCACAGGATGTGAAACCGTCTTCCTGCACTCACACTTGCAAGGAGAACATACAGACTGTGTCTTCCTCTCTGATCTCAGGCAGTATAAACATCCTCTGACGCAGCACTGACATACTTAGGCCATACTTGTAGCCTTGGCGTCAGCGCTCGCTCCATAGGCCGTCATTATGTGGATGGCATAGCTGCGCAACACTGAGTTCATTGTTTCATTCTCAAGGAAAAGATAAATGCAATAAATGGAGACGATGTAAGAGTGTGCGAGGCCGTGACCTGTGTACACATCCTCAGCTTTTAAACCGAGAAGGACAAAAACTAGTGATTCGCAGGCGTTTGTTGTAAACACGAAGATGCGGCACTAACAAGACGAGCAAGCTGCTGTGTGTGTGTGTGTGTGTGTGTGTGTGTGTGTGTGTGTGTGGAGCAACAGCTGAGCAGGGTGTTGTGAGGTGAAGTTTGGTGGCCAGAAGGAACATGTCTCGCTACATTTCATCATCTGCTGCACTCCCACACACTCTTCTCAAGTCCACAGCAGCACAACATCTCAAGACATTAATCCATATTGACATGCAGATGGAAGTCTTTGATACTGTTCTTCTACAGAAGTTGTTTGCCTCAACATGAAGAAGGGTTCAGGCCATTAGAGCACTGTGTGGGCTAGAATGGAAATTTGACAAAATGTGATGCAATTGCAGGCTTGTAAAGGTGAAGCATCAAAACATAATGTTTATTATTCAATTCCCTTCCCTTTCACACGCGTGCAGGGCCACAGCTAAAACTGAGTGCTCACATTCTCAGCTCTGGGTTGGAAAATGTTTGGGTTTTATCCACCCCAGGAGGAGTTCACATTACACAGTTACAGTTTTGTGGGTTTAAAAGGTTAACTCTCACGTTTTAAACACAGTACTTA
The DNA here is from genome assembly GCF_905171665.1 of Trachurus trachurus. Taxonomy (NCBI): domain Eukaryota; kingdom Metazoa; phylum Chordata; class Actinopteri; order Carangiformes; family Carangidae; genus Trachurus; species Trachurus trachurus. The sequence goes on from NC_139897.1 coordinate 19,842,951, forward strand.
TAAAACAGATTTTGTTTTTCCAGCATCAAGGTTGATTTAATTGAGGCTAAAATGCGAAATTAGTTTTTAAAAAAACTAAGAAATGTTTGTAATATTCAGTCCAAAACGTCTTCAAAGAGTGGGAGCAGTGTGGGAAGGATTTGATATTTAGCACCTCGGTTCTTCCAAAAATCCTGGCTCCATCCTAGATCATTAGGATCAAAGGCCCATCAACAGCCTGTCGGAGCTTTCAACTACTTCTCATCAGCCTCCTTGACTACTCTCATAGTCTTGTTATTGTGTGACTTCAGTTACACTCAGCTCACAGGACGTCACGGCACCTGTGCCAACTCCATTTGTTGAGCAAAGTCATTAAATGTGGTTGAAAGGTCTGAGAAGAGTGCGCTCGGATTATTTTGTGGAAAGCGAAAGATACTAAACAAAGATAAGAAGTGACTGTGTCATGTTTTTAACATAAAGTCTTCCCGACAGCGTGGCCTCACCGAGAGCTTAATGATGTTACAACCACTTCACAAGGCGTAACTTACTGGTTTACTATGCGTCATGACTCAGTGCAGCTCCCCACGCCGAACGAGGGTATCGCGCTGCTTCCTGTAAATCTGTTGGAACCTCTATTCCAATCTGACGCCAGTGGGACACAACGCTAGTGCTTCATGTAAATAAAAACGCTCTAAAACCCAAACAGCAAAGACCACCGGGATTAGGCAAGACCTTGTGGGAGTTTGATTACTAACAACCTCTCGGACTTGCGTCTAATTATTGTGTATCATGACATGACGGCTTATAGTTATTGTTCTCTGATAAATTTGAAACATTATAGCCTTCTGAAAATAATAGCAGGGGAGTAGTATGTCATTTGTTTTCTTAGACCCAAGGAATGGATTATCTCACTTCAGTGCTATTCACAGGCTCATTTCACTGAAAGAACCTCTGCAGGTATTTCACCTTGTGACGCATGGCTCAGGTGAGTGCATACCAGAGCAAATACTTGAGCATACACAGAGACAGACACACGCCCTTAGGTCATGGCGACGGCAATGTCAAGTCGCCAGGTCTCTATGGGAAAGTGAACTTTAGTGAGAATTTAAACTGGATTGAAAATGAAGAAATGTGAGTGTTTGACCCGAATCCAGCTCTCCATGGTTCACTGCTGTTTCCCATTTATCATTCCTTCATCCAAATAAAGGTCATCTGATTCCCTGATCTGGTATTCTGGATAAATTGGGCAAATTTCCCCTGCTCATCTTAACCACAAAGGCGTCATTCTCCTAATCGTCTGTAGCCATGACAGCCGTTTTTTGTTTTTATATTGGACATCCATTTCTGTCTGCTGAGTCACGGGGAAAGAACTCCCAAGATCTGCATCTTCAGCTCTCTCGGCCCACCCGCTGGCTGCGATGTTCACTGTCACAAACCTGTAACTTAAATAGGGTCACACGGGTTAGGGCACCACTCTGAATGTGGATTTGCAAGAAGCACTGCTATGTCACTGTTACTGAACCATTTCTAAACCCTTTCGTTGGAATTAAATCATGGGACTCAGAAGCATGTTTCAGAGATTACAACACCAAAACTTCCCAAGGGAGCGATGATTTATTCTTTTCTGTTTGTGAGACATTCCTAGTAGCAACCTAATAGCTCTCAATGTCCAGACCACATCCGCTACACCGTAAATATAGAAAAAAGCGCACAACAACAAGCAAACTATATGTAAGGTGATATTTCCCCATATTTAGACCCTATCTCTCGTTGGTGGCCTGTTTTTCACGCAGAATCTTATGAATGTAGCACCTCTCATATCTAAGACATGCGTGTGTATTGGATGTACAAAACCACACACTGGCTGTATATATACACACAAAGTGTCGGCAGGAGCTGCAGAGCTGAGCAGGGATCATGTTGCTTAAGACCCAGCTGTCCAGAGAGAAGCATCAGACAGAGAGAGGAGACGCTGTCAGGAATGTCTACAAGGCAGTGAGGGGGCGGACGGCTGACGACGACGACTGAGCTCCACCAACACTCCGAGGCTTGTCTAAGCAGGCAACGCAAAATTAGCATCAGACAGAAATGACTTAAAACTTTAGGCTTGAGTGGGACTTGAGTAAAAGAGAAACTCTGAAATACACTGCAAAAACTCAAAATCTTTCCAAGAATATTTGTCTTATTTCTTGTCAAAATGTCTCATTTCATTTCTAGTCAAAACTAATCTCTTTCCATTTTAAATAAGACTCATCACCTAAAAATTAACTTGTTTTTGGATAGTTTCCACTTGTTTCAAACTAATTTTCACTTGAAATAAGTAGAAAAATCTGCCAGTGAAAGGAAGTTTTTTGTGCTTGTAATAAGAAAGAAAAACTTGCTCCACTATCAGATTTTTCTACTTATTTCAAGTGAAAATAGGCTTGAAATAAGTCAAAAGTGTTTAAAAACAAGCTATTTTTTTTATGTATAACTATGTATATATAAATATGCTTATTTTAGGTATAATGAGATTTGTTTTGACTAGAAATGAGACAAATATTCTTGGTAAGATTTTGAGTTTTTGCAGTGTAGTATGACTTACTGATTATCTTACCAATAGTTGGGATGAAGAAATTGGAAATATGAATGCTTGTAAACTTTTACAGTGAAAAGTGAAAACTTTGACCTGATGATGGTATTAAAAGTCATTGGATGACAAACATCATTAACCGTCATCCTCTGGATACCACAAATATCTGTACAGTGTCATTGTCCAATAATTGATGAGATACGTCATTGCTGACTGAAGTGATGATCTGATTGTCCAGCTGGCATTGGCATACCCCAAGACACATAGCTAGCATGGCTAAAAAGTCAATAGGTGCATCTTTTCCCACACAAAATGCCTGTTCCACTTCATAGACAAAAAAAAACAAACAGTAATGGCAGTGTTCAGTCATTTTTCAGTATTGTGGTCAAAACAGATCAAATTCCATTAAGCTCCAATGTGTAGGGATGGGGGCGAAAGTCTCCAGAGTTGAGGTTTGACAAAGCAAACACCACAATAGCCAGATACAACCAGGACCAATCATTTAAAAATGTCAATACCAGAAAGATGTGGATCACAGTGAACGATGGGACTGGGAGCAGAGGAGCAGAGCAGCTGGGGTTCAGGGGTCTTGATCACAGTCTAACTGGGCTCCTGAGGGGAGGTTCAGTTACCAGCACCTGCCTGAGTGGGTGTGTGAAGAGATGAGCAAGAACAGATTACAATAACATTACATGTCCCAGGAAGTCTCATGTGAGACATCGGTCAGAGCTCAACATTTTTACATTAACAAATGTCTATTGAACATAAATCACTGGATTGAGACTTAAAATTAAACAACTGAAACCAAACAGTTTTCTCCTTTAAATTAAAATGATATTACATTTTCAACTACAGACATTACCACATGTGCAGACAGAGGAATCTGTTGTTCTTCCATTCTTTCCTTATCATTCACAGCTTTAAAGAGCCCCATGCAACATCTCAATGCACTTAATGTGTCCTGTCATCATTAAAAGAGGCAAAGAAATAAGATATCCCAATTACTCTGGCTGAGCTGAACGTCTGCAGTAGCTGCTGAATCTTCTACAATCCATGAACTACTTTTCAGACAGATCAAAAGGCAGCCCTTGTTTCTCTAGTACTCAGGAGGGGGGAAAATCCACTGGAGTCAGGGACTAATCGCTCTGCTGCATACATTGAGATCTAGGCTGAAGTGTTTGCAGTGAGGAGGATGGAAAAATAATATTAACAAACTGTGGATCTATCATCCAGACCAAACCCGGTCTATTAAAAGCAGACTGGTGTCTGATCATTTATGATTCAGACTCGTTTTGTGTGCTTTCTCCGGATGCAGAGAAAGCATTTGATCAAATTGTAGTGGAAATATCTAATGGTAGTAAAATGTTTTCTCTCATCATTGTGCTGTAGCCTACATGCTAACCATTACCTCACTTCTGTAAACAAATGATCAATAAAACCATTAGCACAGAGAAAAATTCAGAAATCTGATATATTTGACTTTTTTCTCCAGTGTCATTACATTAGTTAGATTATTGATGGTCCGAGCTGAGTCTGAGGGTTTTACCTGTTGAGAAATAAAGAAAAAAATCCTTCTATCTTATCAACAAGATCAGTTGAAACTGAAACTTATAGCTGATAAGCTGCTGATTATTGCCACATTTTTCCGCTCAAAAAGAACTCTGTCGCAATATCAATAAATAAAATCATCTCTGCTCAACAGGAAATCTGAGGTCATGGTGATAGTGAAGTCCCACCAAATAACACCACAGCTTATTGTCAGTCACATGAGTTACAGTGAGTTACATCAGATTGTTGGTGCAGCAGATGAGGTGGCAACATGATCAACTTTGCCTGACAAGAAACTGAGGGTGAAATTAATGGCTGTAATAACCTTTAATCATGACCCTGGGTCCAGAGCTATTATCAGGGCGAGAGGAAATTAGCTCACCGTAGATATTGCACAAGAGGCAAGCGAGTGAAAGAGAAAGAAAGATAAACGAGCGCATAAAGGGAAGGAGGGAAAATTCCAGCATAGAGAATATTGCAACTAATAGAAGATGACTTCGCTGAGGGGAACAAAAGTGGATGTAGGAAATTCCCCTGTGCCACACCAAAGCCAACAACATACCAGATAAAACCCAATCAAGTGATCTTTCAAGAGGGATACTACTCCTTGCACAAACACTCAACTAAATGATTTTCAATTTATCTTTCTCTCTGTCTTTCTACCGTCCGGAAATGGTTTGACATCAGCAAAGAAATGGAGCGGCACCCTTTATGAAAAAAGATTAACCATGCTCACAGCCGAAGATTACACATTACACACAGCAAAGTTATATTTAGGCCTACCACCTGATTGGTCTAATTTATTTATTTTACACATTCAAACATTTGTTTTATTCCATTATAATAGTGCAATAAGAAATAGCTTACCATTGTCAATGTCATTGCAACCACCACTGCACAGTTTCCCTCCTGCTAGGGATATCCAGTCCAATTCGCTGCCTCTTGATGGAGCCACTGAAAGTCTGGTGATATCTCATAAGTTCTGAAAACATGGGAAAAAGAAATGTAACTAACCGCAATGTTTAAAGAAATGGTATGAGCTTGCACGGGGCACGAAACAACATGCATCATAATCAGCCTCAGCATTAAAACGGGTGACTAGTTCATTTTGAAAACAATAATCTGTAGTGTGATTTAATACCTATTTTTTAGTTTAAATTGTTTTCCATTGCTCATTGGTTTTTAAACAATATCTAAAAGACACTACATTAACAGTCACCTGTTATAATGTTGTGGCTGATAGTTATACATTGTGATGATTAACTCTGATAATTACGTAATGAATTTAAACAGTCCAATAGAGATGCAAATAATTCTATATAAATAAAGCTATCATATTTGTTTCGGTATCCTTGTATTCATTTTACATGTTAGTTGTTAGGTCTGCCCATCACATGTTTCCTCTCTGAAAAATGTGTCCTTTAGATCTCTGATGTGAAAATATGAAAGAGGAGATGAGAACAAAAAAGAAACAACAACCACACATGCCTGTATCCTGACCTACCTGCTCCAGGTAGTTACTGACTCTATGCAAAGTGACTGGGTGTTGTAGTTCTGCTGTGGAAAAGCTATGTTTAACTTAAACCTACATGGGTTTCTGTTTGTTAACTTGCAAAAGTTATTGAGTATCGGACAGCCCTTTTTCTTTTTCAGTTGTGTACAATTGTGTCAGTAGCCTACAGGCCTACATCCATACTTTTGTTCTGATGATGGTCTGGCATATTTGTGAGTAAATTTGAAATGCCTGAAATAACATAAATAAATGTTATTTTTAGCCTTTGTTCACTAAACTTTTGTTTTCCATTGAGAGCTTCTTGAGTAGCTACCATAGTCAAGTCTCAAGATAAGTGTGTAGTTAGGCCTAATGTCCACAGCTTAGCAGCCAATGCTAACCTTGAAATTTCCAAATAACACTAGGAGAGGTTTAGCAGTTAGTGATAGCCTTGTACTGTCCAAACTTTGAATCTTTAGCAGCTAATGCTTATGTTGCTACTGGCACTGTGTAATGCAACTTAATGTTAGTCTTTGTCTAAGAGTAAGATAATAAAGCTGGCCTTGTACTGTTCAGAAGTTGGGAGGATGAGCTAAAGTTACCTCTGTAAACCATATCTGTAAACTTGAGACTGATGCAAATGATAATCTCATGATGTTAAATTCACTAACTATTTTTGCTAATACTACCCGTGAGAAGTCTATAATTTAGCAGCTAAAGCAAATGTGATTATGTCCAAAATGGCAGTTTTTGTTCTTTTCAAGTATCCTGGATTTTCCATGCACCCCTTCACCTTCTCCGGCAATGACTCACGCACACGCACATTCATTTAAATGAGGACTGGATACGGTAAGTTAAAAGTTACATTTATGTGATGGGAGATGGGTGAATGCATGTGGACAAGGTTGGCATGGCGCTTGCACTCTGCAAAACTATCAGAAGAACTCATATTGGTCACGGTTTTTGTTCCCTCTCTACAACATCACTCACCTGTTGCTGCTGTGGTATCCGCTACCACATGTCCCACTGCTCCCCGGGCCAGTGGGCCCATAGATATATATAAGAACTAGATGACTCACCCCCAGCTGTTTCCCAAAGACACGGCGTAGCCAGTACGGCGGCCATCTTGGAACGGGCAACTCTCTCCCTCAGAGCATTAAGCCTATGGTGCATATTCTGCTATAATGACCACAACTTACTCAGTTTTTGTCCGATTTCAAAACGGTTTGATTTTTATGAACGTTTATGCAGTTATGATGCAGCATATTTAGAATCACGGATAATTTTAATAATATATATTTTTTTGTAAAAGTAACATTTTAGTGACATTATGCAAATAGTTAAAGTAATAGCTACATATTGATTTATTTTACACAGAGTTATTGATCGTTTTTTTAGTGCAGATGACTGGATCACCTATCTACTGCACTGTAACTGCAGCCAGAGTCAGAGCAAGTTGCCCGTCCTCATATGGCCGACTGTGAGCCACGCCTGCGTGTAGTCAGATCCACCCCCTTGAGTGGGCCTGCTCCACTGCCCCTCTGCGGCAGCGCTGCGCCCCTCCCTGCACGGGCGGTGTTTCACTGTGGCAGGGCAGGGGGGGCGCATCGAATTGCCCATAGGGCTAAGATGTTGCATTATTGTTTTTTGTGTGTGTTTACTGGGTGAAGCCGGTGTGTAAATATTGCAGAATATAAAGATGATGATATTTGGTAAAGGTTATATTTTTTTTTCTATGACGTTCTTTTTTTTTGACTGAATAATGTGGTTTGGAGACCATTATTGTAGCCTACTTCCCCCAAGTTAAAGTTCGGCCTTACCAGCCCTGATTGTTCTTGAGATTGTGTAGTTTTAATAGGACGTTTCTGGCCAAATTTATCACAAAGTTTAGGACAAACTCAGCTGCAAAGGTTGTTGACAATTTATTATGTTGCATTCACTTTCTGATTCCTTTTTTTGGTCGAGAAATGTTTGCCTCTTCAGAGAAATATTTATCTCGCCACTGTTGCCATGTGTGCTTGCTCTTTGATGAGATCTGTTGGGTTTCTATAAATACTACTACTAAGAGAAGGTCTACACCTTCTCTTTTTCTAATGTGCCTTAACATAACTTATGATGTGCAGTTGTGCTACATAAATATTTGAGGTGACTGACTATACATGGATTTACATGAATGATTTTGAAGGCCAAAACTAGCAGTTAATGTTAATTTAATTTAATTTAATTTTGATAGGACAAGTATGTTTCTTGGCCAAATGTAACAATGCTTTTGAATTGGTTTCATTTAGGACATGCATTGAGGAGGCCAAACATACGCACACATGCTAGTAAGTCAAAGTTATTTTGACTTACTTTAATCTAATACTAAAGCATATATTTTACAGGGTGATTAGATCATTTCATTGAGATGCAAACAAGAACAAGCTAAGGGAAGTTGGAAAGTCCCTTCGTAAGAGCACAGGTTCTCACACAATGCATTCCTGCTGTCCTGAGTCCTACATGTTTTGCTGCTTGGCTCTGGCTCCCTGATCACTTCAGCAGTGTGGTATTGACCCGGCAACAAATGTTTCCATCAATCATAGCTCCACACAGCAGAGGTGTATTGTTCAGACAGTGGATGGTGTTTAACCACTGCTGATCAGGGTGTAGGCTTGTGTTTCCGAGTCTGCATACCTTCGCTGTGGGGATGTGATCTCACAGCAGCCGTCCTGGAGCAGTGTGTGTGCGCGTGGGTTGATCAATGGATAGAGAGAGGAAACTCTGGTCCGACACACAGAAAGCAGACAGGAACAGAGAGTGACACCAAGTTTCATTTGTTTTTTTAATCATTTTTAATCATCAAATGTGTAATAAAAATACAGCAATAAAAACTGCAGCGAACTTGGGTAAAAATAAGGATGTAAGTTGTAATAAACATTAATAGACCTATACATTTTTATTTCAAAAGGAGATACTGTAAGCTGTGGTGCAGTCGTAGCATTAGCCACAGCAGTATAAATATAAGTAGAGTCAGCTGGTTATGGGTTACCACATAAACTGTAGAAAATGTCAATGTTTAGCAGTGACTTACACAGCTACACAAACTATGTGGAAAACAACACAAATGATGATGTAATATTAACTTAATTGTGAAATACAGCTATATTCCGTTGATCATTTGAGAAGTAACATGACATGGTGCAGAAACTTTGAGTTTGTGTTTGGATCTGTTAAAGGGCCTTTTTTTTTAACACCGTGAAACATTATAGTAAAAAAGCCACAGGGGGAATCATTCTTGTCATTAATTACACCTGTGCATCGCTTCTGATTTCATGATGTTGAAAATATCAGCAGTGTAAAAGCCTGTTGATGGAAATTTAAAGAAAGGCTGACACCAAGCTGGATTTATCTGATATATCAGAGTTTTGAGTGGCTGCCTATTACAAATCTCCTATAGGAGAAGGAAATGGGAAGACTAAGGCCTAAAATAAGAGGAAATCCTGTTTTTCATCGCTCAAGGGTTTTTCCCAAGAAGCAGGGGAATTCACAATGGTCCTCTCTGTCCACATGCTGCCCTGAGACTGAGTATCATGGCAACCTTTTGCCAAATAGGCTACGGTTATATTAGATGTCAGCATTAATCAAATTAGACAGCACACTTAGAATGCAGTGCAAACACACTTCAGCATTGTACACACAGATATTCTTCTACCGTACCATAAATCCACATTTTTACAAACAAGTTTTTTCCTTATTTATTTTTTAACTAGAAAGAAATTTAAAGGCAAAGCAAGTTACAAAAAAAAGTGACACTCAGCTCTGATCGGTGCCAGCAGCCTCAGTGACTCTTTGTCTCCTCCACCCTGTTTCACATTTCACATTAAATCAGACTGAAAACTGGGCGCAGGCTGTGAGCTTTGCAGTATTCTCCGTACTTATTTCAAAATCCATTACGTGTGACTCTGTCTGAAACATTTTCCCATGAAGGCAGAAACAAATTATTATTCTGTTTTGTGAATCAGTATGTATTTGAAAATGTAATTTTGCTCCTTGCGCTCCAGACGAGAAGTCCCTATGATGTCATCTCCTATGGATGTCATCTTTAATGAATGCTCTGTATGCCGACACCCTGCTGTATGTTAAAAACATACACATCCTGTGAACCAATTGCAAAAACATAGACGCAGATGTCTAGTTTTTCCCCATGAGGTGCACAGATCTGTGTTCACACCAGTCAAAGGTGGGTGTATGGCCCATGTGAGCAGTGGGAACAGGAGTTTGTGGTGTAGCTTTACACACTCCCCATGGACATTACTCCAGCAGGAGAGATGGAGCCAGAGATTAGGATTTCCCCCCTTTATTTTATACACATATGAAAAGTTGGAACATTTAAGTATGAAAGATGATATCTTGGCAAAAAAGTAGTTCCACATGCTCTTAAAACTGTGAAACATTAGATGACTTAATGCTGTGGCTTTTCACGTATGAATGTCATAGTGCACACTGACAGCACCACACATACACACACACACAGAGGGGTCTTTCACTGCGGGACAGCGGGAGTCTGCACAATCCCTGCTGAAACAGAATCTCCTTTTTTTCAGCCAGTTATCACATATGTGTGTGTGCGTGTGTGTATGTGTGTCCATGTCAGCTATGTGAGCCAAAGGACAAGGGGCAGGGACGAGGATGGAGATGTTCGGGGGGTGTAGAGGACATGAAGGGTGGGTGGATTGTTGGCTAATGAGTCACTGGAGCCTCCTTCAAAGCCGGCTCTCCTGCCCCAACAGCCCCTCCAACACCCGAGCAGGGAGGTCCACTGGAATCTGGGCCTATGGGCGGAAGAGCTGAGTGGGCAGGCCACATACAGTGTGTATATACATGGATGACAGTAACACACATACACACACACACACAGTCTCACACCCATACATACACTTATTGTGTCTATAACTAGGGTCAGAATCTCGCCACAGAGGACACGGCCCCTGTAACAAAGGCTCCTACTGTAGGATATCTGAAGGGTGCATGTACAGTGTGTGCTTGTCTGTACTTTGTGTAAGTGCAATGCAATTTATTATCTTTCCATAGTGAGCTGGCAGTGGCACACACACACTGTAAAACTGTGTGTGTGAGGAAGATGTCAAGGAAGATGTTTGGTGTTCTTGTGTATCTATATGTTTCTTATGTCAGTGCAATGTTCTTTCTTCTTTCAATTTCATTTTCCTATTACAGTAGAAGGGTTGCGTAAAAACTCGGTCCAGATGAATGCGTATGTTTGTTCATAAACATCACATCACAACCTGCTGGCAACAAACTGTCACATCTCTGTGCTAATGCTGATGCTGATCCTGGTAGCAAGTATGACGTCTGTGTAGGGTTTCAAACACACACACACACACACACACCAGCTGTGACCTCATGTCACAGCTTTCTCTCCTCTGCTTATTAGATCACCAGCAACTGTTTGACGAAGAGAAGAGAAGAGAAGAGAAGAGAAGAGAAGAGAAGAGAAGAGAAGAGAAGAGAAGAGAAGAGAAGAGAAGAGAAGAGAAGAGAAGAGAAGAGAAGAGAAGAGAAGAGAAGAGAAGAGATCTGTAAATACAGAGTTGATTTAGATACCATACAGAACATACTGTACAAGTAAAAGGTCATTTCTCCGTTCACGTGATAAAAAATTATGTATTGCTCTCTCTTGTTTGTGTTATGCACTCTGCTTTTGTTTGGGCAGAACACGATGGCCTTTTTTCTATGGGTGATTTAAAAGAGTGGTGTTGATGGGTGTGTGGTAATAAATACCCTTTGACTTAGTGTGTGATTGTCTTGTTAAACTGTGGGACAGGATAAGTGCTTAAGGACAAGACTCAACAAGTGCTGCAGCTCTGCATTAAAAAAAACCCACACACACAGGGCCAACATGGCAACAAATCAAAGCATGACAGTGCACTGCTTGTAATAACTGTATTTGTGGGTTGTGTAATGGGTGGTTAGTCTCTCACCGAGTTCAAGTACAGGTAAATCACTACTTGTTTTATAGGTTGGTGAGAGACTCACTATTTTTGACATTTCACAACTCCGCTACGATGAATCATTTATTTTATTAAAGTAAAGATGAAAAAGTTCTCATTGGCTGCCCTCGTTTTAACAGGTCACGTCTACCTGTCTGTACAAGAGGACCACCATGCATCCTTTGCATGATGTTGGTGGTTGGCATAGCGAGAGGTAGGCAGGGCATATAGTTACAGTCGTCCCAACAAATCAGTACTTGCCTAGAAGGGTTTTTTATAGTGAAGCCAGATGATTCATTCTTTGAATCATCAAAGGCCAAGTTTAACGAGTTATTTGAATTTGGTTTCATCACCCCTTCAAGGAAACAGAGCAGGTGAGGCTCAGTAAAAACGAAAGTTTACAGAGATTGTCTTACACTGACACCAAACAGGGTCTAAAATCAAATACAAGTAAATACATAGACTATTGGTTTATGTTATTTTGTATGGAAGTGTAAGGTTTAGCGTTAATTTTAAGCCAACAGTGACGCTAGGCTCCTTAAAGCAGAAGTAAGCGGAATGTTTGTGTTAATATAAGTCTTAAAGGGACAACGAGGAGTTTTGGAAAAGCGAAGCGTTTTCTTTTCACACTACACTTATGAGCCTCTTCGACCGGCGCAAGACAGACTCATGTTTTCATTCATCAAGAATTAAAGTCAGAGGTTCGAAGAGGTTCAGTTACCGTCGTAGTCCCGACCATAAACGGCAATACGGCGGCGTTATTCTCATGAGCGTCCGCAAAACCGAAAGTAAGGAAACGCTGGTCGGCTCGACCAGCATTTCCACCATTAATTAAAATAACAAAATAACGATAGAGACAAAACGATATATTTATCGAAAATGGAGCCATTAACAAGTGTGGGCATAGACTCATCCACATTAACGTGAGACTTTTTTATAACCAAATAGAAACTCCTCATTGTCCCTTTAAATAGTTAGCTATATCTTCCGACAGCAATCACTTATATAGAGTGTTTGGTCTGAAACACGGGTCTGTCAGTCACTCTGCTCTGCTGTAAGCCCAGGATAAAACTTTCGTTGTATCCTACAACCTTTATCCAATGAGGAGAGAGAACGGCATAAAGGGGCGGTCCTCTCTGTGTGTGCAGCCAAGGGATGCGCGTGAATGTGGTGACGTAGGGACGAGGGCGGGGACTGCAAACTCCATCGGCTGAAAAGGAAGTTAGCCAAAACGACCGGATCGCTTACTTCTGCTTTAAGTACACAGAATAATGGAAAGTTTTAGGGTCTGTGATTCCATGGCAACTAAGCAAACTTCACCTGCTAATGATGACCATGTGTTACTGTAAAAAGCTCAGCAACAAGCAAGCAAAATGACTTTAAGAGGATAACATTGAGTAAAACACAAACTGTTGTAAATGTGCAGTACTTAATTTACTGTACTTACTGGTTAAACGTTGCTCCCTACATTACACTACTGTTCAAATCAAGGGCGCACGGTGATTTAGAGGTTTATTTAGCGGAGCTAACCTGACAACATCTGATCTTGCGCAGCAGCAGAGATAAGCACACACATTGCCTCAGGGTGCCCCAGACTGCCAGTCCAGACTCCCTCCCTCGTCCTCTGGAAGACAAGTCCGGGCAAGTTCCCTGCCTCCCCCCCCCCCCCCCACCCCAACATGGTTCAGCCTCTGTGGGACGGGACAGGCCTTAACTGCTGCAACACAGCAACTGACAGTGCAAACGAACCAACCTGCCTCCTGCTGCACTTCAGCCAAAACAACCAGACACACCCAACTGCAGCTGGCCTCACACCGAGTTTACCTGGGGATAAACTACAGAGGAGGAGGAGGAGAGGGTGGAGAGGGCATAGATCACAGGGAGAGAGAATAAGAGGATTATTTTTGTCTCAGCGGGGCTTAGTAATGGGTAATATAAAGTCACCTCATGTTACTGTTCATAACATGACCAATTTCTGTTTCTGATTTAATGCAGCGGCTCAACATTTTTTTTGAAATACACTTGTTTTGTTTTCTTGCAATGTAAGACGAATAGATCAGCCCCACTCTCATGACCCTATGCTAAATTTGGAGATGTGAAATGTCATAAAATAGGTTACATAATACTTTAACACACAATCTTTCTTTGTTCAGAGGTCTTAAATACTTGTTCTATTTAAGTCTTCTGATGATCAGCTGAAGTAAACAGTGGAGCCTGTAAACATCATGAATGCATACATTGTATTTTATTGCTTGCTTTGTTAATTGGTTAATTTAAGATATTTGGATCCTAATCAGACAATATGAACCTTTTTATGTCACTGTTGTATAGGATGTGTTGGTTTATTAGGGGGAAACTTAAGTAAAGAGAAAAAAAAGGAGAAAGTCGAGGTGGCTGATGTCTCCTTCCGTCTGACACAGTGATGTTTGAACGTTTCCTGCACTGTGTCTGCTGAAGAGTTTGCACCCTTCATTCATCCAGTGCCAGGAGATGTAAACAGAGACCCACCAACACACATGGACAAAGACAAAGAGCCATCCACAGGAGGAGAAAGTGTTATAAACTAAATATGTCACACACAAGCTGAAATGAACCTCCTTTGACGGATTGCTTACTGCCTGGAAAATAAACACACACACACACACACACACACACACACACACACACACACACACACACACACACACACTCCAATGGCCTAATTCGGACTGTCACTCCTTCCATCAGCCCCACACATGCTGTCAGGCAGCACAATGGTCCAGTGTGCACCCACTCAAACATCCAGCTAACTCTGGGGAATGGAAACAAGCTACGGAGGAGGAGATCACCCCTTGATCTTTACCCTGCTACCAAACTGCCCACTCTGCTGCTTCCCCTCCCTGTCGTCACCATGTTTACCTCTTTTTTAGAGAGAAACAAATGATGGTACAAATATGGATTTTTGAGATATACAGTTGAATCTGGACTGCTATTGGCCCAGTGAAGTTTGGATATAAACCCTTTGCTTCAGTCAGTATTTGCCCCAATAAAGTGTCTTTGTGTAAGACACATTGTTCTGGCGCTGACCCCTGGCTCTGACCCCAACATAAAGTGGAGATTGAAATGAAAGTTCATCTAGAGTGGCTCAGGGAGTTTGAACCAAAATAGGGGGCAAAATCAATGCATGGCATTTTCTTTCATGGTGACTCTGGACTGTTACCCATTCTCATTCTCCACGATCTTAGTGCAGCCTTTGACACCATCTCTCATAACATCCTCCTTGACAGATGAGCCTCCGTTTGAATCACCACCACACGTCCCTGAACTGGTGTAAATCACATCTCTGTGGCTGCACTCAGTTCATCCAACTCAAATCTTCCCAATCCCACCCATTTCCAGTTACGTCCGGTGTTCTCCATGATCAGGTTCTGTCCTGGGGCCCCTGCTCTTCATCAACTAACCTCCTCCTGCTTAGTCATATATTCTGTAAATTTAATATCCATTTCCAATGCTATGTGGATGACACCCAGCTCTACGTGTCCACCAAACCTACCCCCACCCACTGTAAATTCATCCATTTCCAATGCTATGTGGATGACACCCAGCTCTACATGTTCACCCACTCGCCCACCTCCCTCTCCGACTGGGTACAAGAAATCAAAGCCTGGTTCTCAACAATGTGTAAAAAACAACATTCCCACCATTGGTACCAAACCAGCCTTGACAAAACTTGGCAGCTTTGCACCACTCATAACTGTTCAGTTTCCCCCTTCCCATCTGGTCATGAGTCTGGGTGTCATTCTCGACAGCACACTGCATTTCCAAGCACACCTTAACAATGTTGCTCGGTCTATTTTCATTTAACATTGATCACCTCCACCCATCTTTCAGACCAGTATTGCTGCAGTTCTTGTTCACACCCTGGTTACATCACGCATAGACTGCTGCAAATCTCTTCTCTTTAGTCTGCTTCACAAGTCCACACACTAACTTCAACTGCACCTGTATCATCACCCGAACCTCCTCCACTAATTACGTCACCCCTACTTCATCAACTTCCAGTAAAATACTTCAGACTTCAAGTTTCTGATCCTCACCTTTAACCAATAACATTGACTCTTCCCGTTTTCCAATCCTGCCTCAAAACTCTCTGGCATATGACCAGAAGGATTGTTTTTTTTTTCTTTTCTGGTCACCATATTCCTTTGTTTAATTGTGTTTTATTTATTTATTTATTTTTATTATGTTTTTTCCTTATTCATTGTAGTATTGTTTTAACTCTGCCTTGTAATGTGACATTTGGTGTTTCGAAATGTGCCTATATAAAATGTATTTTTTATCATTATTGTTGAATAATGACAGTGTAATGTAGCATCGCTGCAGGCTGTGTTGATGTTTAGATTATTAGTTTTAGTTGTGTAGCCTTCGGTGTATAAAAGTGTTTGTATGTGGTTAATAATACATAGAATGCTTTAGGTGACAGATGAAAAGTTAATATCAGGTTGAACCACACCAAAGGCTCCAAGTAGTTACAGTGAGCACTAAACCACAAGCACATTCCTCTTCAGTAGTTTAATCTCTGTTTGGATAGACCTGACTCTCTGATATGTCAGGTATTCACCTAATCACACTTCAAAGAGATTCTCTAGAAAGCAAAATGACACTCTGTTGTGCCATCGCTCACATCAACACACAGGATTAAAGAGGAAATAAAGGACTGTTTAACTTTATAAGTGTCACCCAAATCATTTTCTTTTCTTTTCTCTGTGATTTTACTTTTTGGGATATGTAATATGGTGCTGTTGTTTTAGTTAATGTTTATGGACAGTAGTGTAGTGGCATCACTAGTTGAAAAGTATTGGCGTCTTCCTCTAATAAAGCACCATGAAATGGGCAGCAGCAGGGCCATACACATACACTGTCATGACAGGCAGCAGAAATTTGCATACACATGAGCATTTTCTAAAATAAATTTCTAACCACTTAAACCAATTAAAATCCACACTTTGTAACTATGTTACAATAACATTATCTTAACATGTAGGCTACATACAGTACTTGTACTTCAGGACATCAATCACTCCTCAAACCTACTGCACTGTTACGAGACTCTTTAACACAACCCTGCTACCCCTCACTGGGGCTTAAATCTGTGTGTGGTAGATCTGTTGATCCATGTGGCGTCTACCAAGAGATTTTCACCTGCTCAGGTTCAACTCTCAGGCTCGTGCTCACGGCTCTACACAGTAACCACATCGGTCAACCACTCACCACAGTTCTCATGTAATTTACACCAAAAATGTTGCCTCCCCCGTCTAAAAAAGAAGTTGCTGAGTATTGTGTCTGTGTGTGTGTGTGTGGGCTGCTGCATGGATCTTTGTCACATCAAGGGATTCAAAGATCTTTGTGTAGTTTTGTCTAGTCTGACACTGTCTTTCATTTAAACCCAATATAATGCCTGGAATTAGCAGCCCGGCTGCTTCAGTCAAGATATGACGAATATTTTGCCCACGTCAACATCTCCCTCTGGTGGAGAATATTCAAATACTTTTTTTTTTTTTGAGGACAGTGGATGCACTTGTCCTTTTACAGTAAAGACACGAATGAGTCAAGTCAGCAGCAGGGTTAAAATGTTTTACTGTAGTGCTACAGTATGCAACAGGTATGAATGAAAACATCGGGCAACATCATTACTCTGTGGTTTTGTTCCATATGACAAAAATATCTGGCATGTAGAATCCCAACGACATGGCAGTAGAGTAGAAAAGAGGAAAATAAAGAAAAAATAATTAAAAATTAAAGTGTGAATAAAAGCATTCAAAGAGTCGACGTCCTTCTTGTGCTCTCCGATTCCCTCCCGTCAGGTAGATCAGTACTGGCAATGGCGACTGAAATTCTAGGGGCTAAAAACCAAGATCACAGACCCGGCTCTGTTTTAGCACAACTCGTAATGGCTTACTCGCACACATGTGCTCCCTCACACTGACGCATACGCACGCACATACATAAAGTATGATCAACCCCCTGCGACCACGGGAGAGTGATTGTCACCCCTGGTCTTTGTCCTCCAAGCTGAATTAGATTAGGAAAATCAAGGTTAATCACCCAATAAATACATTCTGAAATCTCTTTTTGAAACAATGACCGTCAGACAAATATATACAAACTGATTAAAAGAATAAACAAGCAACTCATTACTAAGTGTTTACATCTTCAAACAGTCACTTGAACATGGTGTGAACCAAGATGCACACACTCAAACTCCTTCTATTAGGCCAAAGAATCAACATTTTTTCTTGTTTTTTCCACTTGTTCTCTCTTTCTTCCCCCACATTCTGCTTCTTTACATAACTGATTGTACACACTAGTGTCGTGGTCTAGACCAAAGCAGTGCTATGCTATTATCCCTTCAGTTACAGCACTACAGGCACACAAATTCAAAGACACTCTGTTTGGCTCTCTGCCCTGCCTCTTTCCCATGATCCTTCCTTCCTGTGTGTCACTACGAACACACACAGTGCTCCCTGTAAACAAGTACTCTTTGATCTTTCAGATTATAAATACTGTTTTGGTAAAATCATCATCATCAAAAGACGAGACAGAGTGTATTTGAGCGTACATCGATACAAAACACAAAGAATTGCACTGTTGGAAGATTTTCCGTCTTCGTTTGTTTACGTTGTGTTTTTCTACTTCTTCTTCTTCTTCTTCTTCTTCTGCTTCTTCTTTTTTTTGGCTTCAGCGTTAAGGCCCAAAATCTGGAGTGGAAGGGGAGAAGGAGAAGTCCAAGCGGTGATCTGCCTGTGCCCATAGGGCCTACGGTAGGTATGAACAACACACATACAAGCACACTCACAGATAAACAGTATTGCAGGGCAATATAAAAAGACACTAAGGAATGGTGAAACATCCTCTCTGTCATTTCTTTTTTTTTTTTTCAAAATCATTCTTCATTTTAATCATACATTTCATCTTTTTTTTTTTTTTAGCCGCGCTTGCCTTTCATCCCTCCTTTCCTGTCCAAAGTGCATGGGTGCCGGTGGTGTTTCAGTCTGGCTACACTAGGGGGTGCCGTTCCTCTCTGCAGATGACTGACAGGCGGTGGCTGTGGCTGTGTTTATTGCTATAATGTCCGTGCTCTTCCCCTCTTAGAGGAAACAAAGGGACAAAGTTGCTCCCCTGACACTGATCCGAGGTCTGTCCGGCCCCCCTATGCTGATTAGAGTCTGTGCTTTATGGAGGGATCTAATGCCAGATCAGTGCCAGAGGGAAACTCCTCCCTGAGGAGTGGGCTCAGGTGAAGACGTAGTTGAGGAGGAGCTGCGAGAGGAGCAGAACGCAGAGGATGAGACAGTGACGGCCTGTTATCGACACGTTGTCTTCTGTCGCCCTCTGACGAGCCAGCTGACGACTCAGAGCCACCAGGTTCCTACAGGGAGAGAGAAGGGTCAGGAAGAACACGTGTTAGACCGTTCAGCTGCAGTTTATTTGACACGTCTTAAAGGATAAGGCATTTCGAGACTGTTTATTTTTCAGATTTGTGGTTATATTCTAAAGACTTAAGGAAAATCCTTCAGTTACAAAACTGATCTGAGAAGGAAAAGCCACCGTTTGGTTGACCGGCTCAGTTCTTGTCACAGTTAAATGAACATGTAAACACTGGAATTGTCCTTCAATCTAAGAAACTCACTACAATAGAAGCACAAAAAATCTCTCAAAACACAACCCGGTAGATCTACAAGGTTCTAATTACATCTTGAATCCAACAATTGAACGATTGATATGCATGCATGCAATAACAATAAAGGAATAAACACAAACTACTGTGCTTGTTCATGCCGTGAAACAAATAGTCATTTTATGAATTTAAATTGTTTGTCGATGCAAAATGAAGTCAGTCACCAGTCATGACACCTTATGCTTTAATTTGTGCACAACAGAAAAAGTAAATATTCAGTAACATCATTACTCTTTGGAAGGATATTTACTTCTGTCTTCTTCTGTCTTTACCAATGTATGTGTAAAAGTTTTATTCTCACCTCTGAATATCCTGCTGAGTCTTCTGTATAGACGTGATGGAAGCCTCGATCAGAGCGATGTCCTTCACCTCTTTACTGCACCGTGCACACTGGTTTGAAAAGCCTGGGCACAGAGCAGGTAGGCCATAAGACTTGGGCCATGCATTAAAAAAATGTGCATTAGCGAGGTGTGTGTTTGTGTGTGTGTATGCACCTCACCTTCATTGTCCGAGGACTCGTGTGTGGGCTCTGGCGTGGTGCTGCTGCTCTCTGTGTTCTGGCTGCAGCTGGACGGCTGGCTGCTGGCCTTCCTGTGCTTCCCATTCACCTCAGCCTGGGCAGAGGTAGAGGAGATTTTACTTTTAAGTAGTTCAAACTTCACATATGACAACACCTGGATCGGGATGAAATTTAACTCTCTGTGCATCGCTGTAGCAAATAACAAGTGAGGATGAAAAGGGCTGATGTCTGTGCTGAAATGTCAGCGGCAAAAGGAAGTGAAGCAGCCTTCACTATGACAAAATGTCAGTGACAAAGCAGTAATGATACAGAAATACAGCTCTGGTATTTTGTGACTAGTCTGTCTGACCTTCTGCTGGCTGGCCCAGCTGTGGCTGAAGGACAGTCCGTTGTGTTGTCTCTGGCTTCTCTCGTGTGTCTGAATCACTCCGTCCTTCTCGAACTGAACCAGGCAGCGCTCGGGGTCCCACGGTCGCGTGCTGCCAAACATGACAACATGTTAGTTAGTTCAATCTGTGCACATCACGTTTGGTTGAATGAGAACATGTTTGCTTGGTGTATGCGTGTTCATACTCCAGGTGCCTGTAGGTCCACTCTGAGGTGACGGGGTCCTGATGGAAAAGTCGTGAGATCCAGGGTTTCTCTCCTCTCTCCCTGGACTCTCTCCGCTGAGCTTCCTCCAGCACAAACTTCTCCTGGGTGGCCCGCAGCTGGTCCCGATCCATGATGGCACTGGTCACGTGCTGCCACAGTCTGCCAAGACAGTGAAATCAGATGCAAATGCGGTACATGTTGTTGAAGTAACGACTAATCCTACTAGTTACCAGTCCCGACCTTTGCAGGTAAAAATGTTTGTTGTGAAAATGCTCTTTTACAGCATTTCCATTGTTTGTTTACTCCAAAGATCCACTTTTAAATCAAGTGTTGACACAGTTGTGTGGTTTTTACCTTTCAGACTCAAACTCTCCCTGCTGCTCCATCTGTACCACTTGTCTCTTGAGGCGGCTGTTG
Organism: Trachurus trachurus; assembly: GCF_905171665.1. NCBI lineage: Eukaryota > Metazoa > Chordata > Actinopteri > Carangiformes > Carangidae > Trachurus > Trachurus trachurus. The sequence goes on from NC_139897.1 coordinate 19,863,777, forward strand.
CGGATGTCTGCACTAGGGTTCCACAGCGTCTCCTGGTGGCCCGAGCGCTTCTCGTGAATGAACACTTCGTTGTCCTGATTACAACAAAGGCAACAAAATGTTCAGTACCATCACACAGACACCACAGCTAACTATGTTAATTTATAGATAGACTTTATTAGATAGACAATATATATAATATAATGTTGATGTTAATTTTTTTCAGCTCGTGTAGTCAAATCTCCCTCTCTTTTTCAGACAACAACAGTCTCTGGTGAACTGTGAGAGCCCCTCTAAACCGTTACTGTGTGTCCCCGCTGCTCTTAAACCTTTAATTACCAATTCTGCCTCTAATTACTACTGAGAATTACCGAATTGTCATGGGCAGGGAGCGAGAGGCAGAGAGGGAAAGAGACTGGAGTCAGCAGGCAGAGACAGTGTTAAACTCTCACCCAGTGTCCGTCGACGTTGGCCATCAGCTCCTCTCCCACGAAGATCTTCCCGCTGATCTGATTCACGGAGCAGGAGCCTCCAAGGAAAGGCTGCAGAGACAGTCATCGAACACCTTCACTAAAACTGCTCTAACGCTATTAGACGCAAACTACTGAACCAGCAAAATCACAAAGCAAGAAAAAAAACAATTAGTCGAGCTAAATTTACACAGACAATTATTTGGAAATATACCTTTAGTTTGAATTCCAGCTCTGTGAAACATTTTGTTTTCTCACACTCAATGGTCACCTTCCCGCCGAGCTCTAGTGTCATAGTGCCATAGAGGATTCCTACAGGAGACAGTATTACAGTGTATCATCAGCACAGAATGCAAAACCCTCCTATTGGATGGATAAATGCCAGTTACAGTGTTGTAATATAATATATTAAAACCTTACAGCCCAAACTCAGCTTATCGTAATATCTGTGATAGGCGAGTTTATATATTAAGCAATGTATTAAGTGTATTGTATTAGAGCCATCTTTGGTTATGTAAGACTGTCATTAATGTAACAGCATCAATGGACCTTTTGTCCTGTTCTACAGTATCTTCTCCACACAATACAATTCACAGTAGTCGTATACAAAGAGATGAGGCAGAATGAAGGAGATTATATTTGTCATGGGAACATAGGGCCGGTGGTAACGTAGCAACGAGAGCATGAACAGATTTAGTGATGGTTATGGTCATCATTATCTTCTGTAAACCTGTTACCTTTGCAGTGAGCGTAGGGCATGGTGATGACATACTCCTCGTCCCTGCCAAAGAACAGCAGCCTGGCTTTGCCGTCCAGGATGGCCGACAGAGAGTTACCTGTCACAGCAGAAGGACGGAGACGCTCATGATGTAAGAGACACTGAGAGCCATTGATTTTGCCTCTGAAACCAGGCTGGGAATTTATCTCGACTCCAAAATGCTGTTCAAACCTTTAACCGCATTGTCGTGCATTGGTCTATACTGATTATATATTGTATAATACTGCGTACCATAGAACTTGGACTTGGCCAGGATGCTTCCACTGATTGAAAAACCATCCTTCCTGTTGCAGATATAAAAGGCAGAGATGGGCGGATGGTGCGACACCTGGCAGGGGGAAAGGAGGCAGACATTGGAGCAGCAGAGTGAGAAAGAGAGGTGTCATATATCCTCTGGCATGAATTGCATTTTACACGTGTTGCCGTTCACAGGTGTGTGTGTGTGCGCTCTGTGTGCTTGTCAAATTGTGCAGAACATTTCACACATGGGATGAATCACATCCGGGTGCACGTTTCAGTTATGAATCTGGTTTAACCTGTTCGGCTATGTAGAAAGTGCAGCTGTTGGTCTGAGGGTGAAGCCAGCAGCAACGAAATGTTTCTCCCAGAATTGGATTGTAAGGCTTCTTCAGACCCTGAGAGAAAAACAGAGACGGCAGCATTAGTATCAATGTAAGATCAATATTTGTTTTCATTTCTATCCAAGATTACTGTTTCTTTACAGTTAACCAACACCCGGTGATGTGGACCAATTACAATGCGGACAACCCACAGTGTCACAGATTAAAACAGTCAAGTCGCAGACATGAAGCATTATGGAAGACACTTGTCTGCACTCTGCACTTGGTAATTCAGCAGACAAACGCCAGTATAGATTAAGACTGGTCTCAACCTACTGCATGTCTCTCAGAGGTCATCAGCCCCAAAAATGTTGAATGTACAGGAACTATAATAAATAAATCCATAACAACTGGAAATGAGTTTTCATTGCAGAGACTGACCATGTACCAAATCATTTGTCAAGTGTCAGAGTAATGCAGTGTCACAGAATGTCATGTTAGAGGAAAGTGAACCTGAAAAAATGGTCTAAAAACTGCTAACACTAAGAAAAAATCATTCAGTGATCCCAGAGCATGACAGGAGAGAGTGACTACAAACTGAAAACCAGAATGAGGAAGCATCCATTGACAGGTCTGGTAATCAGCTGAAAACTGGGTCCTTAGGTCTCTTCTCTCCATACTTATACTAGATTTTATTTAATTGTAGTTAATTTAATCATCTTTAAAATAAAAGCCTTTATCCAAGAACAGGTGTTGCAGAAAACAAGGATGAGAATATTAACAAGCTATCTGGGCATGAACAAATCTTACCTTAGGCTTCTTATAGAAACCAGACAAGTACCATCTCAACACCTGCTTGATCCGACCATATGCGCTCTCCTCCAGCACAGCTCTGTGGTGAAGGGACAGCGAGACACAATTGTGAAGAGATTCTCCATCTGTCTTTCTTTGAAGAGAAATATTAAAATATGCACACACACACACACACGCTTTCTACTTTAAACTATTTATAAGACTCTTAAGTCACGAACTGTGAGAGCAGGTCAGCGTGGTAGTAGTAGTCAGACAGCTTGTCCAGGAAGGAGCGAGGCTCCAGGATGAAGGTGGGCAGCACCACCTTGGACAGATCCATGCCCGGCCGCAGCTGCTTCAGCAGGCCCCAGATCAGACCTTTGTTCTCCTCTGACACAGTTTCCACTTGGGACGCCTCACCGGCCTGAAGTAAGACACATAGACAGAGGAAGGGGCACATGAGTGAGGATGATGGTGTCCATACATAAACTAACATTGGCTACGACAACTACTGTACAATGTTCCTTGTTTTATTTAACAAAATGGGTCAAATTAAAGGCGGAGCTCTCTGCATACACATCTATGAACTTGAGGCCTCACCTCCGCCATCTCCTCTGTGCTCTGCTCTACGTAGGCTGTGGCCTGTGGCCCCGGGGACAGCTCGTCTGATTGGTCCATGTCGCTCTCCTCCGTCAGCCTCCCACCATTCTCATTGGCCGTAGTGTCCCAGTCGTCATGAGCCTCGCGCTCCGATTTGTCCGAAAAGCCGTCATGATCCATGTGGTGATTGCCCAGCAGCACTGTGTCATTCAACCTAATAGTAACAGAGGAGAAGTGAACAACAAGGTTAGAACTGTATTTAGCGACACTGATACTAAACCATTTCCCTGCTACTGCACATCCACTCGCTGATTAAGCCCTGAAATCCTACTGAGGAAATGCTGTTCAAGATCACATACCAAGACTAATAACATCAGAACTTAATGAGGTGCTTCCGGAGTTAACAATTTTACATCTTTAATGGTAGTGTTTCAATAGATTTTGATTGGCCACCATGACTTTTACATTTGGCCACCCAAATCTGATCAGTGCATCTCTGAGTGAAAGTGAATATTTGTTTAATTTGTTTAATCCGAAAAAAAAAAATCCCTTGTGACCCTGATGAAATGTAATCCCTACATCCTGTTTCAAATGGACGTTTGTTGGTCCCCAACGCCTTCACAAGGGGACAGACAGACCGCCTAAAAAAAACATAATACCTCTAACCCTGTTTGTCACGAGCACAGAGGTATAAAAAGCTTTTTGAATGAATTTGGTAAACCTGATCCGTCTGGTTGCCGGGACAACCAGGGCACTACCTCATCCTCATCATCCCATGATTCACACCTCCCATTAACCTGGTCTGAATGTGACGGGCTACAATCAGGGCACTGTACACAAAGATGGTAATGCATTCACATTCAGGTACTTTGCATACACACACACACACACACAGAGTACACACACGCCCACAAATGCACACATACACGCATACACACAAACCAAAGTTTAAGAACAGCAATTTCAAAACTGCATCTGGTGCAGAATTATTATTTTCTCACTGTGGAATTTTCCACTCTTGAACAGATCAAACCCAGACATCAGGTCAGTCAGCACTTTACCAAACCAGAGCAAAGTTAAAACAGAGAAACACAGTGAAGAAGAAAGCCACACATCAGCTTATAAACGGTCAAAGAAAGGAGAAGTGAGACTAGCAGAGGGAAAAGAGTGAAGGTTACATCGACAGCTATGAAGAAACATTGCTGTTCAAATCCTACAGCCGTTTCACAGATCCAGACAGTGGACGTCTGTACAAAGCACACTCAGTGTGTGACTCTCTCAAAGAGACTGTCACACACATTAAAGCCATTTTTAATAATAAGCATATCTAAGCCACGCTTAGAGTCCACACAAATACAGTCAAACATTATGACGTGCAAGACGACTGTAGTGTGTCATGTTGAACCACCATTCAGGGATGGGATTATTATGGTTACAGAAATCAAGGAATCGGCTTGTTTGAGCAAACAACAATGGAAAAGAGTTCAATTTTCAAAATGCTGGAGGGCTCAGCAGGGCAAACCTGCACAATCACATTCCTGCGTACTCTGTGAATCCCTAACCAACCAGTGATGTTACTTATTAACCCAAACACGCCCTGGAACAGAAGCAGATTGTCTTACCTCAGAGACATGCAGCATACAGACAAACTCTTCCCCCAGAAATCAACACACCATCAATGATGTTAGCAGATAGTCCAACCAGAGACACAGTCTGTCCTTATCTCTTCTCCAGAGTGGGTGGTTATGTTTTTAATCTACTGTCTAAAAAGGTGCAGTGCCGCTTCCGTCTCTCTGGCACACCTGCTTCCTGAATGTGTGTATGGGTGTGTGTGTGTGTGTGTTTCTGTCTGTGTGCAACTGTGCATGTGAGAGTGAGAGTGAGTGTGTGTGTGTGCAGGCTGGCAACGGTTGTGTTGCTGCCGTCTCTTTTCTGGGTGGGGAATGGCTCACACTCTACTCCATCTTCCTGCTCCTCTGTCTGTCATGTGACTGCACGGGCTGCTGCGATTGGATGCAGGCGGGAGGAGCAGGGGGAGGAGGGAAAGCTGGGATGGATGGAGGAGGTAACCAGGGGAGGAGAGGGGTGGGGAGAAAAAAGGACGTCTAATGTATGATGCAAACAGTACACAGACACTGATGCACACGTTCACGCAGAAATGGGGGAATAAGTGGTGCATGAAAAGACTGAATAATCCTCAGCAGAGGCACTTTAACCAATATTATTACAAATTCATGAGAAACAATACAATTCACAGCAACAAACAGCTGTACCTTAAGAGAGAGCTATCTTCACAGCAAACTAAAAATGGATGCTGTTCACGTTCGTAGTCAGAATTGCCACAGTCTCTCATTTCAAACTCTCCTTATAAAGCAGAAGATTTTACAGAGAACATAATTGTCAGCAGCAAATCCTGGCTGGAAGAGTTTCAGACACAGGGTTTTTTTGTACACTCAGTGAAGCTGAGCTCAATTCAAGGAGTTTACTGGATCCTAATGTTCTAATGCAAAAAAAGATGATTACATGAGGGGATCAAACTAGGACAACATCACACAATGCTCTGCACTGTTGAGCACAAGAGAGGAGTCACACTGCAATTCTATGCAATTATTCCACAACATTCGTCAACAAAAAACGACACACTTTTCCTCTCTATCATCACACACAGACATACATGCACCGACAACAGAGATCATACACACAGGTAAGGCCCACAGATATCCTGAAGTTGTGTATTTTACCTGCGCTAACAAAGCAAAATGAAACAATGTGAGACTGAGCACGGGGACACTGCTGAGATGTTCCATTTGCAGAGGAATTGATTCTCAAGGGTAAATCAGCTTTTGATTTTGTCGTTACAATGTGGCGACGTGCTGCTGGAAAGTTATTTTGATGCATTTCTATTTTGAAATGAGGACTCAGTTGTGTCGACTCTGTTGTACTCGACTTTGATTTTTCTGTTTGTTTATCATCATCAGACCTTTCAAGTCTTGGATAAGTTTCCACTTCACTTTCTATTTTAAACCAAAGAATTACTGCTAATTATTTTGAAGACGGGAAACATGGTTTTCAAAATGGGCCCCTTAACTTAATTAAATGTTTGATGGTCAGGAGCTGGTTGCCTTGGGCAACTGGGCAACTATTACGGTCAAACCTTGATTATGATTAATCATGGCAGGATCTTCTATTTCTAAATAATACTATCCCTGTCTAGTGTAAACATACATTACAGAGTGAGTAGCTTCCTAAAGACAGTGGTAAAAGAGTGTGATTATACTGAATTTGTCATTGCATTTTAAACTGTAATTTTGTTCAGTGGGTACATATTCAGATAATATTTTTGGAAACCTAGCTTTTCCTATCCTGCGTGTCATTCCCACCTTCTCTGCCTCCCATTTCCTGTCTCTCTCTCTCAACTATCTTGTCCATTAACGGTAAAAAAGCCCCAAAAAATATGAAAAAAAAGGAATTACATATGATGTTACTAGCACTACATAGCATAACATGGCTAACCTTCATCGGGGGCTGGTGTTTTGCATTTAGCAAAGAAAATCTCTGAGTGGTCACGTTTCCACAGATGTGATTCTGAGCATAGATATTCTATAGAGACTCTATTTTATATCTGGAAATTTCTGGATTCTGCATTAATAAGACAAGTGTCAATGTGTTTGGGAGCAATGCCAACAGTCTTGTGTGTAGATTGGCAAATGTAACAACTTGGAGTGTGATTACAGGAAATGTAGACAATGCAATAACAGCAAGTAATGAATGTGAAATGGAGTTGAATTACTTTACATTTGAGTGACTTTCGGTGTATGCAGCTGAGTGTATATTACTCACTGTAGCAGCTCCGTGTCAGTGAGTGCAGTAGACTGCAGCAGGTGGAGTATATGGGAAGACTCTGAAGACGTGCTGATGTCTCCTTCCCTCGCTGCTTTGGCTGTCAGCTTGTATAGACTTGAGCAGCTGAGAGCCAGCTCCAGGGCATCCATCCAGCACCGGCCTGAAGAGACAGATACATTTAAAAGATGGAAAGGATTGGAATACCTTGAATAAATCCTGCCTGTGAAAATAATGAATTAAATATGCGAGATCGTACACTTCCCGCTGAGGCAACCGCACACCAGACTCACCATCAGACTCTGAGGCAGCTCTGAAGATCAGGTAGTTGCTGGGTAGAGGCTGTGTGATGGAGCCAACATTTTCTCCTTTGGGACCCTGAGCATATGGATGAAAGAGTGACTCATGCTTCATGCAACTGCAGTTATGTTGTACCAACAGAAATAAATAGCTCTCTGAGGGGCCAGAATTGAGCACAATGGAGCACTGAACAGAAATATTATTACTTAAAAATTAAAACTATGAGTGGTGAGAGTTAACTCAAAGATAGATTTTTTTCGACTGCTGACAAAACAGCATTAAATTAATTGCTTTTTCATCCTGTGTTGCTTAACTGAAAAAAATTAAGTACCATCAGTTAGACAACAGCAAAAAAAATCTGTGGAAAAGAGCTTCTTTTTTTTTTAACAGCTCAGTGCTTGTTACACAACTGTATAATACAAAACAACCACTAGGTGGCACTCATGTCAGAATCTTTCTAATCTTAGATACATGTGTTTATACCTGGTTTATACAAGCAAAACCCCTCTTGCAAAAGAGCAAAATCAGACTTTCCTGACACTTACATCTTGACATAATAGTTGTACAGTTATCCTTGTGTTGAATAATTCTGTTTATTTATATCTTAGATGGTATAAGCAAGACCACTGAAGCAGTCCTGATTATCAGTTACGGTAACACTTTATAATAAGTACACACTATTGCGGTAAGCATTAGTATGTAGTTTATAAACACAGTTTAGAATGTTTTACTCATCATAGATAAGCACTAACTGTATTTATAAACTACATACTAGTGAGTATTCATGCATTATAAATGAAGAATTTAGTATTTATTAATGCTTAACTAATTCTTAACAGTGTGTAATATTATTATTATTATTATTACAAAGTGTTACCTCAGTTACTACTGGAGCCATGGAAATAATATTGAGCCTACAAACATGTCTGACCTTGACTGCCCAGATGGATTTGTCCAGTGGGTGGTAGAGCTTGAAGCAGAAACCGTCCTTCTTTGAGGGTCTCTCTATCAGCTTACATGCACTCAGGAGCACGGTGCCCACCCAGTGGTCCGTTTTGGGGGTCTTATAGATCAAAAGAACTCCAGGCTTTAGGGCACACCACAGCTTGGTCCAACCCTTTAAGGAGCCACGTATCTAAAGAGCAACATGGATAAAAAAAAAAAGAGAGAGATCATTTGATTTCAGTATGAGAATATCTAGGAAACCCAAGGAGTGGGATGTTATTTCACCATGAGATGAGATGTTTTGCAGAGTTGCAAAAGAATGTATAACAAATGATTTGCAAATTACATCAAGGCTGATAAATACCAAAAGGTTCACAAGATAGAATAGAATAGAGAATAGAGAATACTTTATTCATCCCTAGCAGGGAAATTCAAGATAGTCCAGTAGCTCACACAACAATGACAAAAAAGATGAACACAAAAATACATTTTAACAAGTGTTATATAAAACAATTGCAGCAGGAACAAATGATCTCTTAAATCTTTCAGTTCTGCAGGTCAGATGGATGATTTTTCTTTTTTTTTAAGTGTTATTAGTGTGTTGTTAATGTAACTGCTCTCTGTTACACTGTTGGGACAACGTAACTGTACCTTTAGCCAGTTGGACATGATGACAACACTGGGGTCCTTTAGTGCACTGAACATTTCTTTTGTTGCCCGTTTCTTCTCTTGCCTGTAATTCTGCTTTTGGACCTGTGAAAAAGAAAAAGAAAAGACACACACTCACATGAATGAGTCATCAGTCTCACAGGTTAGAGAACTGGGTCTGAAATGCGACACTAGATGGAAGCAGAGCCAAACAATCCAGTCATCATTTAGCCTGTGGTTTTAATCAACATGAAATATTGTTGCTTATTTTTAACACATTATTAAGGGTGACATGTTAAAAATATAATTTAGAAATTTGTCAAAAGATTCCCAGCTGGGGTATACTTTCCCCACTGAGTGCAGAGTAATAGTATGTGAGTGCTACAGTGCATAATAACGCAGGCAGTTCTCACAGCTGTCTCAAGCAAGGAAGGGACACGGACCTTGAGAGACTCCTTCCGGGCCAGCTTCTCTGTAGGGGAGGGACAGTCCTTCTCGACACCATTAAACATCCTGGACTCAGACTGAAGGAGAGAAGAGGGGAGATGATCAGAAAGGGTGAGGAGGAGGACGAAAAGAGAGTTGAAAATAAAGAAAAACACCATAAGCTATTAAAACTGATCCTGGCGTTATATTATGGAAACAAACGATTTAAAAATAATGGACCGTCAATGTTTTAATAAATAGTATACATAAATAGTTCCGTCTTATCAAATTTGAGAATAATGGTGATTAATTTCGGATTTACTGCACCAGGAGTTACCTAACTTGGCCCGCCTGCCTTTTGAACAGAGCATTATTCAATTGTTCCTGTTGCCATGTGGCACATCTGTTCGGCCATAAGTTTGTGTGAAACAGGTGGGTGGCCCCTTTCAGTCAGCAAGGCTACGTAGCAGGCAGCCAGCTCTGATGTTGCAGCCACAAACCCTCTGATCTCCTTGGTTAGACGGCTAAAGGCACCGGCTGATGGTCTCTCCACTAATCGGGTAAGCAGAGATCAGAATCTCAGTAGTAAGTTATCCTGTAATTTCACTGCAATGTGTAATTACATAACCACTTGTTCTTTATGCACTAAATCCAATATGACTCACAATATTATTTGAGGAGCCCACACAGGCACTTAGACTTATCTATTTGTGTGGAAAGAAGCTATTCTTCAGGAGTAGTAGACAGCTGCAACCCACTATAAATGACTATGTGCAAGCGTTTGGCTGTGCTCAGTCTGTCTCATTGTCCCAAAAGGACTCACAGGATGGACGAGGGGGGCAAAGGGCTACAGATGCAGCTGCGCCTGAGAATTATTCCACATATAAATAAGCAATATTGCAAGACAAGGCGAGGCAAAGCAGCAACGGGAGAAGAGACGAGACAATATGCGACCACATGGCTGCCACTGAGACATTTATTGACCACTCCTCATTAGTATTACCAAGGAATGGGCACAAGGTTGTCAGGACTAATGCAGCATATGCAAGAGAAGCAGCACCAGGACAACAAAAGTCCCAGCTGCCACATAAATGGCTTGTGGTGCTAAAGACACAGTTCCCACCATGGCGCTCAAATATAAAATTTCACAGCTTTTGCATGACTTTACTACACCGGTTTCAGCTTTTTGAGTTAAAAAATGTGTGATTCTGAGTTTATTAGTGCTGCTTTCTACAAGTCTACATCTCAAACAGTTCATGATCCACTTGTTAAACCACCCTTATATTTCAGGACCTCTACACACAAGGCCTCAACAATTGTAGTTTGCCGTTCTTTAACTTCTTGTATGTGTTTCAGGTTGTAGAAAATAAATCATCACAGATATCAAAAAGGTAGCTGCACCCTGACCCGACGAGTCAGTTACAGAGCTGCCCAATCGAAAACTCTCATCTTACCTTGCTGCCTGGTGATTGGGCAGGACTAAGTTCATTACTCAGCATGGAGAGACCGTTCCTGTCTGTCTCATTGCCTGGTGGGAACCCACAACACACAAGTCACATACAAATTAACTCATGTGAATAAACCTGCTGACAGACAATTAAAGCAAGGCAGCCCCAAAAGCAGTTAAAAAGCAGCAGCTGAGGTTCTTTGATTGGTATGAGATAAAAAAAAAAAAACAGTAACACATAGTACGACATGTCATTTAACAGACAATGGAATCACACGTCACTGTAATATCAGTCATATTCACATCCCATGTGTCAGGTGTGATGTCTCAGGTCTTTTACCTGGGCTGAGGTTGTAGAGGTCGTTGTCTCCTCCATAAGACAGGTTCCGCGTGAGGGTGCGGGGGTCAATTTTGGGTGGGGAGGTGGCATTGGGGCACAGAGAGAACCTCCGATGGAACAAATTCTCCTCCTTCATCCTGACAACCTGCTCGTCCTCTGCAGACGGAGAAGCAAAAAAAAAAAAAAAGGAGGGGAGGGATAAGGAGGAAAGGAAGAAGGAAACAGAGAGAATGAGAAAGAAAGTTCAGATAAAAACAAAAGAACATTTAACAAGTTCAAATATCAATCCGATGCTTTCATTCTGATGCACTGGAATAATAGAATTTACAAACATGTCAATGGAGCGATCCATCCTGCCTCAGTGTCCCTTTCCTTGAATCTGATCTTACTCGTTTCCACTCCCGTTTGACACCAACTGTGAGCTCTCAAACGCCATCCTCACTCCTCCGCTGTGTATATCCATCTCTCGGGAACCCCACACTTTCTCTCCTCCCCTCCACTAACAAAGACCTACTATGCCAGGACATGTCAGCCTGTCTACATAATGGCACTGTGCGTGGCAGTGACAAGCAGTTCAGACTGCACATTGTCAGAGTATATGACAGACAGAGGGCCCAACCACCCAGTCTACAGAGACTCACTGTCCGACACGACCCCCACCACCATTACCACTATTCCTCGATCCATCATCGCGCCGGTCGGCCTGCAACAACAGGCCTCCATCTACACCAGAGAGAAAATACTGGTTTCTTCCCTCATTCCCGTGGTATCCATCACAAGGATTCCTGTCCGCTAATGAGATGCGCATCTCGGCACACACACAAGAGGACAGATGCAGACATGTGCAGGATCAAGCTGTGGCTCTGCAGCTTAACATTGTCACTGTGCTGTAATTTGCAGAGGTGAGTGGATGAGTCATATTTTTAGGCTACTGTGTCTACAGAAAGAGGACAAAGATAAAGACACACATACACAAACTATAAATCCTGTACACAAGTCTGCACATAAAGTCAGAGTTGTGTCTTCTGCACCTTCTGTAAGGATGTTTTGTTCTCTGATACCCGGGACACGGTTTTCTCCTCTACTGAGCTCTGTCACTTCTGTCAAGTTGCCAAAAATTCATAGCGTGTTATAAATAACTGTCAGGGGTCACGGCCGTTTCCAGACGGATCATTCTGCTTGTTCAAATGGGTGCCGAGCTGATCATAGCAAATCAGGGCTGACGGTAAAACACTGAGGTTAATGGAGCGTAACTGTTACCACCTGGGACTGTCTGAACGGCCACACTGTGCTCCGCTCAGATCAATATAATCCTATTCATTTTCTCTCAGTGCGCAAACACACACAGTAGACACAAGACCCCTCTGACTCGCAGCCTACAGAGCAGTCTCGCCCACTGGTCCTCAATTACAACATCCAAGAAGAGCGCGTTACATAAAAATTCATTCATAGAATATTCTCACAGACCGATTCATCTCCCGACTCTTCCACGTTGTTGAGTTGGTGCATGAGGCGAGAGCAGAGGGCTTACTGCCACTGGTGAGTGACACAAGTAAAAACCTGTGGGTTGACAATGTTTGAAGTGGAAACTGCATGTGATGCTATAGGAGGCATGACTGTAAACAACTGAGCCCTCCCTCCACTGGGTCCTTACATATTTAATATACACAAGAACACTCACATCCGTATACTCGTCACGCCACTCCCTGCTTCCCTCTATTTTCCTTTTCTGCCTCTGTGACTCATTCCCTCAACTGCTTGACTCTCCTTTTTAATTTCTGATCTTGCAATCTCCTCTGTGCATTTCTTCCTCCCACCCTCTCTTCTCTTTTGTCCTCCCAAAGAACCAGCTATGAACAACCCAAGATATGACGGTGAAAAGGTAAATTTGTTCTTCCCGAAAAGGAGCCTTATTTGTCCTTGTGGGGCAGGTCTAAAAATAGAAGTCTATTGCTGCAGTGCATGTGCATGTGTAGCACAGTGCTGAACCCTGAGTGCGGTGCAGGCTGCATGGAAAAGAGCTTCGAGCTTCGGTATTACAGAGCAGATAGCACAAGCCGCGGCTGCCAAACTGTACAGGCACACACACATACATAGAATTAATACCACTTACAGTAGAGGCCCTAAGGCGGGTCAAGATGTGGGCAGACATGCAGACCGACAGGACCAACCAATCACAGCTGGTTCTGACAGCTGCAGGGCGGGATTTGTTGGGAAAACGACTGTGTCCGAGCACATTACGCAGTCTAGACTGAGCATGGGTGTGGCATCCCGGCATACTTAATGTGTTTGTGTTATGTGTAGGGCCCTTCAGTTGAGCCTATACAGTGGACATGCCGGTAGAGAGCGTGTGCACGTTGCGTGAGCGTGTAAGTGTTGAATGACGTAAGCGTAGAGAATGAGTGTGTGTCCTGTGCATACGTGACTGTGTGTGTGTGTGTGAGTGTGCCTGCCTCGTTGCTGCAGACTGGAGGATTACACATGCACACGATGTAGTTCCAAGGGCGAAGAGAAAGCCAATCTCAGCAGTAGCTAGTGGTGGAGCAGGCCACTGAGTACACGTAACACACAAACACACATACACACACAGGTGACGAATTAACAGCAAAACATGAATAAATGAGTCAAGAAACATAATAAATGTTACACTGATGCTGCACGGAGGTCATTTCTAAACGGCTTGATAAGTGTGCAATTAATATTAATTTTACAGTCGCCAGATCTCAATTTAACACACCTCCACATGGTCACACAGCAGTTTATCGACTAACATGACGGACGTATGGTGTGAAAAGTGAGTGTTATATTTTGATTGACTGGATGGTAAAAGCAGATGCCTACTCTTGTTGTGTGTACCTGTCTCATGGTAAACAAGCTGACGTTAGCTTGAGTGAACATTGCAAAAGCGTTGCAGAGCTGCCGTAATTCACAAACAACTGCTACATTTCAGGACATTAAGCACTGAAACTCACTCACCCTGAATTCTGCATACAGACCTGGATGCGTGTCTTTAAGCTGCTTGGATACATTTTTTTTACTGGCTTTTTATTGTCTATGACTTGAACTTGTAGATCCATGTCAAATACAAAGTATCTCCAAACACCAGGCTTGCTTGTTGTGTTAGTTTTTTTCCACAAGTCACTTATTGCTGCATCCGTGATTGCTGCTGCCATCAGCGTGTCGTTGTTATTGTTAACTGTGCCGCCTTCCTTCTCTATCATTTGCTTACTAAGATGCTTGCAGGGTGATTACACTTCCCACATCAGTCCCTGAAGAAGTCAGATCTCCTTATCTATTGCACTGTAGAAAAGCAAGGGGCATCACATTTATAATTTTGGCAGAGACTACCACTCTCCACATCATCATCCAAACACATAATGAGGAAACATCTTTCAGTGAAATGTTGCTCATTGAGTTCCTGAGAGTTTATGAAATACTATGCCCAGGAGCATTAAAACACATCCCCACAAATACCTGCAGATGCAGATACGTTTGCCCTTGAATGTTCGTAACAAAACGTAATAAAATCAAATGAATGTCAAAACATAAATCTAAATAGTTGGCGCCTATAATCCTCTGAGGGTAAGAAGTGCAGTGTTGGTCGTAACAGAAGTAAGAGAGGACTTAATAATGTGAAATGGAGAAGGTGCCACCGTGAGGGGAAACATAACTGGGCATCGGTAGCAAAAGGTCATTTACATATATCAGTGTGACCCTCATAAATACACATGGTGATGACGGTTTACCTTTTGTGGCCTGGTCAGGACACTGAAAACACTGAAATGGGAGGAGGAGCCCTCTTGTCTCTCCAGAGTAAAAAAAAAAGTAGGGTTTTTCCAGATCCCATTTATTTTAAATACGAAGAGAAAAATGTGAGAAGCTGTCCAGTGGAAATTCAAGGGCAGTCATTCTACCCTTTGGTTGCCCTTCTGTTAATATTGAAACGCCACATGCAATCATGCTTCACCTCAGCTCACAAGAGTTTGCCCAGCTAGGCTAACATTAACTTCATCTGTGCTATGCAGGTGCTAAACTAATGTTGACCAGGTGATATGAACATCTCGTGGAAAAGATAAGAGTAAAGTAGCAGCACCAGCACGGTCAATAACACACATTCCTGCGTCGCACATTAACCTTGAACTATGAGAGGGAGGACAGATAAAGCAACAACAACAACAGTGTGCGGCCCACAGCTACCTTATCAAGGTGGAAGCACTGTGCCCCATGTGACAGCAGGTCACATGGGGCACCCTTGATTTCAGTAATCACTACGCCAACTGGGAGAAAAGCAGAGGGAAAAAAGAGGGAGGTGTCTGGAAGGAAACATGTTGACATGTTCTAACCTGTATAATGTTAATACGCTTTACTAACTTTGAAAAACACAAGTTTTCCTGTCCATTTCATTCTCCTAGCCACACTGTGCCATAGCTTTTAACATCCCCTAACCAAAAAAATCTAATTACAAAAATCAATCCCAGTGTTTTTTCCAAAGCTCTGCTCCTGTCCACTATTCAATGTTTTCCTTCTGGGAAAAATTCAAACTTCACACATGATGATGTCCAGCAATCCTAAATAACGATGAAACCAAAGCTATCAACCCTTCCGCTATTTTTGGTGGAAAATGTCATATGGAGTTTAAGTTCCCCAATTTAGCACTCATGGTGGCCCTTCACCCTCTGTCCCCTCTGTCATTCCTCGCTAAGGTCAAACAGCAGACAGACGTGTGCGCCCAACACACACACACACACATTTCAGTAAAGTGGTGGTCTTCAAAAGCCACAAATGAACATACTACACACTATATCACCACCAGATTGAGCTGATATGGTGATGGTTAACTATCATCTACGATATTTGTTTACAATACATATGGGCAACTGCCTGTGGTAACTCGTGGGCTACAGAGCAGTATTATAGTAATATAGAGCAGTACTAAGTCATTTTTACTAATTTTGAGCTCAAAAACTGATGTTTAGTCATCTAATTACATGTAAAAGTAAATACACACACCAACACACATTCAAATCATCAAAACAGTTATAGTGCAACAGCTGCTCATAATAAATTTGTATGAATTATGAGGAAAAAGAATACATAAATAAAGGGTTGAGTGAGAATATACCATGGATTTATAATACATCCATGGAATATACCCACAACACCGCCATCAGAGTATCAATTTCAAAAGGATACTTTGTTTAGAGAGACTAAACAATGCTACTGCTACATAAATACACTCTCGACTCGATAAATACACAGAGGCCAAATAAGTTTCTGTGTGTGTGTGTGTGTGTACATGTGTGTCTCACAGTATGGATTCAGCTTGTGTGTGAGAGTGTGAGAGCCTTCTAATACCAGCAGCCAGCTGTTCCTAATATAATGGCACAGATTAAGTCCAGACGCTCCCTTCATCCTTCCATCTCTCCATCTCTCCTCCCTTCAGCACCCCCAACCCTGTTAACCCCCTCTCCCCGGTGACAACAGGACTAATGGATGGCCACATGACCTAGATATACACCAATGGGCTGTCGCCAAGCACTGTATGTGCATCAGCAATGAAGCTAGCAACACACTGTAGCAGACAGACTGTTTTTTTTTACTGTAAAAAAGAAGAAGAAAGAAAATAAATGGGAATCATTTCATCATCATGGGAAGAGTGCAGCACACGCACAAGAAGGATGTGCAGACATTTATTCTTTCATTTGCTCATCTGCAGTGCCTCTATACTCTTCTATTGCAGCACTTTGTTCAGACGCATTGATTCTATCCTCACAAGACCCACCTGTTCAGTTTCCTTTATTGGAACAATTATTATTGGGGGGAAAACACATCCCGTAATCAACAATAAAAGTTGACCCCGGGGCATGCATGGTGTTTAAGCATTATCCATAGTGTGGCTGAAAGCATTAAGAATCGAGGTCAAGGCACAAACAAAGCTGCCTGGGAGTGGGGACACATATGCTCATTCATCCGACTGCAGTAAATCAAACTTTTATAACAATCATTCCCAGGAAATGCATACATCCGCCTTGACCGAACCTAAGCAGCAGAAATATTTTAAGCAACTGTCACAGCTCCACCACTCCCGTGTTAGAAAAGTTGACCTGATTTTTTTTAAAGGCAGAGTTAGTCTTAGAAACTGGTACCGTCTACCATCCACTTTTATTTTTTATATTTAAAATATTTAAAGAATATCTTCTACCAAGTAAAAGGGAAGGAGAAATCTAAAAACTGTAAGTAGTGTGTCTAGGAGGACGTGCAGAAGGCAGAACTAGGTCTACTGTTACTGTTTAAAAAAAGCAGACACATGGTCTAATTTTGTGGCACTCTGTGGGAGGATGTGTGGTTTAGTCGTTCTATTCTGAGTCTTGCGGGGGGAGCAGGTATATTTTAAGGAATGCACATGGAGAAAATGCTTTCCACCAAGACTTCCCATTAGATCTTGCTTAAAATAGGAAACCCCCTTTTACATCTGCGGAGACTCGGGTGGTCCATAACCATGGTAAATGTTAACTACACCTTTGTAAACCCAACATCCATCCACCCTGTCCTACTCAGAGTTCCCGTCCCCTCCCCTCCCTAATAGAGGGGTTGGGACTGTTGAGATTGAGATGACGCTACCAAAAATGAAGAGAAGGGGAAACTTTTCTAAAATTAAGCACAACATTATTAGATGCACATTTTTAATCAGCTCTCTGCTATGTAGTTTGCTGCACTTATTGCAGCTCTTATCCTTCCCGTGAAATGAGAAAAGAGCCATTAGTGGAGGAGTTATTATTTACCCCCCTCCTTTGCCTTGATCTAGTTTAACTGGTCCTCTTTGAATTTTAATTGTATGCCCCTGAGCAAAGAATTTGTCACTTGGGCACAATGCTTTCACTATTCCTTGAGCTTCAGGTTAGACTGGCAGGGGAAACAGCCTCCCTCTGTACATAGAGCAGGTTTCTGAGAACAGAGAGTTTGGTCAGGGAGGAGGGAAGAGCAAGGTAAACATAGGCTGCAAATGATACCTTGGATTCCCTTCGAGGGGGTAGGAAAGGGGCTCGGATTCAGGTACAGGCTGCGGGTGAAACGCAGGGGTGCAAATACAATCAATTATGCATCTGAGAACAGAACCAGAGATACAGCTACATGAAAACACGAGCACAGATCCAAAACTAATCCTAATCAAAAAAAAAATCTCTCTGCTTCTGCTTGTGTGTGTTTGTACTCTCCCACCCCCCCCCAGACACCTTCCTGTTACAAATTATCACACTGTACAAAACGTCTGACACCATGCGCACAGGCTCTAAAGCAAGCTGTAGCGTATGAAACAAAAAAGAGTATCACCACAAAAAACACTAACCACACTGCAAAATGTAGAGCTGCTGCTTTCATTACAGGCTCGTCAGTATCATTTTGTATTGTTAGATGTAACATGTATCTGCATGCATACTGGATCATCGGAGAATGTCAGACACGCTTAGTGAAAAGTCAAGTTCAGTCACAGTCCATCAACAACAATGTTCAATGTGGTTATATTCCTAACTGATTGATGAGGCAGTTATGTCGCTCTTTGAAAAAAAAAATTGAAGTGAGAAAAAAGCTGTGTTCATTTATCCCAAATTTCTAAGACAGAAACTAATATCACTGAATTTCCTCCAACTCGTTACACATGGGCCTCCATTACTTTGCATTATCATTCCCTGAACAATAAATCATACAGCTGCAGCACCACTTGCTCGAACAGTCTTATTTATTTCAAAGACTTCAGACGTATTACATGCAAATCTAAAAATATAATTTGCTTTGCATTTTCTTCACATTTGCTTTCATAGAATAAATCTGAATTAGAGAGCATGCCCCCCCGGCACACACACTGGAGCCATGTTTGACCCGGCAGACCAAGCCAGCTGGCTGTCTATACGGTTGGATCCAGGCCAGGAGTGGTGTGTGTGTATGTGTGTGTGTGAAAACCGGCCTAGCCAGGCTGAGCTGATGAGAAGGGGTCCAGCAGTGGTGCCAGCATGGCTCCCTTCGTTTACATCAAAGTGCAACAGACAAGAACGCATGCACACACGTGTACACACAGAGAGACGATAGCAGAACATATAAAGTCTCCGTGGTGAGACTCTGCAGCCGTGACTTTGACTTGCACTGACGCATCCTCACTCGAATTCATTCTCATGTTGCTCCACTCGGAGCATTAAGGACACTCTGTGTGTGCAGCACCACTTCAACACCATTAAGGACATTCTCATCGTCAGCGGAGGGAACCTGATACAGAAACACATCTGACAGCACTTTCTGAACAAAAACATGCATCTGCCTGCACACTGTATCGCACATACAGTACAGTACATTGTGATGCAAACACACACTGATCCAGACTCCTAAACGTACTCAAGATTCACTAAATCAAGATTACAAACAGTCTGTGGGACCGGCTCAGCCATCTTTAACTTCTCCTCTTATCACCAGCGAGATAGAACAGAAAAGAAGTGGACTGTGAAGATAAAACTGCGGAGAGGACGTAGTAAATGATAGTTCAAAGAAGCATGACTAACTAAGAAATGTGGGCTGGTAACATCAAAGCGTGTGATCTGGATCTCCTGCCTGCCTGCCTGAGAGAATCTGATTGGTAGAAGTAGAGAGGTGATTTCCCTCTCTACCCAATTAATTTTCAGCCTTCAGAAAGGCACCCCGACCCCTAATTGCATCAAGGGAGAGTCAGAGGTCAACAGCAATTTCACAACCCTCAGTTTTCATTGTGCAGATGTTTGAGAGCCGAGCCGGGTGGGGCGTTATGAGAAAATGTTTGATGGATACATGAAGGTGAAAGTAGAAGAAATGTCTTGGCAGCAGATGACTGTGCTTATTTACCAGAACAGCAATTGCTTTATGACAATATCTAAGAGTTTGACAACAGCAACAATTTTCCTGTTAAAGTACCCCGAGTCTACACGACACCGCCTCACTGCTCTAAATGTCAGACCTGCATTTCCACTGTCAAAGCTTGAAAAAGTCAAGGCATGAAAAAGCAACATATCGGTTAATTTTACTTATCACATTGCACTTTAAATTATATATAAGGGCTATGTAAATTGGATTCCCTGCTCCACTTCAAATCGCTGCAGCATTTTAAAGGCCCTGTCTGGCCTTTTTATATAGCAGAGACCCTCTGTGACAGAAAAGGAAATAATGAGCTATAGAGGTAGCAGTGAAATAGATATAGACAAAGGGGAGAGAAAATGAGCTTGTGTTTGATTAAGCCAACTCAGACTAGAGCCTGGACAAAGTATGGTTCTCAGGGGAGGGGCTGTGGTGAGGGCAGGGGGGGGGGATCCCCTGCCTGTCTGCTGGAGAGACGAGGAAGTGTGAGGGGCTGGGAGGAAGATGTCAGCCAGCAGAGACCTAGAATCTGCCTGTATCCTGACTTGACAGAGGAAGGGTCATTAAGTAATGGATAATAGATGACAAGGTGTTGGATAAATGATTTTAATTAATGATGCTAAAGTAAAAAAGCAGCCCAGTGGGAGGCAGAGGGTGGGAGCCCATCATGGACGCCTTATATTAATATCACATTTAATCAACGACCAGCTTCTAAAGATGAGCATATTCTGGTTTTTATTTGGGATGTCCAGATCACCATTTTTGTCATGCAACTGAAGCGGTATTAAACTACACAGCACACAATATCAGTGTGACTACAAAACAAAAATGCTATTTATACTAAAGCTATCGGATTTTATGGATAAAAAAAACATAGTAAAAAGGTGAAGGATCTAATGAAAAACAAGCAGCAGATGTGTTCTTTATCATGTATACAGTGGGGAAAATAAGTATTTAATCCCCTGATTTCATTTGATCAAAACCACATTTACACTAGATCAAAACAACCTTTATATGATGATATTATTTCTGTTTATTGTTGATATTCTGTCCCTCTCTGTAAAAAATAGACTTGCAATAAAAACTTTAGACTGTGTCCATTCTTAGGGGAGCAAACTTACAAAATCAGTAGGGGATCAAATATTTATTTTCCCCATTGTATAAAACAATAATATATAAATGAGTCAAAGTCTGACCTATTGCATTTTCAGCATAGGTTTGGACACCAAAGAAAAATAAGTAGTTAAATCTGAAAGCACAACAAGGCCTGTTCTCCAGCACACAACTTTAAAACCTACTGTCCCGTCTTAGATGTCTGACAAGTCCCTGATTCTGCCTCAGGTGAAATACTTACATCTCCCTCTGTTCAAAACCATAAAGTGACCAGCAAGTCTTAAATAAGACACATTTTTAGAGTGTTTCGGTTTCAATCCTTTCAGAGCCTCTCGCAATATACCAACACAGCATACGAGCAGACCAATCACATACATTAATCTACACTTGTGATTAACTCCAATCACCTTCTGGAAACTGGTGAGATACATGAGCTGCTGCCCTCCTCCTCCCACCTGAGATCACAGCTTGGGGGGTTCTTCTCAATGAGAAACTGTGAGAGAGGGAACAAACCAGCTTCACACCACCTCTGTGACCGGCCAGAAACTCTTCAAAAACAAAAAAGCTGGCTAACCGCTCTGTATTGGACTGCTAGGTGCTCTCACACCCAAGATGAATGGATACTGCCACAGCGAGACTTGCTCATGATTTGTACATTTTATGGGAAGCAATTGGGTCGACCTGCAGAGAGTGCAAGCTCTCCCCTTTGTCTCCACACATACTTGATAGTCATGTCACAGGCTGGCAGAGGAGACAAATGAATTTAATATAATGAGGTTGGACTTTCTTTATAGATACAATGACTGAGCAGCCACGGTGTGTTACACAGAAGTGTGGTATACCAAAACATTTTGACAAGTCACTGTGTCTTGTAAAGTAGTAGACAAGAAGTCATGCAATATGGAAATAATAAAATAAAGAGGACTGCTGCGTCACAGTCAGACATCAGGAGTCTGTTAGCCCTTTGCAGCAGGTTTTACGTTCAGAGTACGCAGGACTTCCTGTGAGATTTTTTCAACAGCACGTGTGTCAACAACGGTAAAAACTGTCCAATGTTCTAAGTGTTAAAGCAAAGTTTAAGTTATCTATCCTGACTTTGATTATGTTTTGGTCTTATAGGGGAACCATGCATTTCATGTTTTTGTTTTCTCCAATCTTTTACATATTAAATTCTGAAAATATATCATAATAATTCATTTCATTTATTATGAGCAGGATGAAGAAAACTTATGATACCAACTGGCCCTTTCCAATTCTTATTGTCAAATGTTTTGTTTTTATGTAAAGCACATTGAGATGCCCCTTGGTATGAAATGCGCTATATAAATAAAGCTGCCTTGCCTTGCCTTTCTTAAAACAAAAGAGCACACATCAGATGAAATGCCAATTGACAGCCACCAATATACAAAGAAAAATAAAAAACAAAATCCACAACCAAAACCTTTCAAGACAAAATGTTTCTATATAAATTCCCCACCTTTTTCTTAACTGAAAAAAATCCTGAGAAGGTAACACAATTTAAAAGAAAGTCAGGCTTAGACTTGCATATTGTTTGTTTAAGATTATTATATATTTAAATGATGCTCCAGTAGTGATTAAGCAATTATAATTATGGTTTGGCTAAACAGATCAACACTTCCCACGGCCTGTCCATCCTCTTGCTCTCCCTGTCTGCCACCTGCCCTCTCTGTGTCCCGTCATCCACCACTGATGGATACGTTTATAGAGGCTGGCAGCAGCTCGCAGGCTTTTCATCGACAGACACATGGACTAATCAGAGTGCTAATCATACACACATTCTGGTGATAGGGTGGATCCTAATAAATAGTGATAGCTCTCCTAAAGATGCCACTTTGCTTTACCTTTAAGGGTCAGTGTGACCAAATGACATAAAAATATGTTTTCTCACTCTCCCTGGGTGGTATACTATCTACAGAGTCTTATTGCAGACCGTTTTGTTACACTTCTACTGCCCCGCCCCTTAATGAAATAAAGATCTACCTTTTCATATTGGTGTGTTGCACTTAGTGTCCTTATGCTGTTTCACAATAGGTTGTTTTTTCCAGGCATCACTAATATACTCAGAGACTCTCAGATCACACACAAAGATGGACGGAGCCACTCTGCAACCATCAGGAACACAATGCCTCCCTCAGTGTTGATCTCATTAAATTACACTTTGCTTTGCTGATCAAAAGGGACTGCTGGGTACTCTGTTTTCTGTGAATGGGTTTCTACAACACTCATTACAGATGATATTTAGCATTACTAACACCCCCTTTATTTGTTATACAACCAATTTGGACTTACTCAGACCATGAATGAATGACTAGATATTCATATCCTGGCTCCAGGATGATATTGTGTAACAACATATGTGTGCCTATGCTAATTAAGGGTATGACCCATAGACCTTATTATCCTGACCTAGATCAAGAAATGTATTGATGAAAATGATGATAAGCATTACACTCTTAGAAAAATAAACAAAGGAGAGCATTTCTACAACAGTACTAGATGAAATGAAAGCTGAATCAGTCCTCACGGCTTTAGCAAAGGTTGTCAAGTTGCTATTTTAACTTTGCAGTTTTAACACTGATGACCTCTGCACAGAATAAAAAGCTGAAGAAGTTTGCCAGATGTGTGAGATAAAGGGACAGAAAAAGGTTTTGGTATTTCAGTGTGTGAGTTGGAGGAGATGTATGACTATTTTCTGCTTGTTGTACTTTCCACTTGTGTTAACCTAACTGTGATGATCACAGTATAAAATTCAAAAAGTGTTGCTATTGGGTGACTGACACAAACAAAGCCGAGCCAGAGTGATTCACTGCTGATGTGCTAGACTGGACGCGTAGAAAAGAATAAGACATCCTCCATCTGTTGACTCACAGTACATGAACATTTTAGATTCCATGCTCAGTGAGTGGACGACGTGTGCGTGTGCACTGTGCACAACACCGTGCTACCGTGCCTTCAAACTGGAACACAGATAAGGAAGCTATGTAGAAAAGTGATTAAATCAGTCGACGGGGAAAATAAACTGTCAAGTATTTATGGCCATTATCTCACTGTCGTAGTAAATCAGATGGTCTGAATGTTTGTGGCTTTAAACGGTGGACAAAACTGAGATGAGAGAACAATCTGAGCGTGAGCTACTGGGTGCAAGTTCAGACCCATTTTGCCTGGTTAATGTGTAATTTACTGTTAAACCTCATATGTCTTCATGCCTCACACACATGCCAAGATAAACAGCTTGGGCAAGGCTGTATCCAAACACTTCCTGTCTGATATAAGCAGGCAACTTGCAAGTGATGCTTTTCTTTCTTTTTTCCCCCCAGAACTACTGCAGTACAGCCTGCAACTAATGGAGAGCTGGAAGGAACAGCAGAGCAAAAACATTTCTAACTGAATATAAGTTTCAGGTTACCAAAAGCAGAGATGTGATAGTAAGTGTCTGTTGATTGGTGTAATAAGAACACCTGGTTTCCACTGGACAGATGTGCTGAACAGCTGATTGCCTCTAGTATTGACCGACATACATAAAGACGCTTTATTCTTCCAGGAGAGACCAAAATACACAGAGTAATAAGGATGGTGGGCTGAAAAAAGAAACAGCAACTAGTCATTACACGTTTTCTGCCACTGAATGAAAGCTCAACATGTTCTCCAGGCGCACTGCCTGTTTTAAAGCTTTGTGTATCTCTCTGAAGTATCACTCTGTATCCAGCTGTCCTCAAACAACCCCAAACATTTACTCCCTTCTAACCCAAATGAATCTGACACACCCTGTAAGCTGCCGAGTTCTGTCAAACTGTTTCTTTTCTTACAACGCTGCACTGTGTGCCCTGCTCCGGCTTTGCAACACTGACACACAACTGCTCACAAGGACGAGCACACAGGTCTCCAAAACAGCTTTAATTTCACAGCTACTTTATCGACACAGGGATGGAATAGCTGCAGAAAGATAGCTGAAAAAATCTAATGAAACTTGGCATAAACAGAAACTACATCTGTTTCACACCTTAAGAGACATGTCCTAATTCCTCCTCCTGCTAAAAAAGTGAGTTAACCCTCCTGGTAACGCTGGGTAAAAACGTGTCCGTATTTGTGTCGAATTCTGAAAGTAGGCAGACGTCTAGGTTCACATATTAAACCTTAAGCAACATGAACTGCAACATGTAAACGGCACCAGCTGGCTCTGTAACTGAAGCTAAACAGGTAGCCCATTTAATTGAGCGTATATGCATTATTAAGGCATTAAACAGGGGTTGGGGATGGGGGGGAGGTGCTGTGGGGGCCCTGCAGGTGAGAGCTCAGCTTACCTTTCACCTGAGCCACAAGGGACACCGCATCCAGAAGCCTTTGTGGGAGCAGCCTGTCTCACCTGCAGCAGAGACAACACAAAGTTAGAGACAGGTTTCACCATTACTCACACGCTGTAGAAACAGACTAACCGCCGCGCTACCGGAGTCTCGCCTTCTTCTCCCTCGCTCCTCCTGGTCACACCACAGCGCTAAGGAGGGCGGGGCCCCGCACAGTCTCAGTCCTAAGAGAGCCACTGACATCACTCTGGGCTAAGTGCACACTTGTGTTTACACACACACCACTGTCAGTTACAATTAGTCCATGTAGCTTATGTAGGCTTGGTATGAAAGGCCCAACGGTAAGTGAAACAGTATAAAAGCATGATTACAGTATATGGTATTTCATGTAGAGAAAAAGGATTCTACTAAGTGCAAGTTTAGATAACAGAAACACAGCAGGAGTCACAACCAATCACAATCCATGAAGACTGGAGGTATCTGACAGGTGCATGGGAATCCATTTTTAATGAACACACTTCTTATTCCAATTTAAAAATTTGCCCTCTCATTCTGAATGGCTGTACTCGACATATAGTGTATTGTTTACAGCTAGAATACATTCTTATTTCAACATCCCATTCTGGTGTTTTGTTTTCCCTTGAAATGCCTCTTAATCCTGCCAGGGCAAAGAACAATGCATTCTCCAACAGCTGGGATGTGTGATAAGCCACAAATCCAAAAAAACCAAAAACAAAACAACGCACACATCAGTTCATACAACAACATCCACATTAACACACACACACACACACACACACACACACCCTAATATACAATAAACGCATTAATATGAGTCCCAGTCCTAGATTCAGAGTTGCTTCCACAAATGCAATATTGTACTCACTCAGGGCAAAGTGATAAATATATAAATCTTAAAAATCTGCATTGCACCGAAACATTTGCATAGTAGAAGTTTGTCTGTATAAAATTCCAGCTATATCTTCACAGAACCCATATATCATGGATATTTTTTGTTGGATTATTACCACTTCACACAGCCAGCAGAACTTCTGCCAACTAAAAGAGAAATCACAAATTCCCACTCCGACAGCCTCACTTTACCCAAGTTTTCAGTGACTCTGTTAACCCTGCATGACATGAAACTAAACTTTAACAGTTTAAAAAAAGGACTTGCATGAATCTCTGCAGATGACGACGAGTTAATGATCTGATAGGAAGCCAACAAGTGTAATGGGTTGGGGCATAGGGGTGTTATCCGTGCCTTTAAATCCAACTGCCGAGCTAAAGGAGGAAGCCATAACACTTGAGTATGTCTAACCTAAATAAGAAGTGAACTGAGAGAGAATCCCGGGGCTGACAGCGCTTGAGGGACAAAGACAAAGGGGGGAGGTATAGTGCAAAGGAGATGTGAGCCAAACGCAGACAGCAGCTAGAGGAAAACAGAAAGACACCGAGAGGGGAAAAAGATAAGATAGGCTAATTTATGACAATCTCTGGGGGCACGCCTTTATCAAAATAATAAAACACTACTGATGTGTATTTGTTTTTCTGCTCCAGACAGATTTGTATGACATCTGAAACATAACTCAAGAAAATGATAAAAATAAAAAACTGAACAAAATGTGAAATACAAAGAGAGAAAAGTGAAGGAAGACACTGTGACCCAGAATGTGACATGGTTTGGATGGAGGGACTCCAGATCTCCACCACTTTCTCTCACACACACAGTGTCCTACATTCACTTTCTCACTCACACCAGATGTGAAGTATCAGACGAAGCATGTGCCACGTAGAAACGACATTTGTGATATTGCATTCAGCACATGGCGAAGGATGAGGAGAAACGTGCACAGCACTGGCTCGAGGAAGCTATAACGTTCGAAACTATCACTTACTGCAGGGAGCTGTGGTGCTGCCAGTGTCTTTTATTTTTTAAATTCTACTTGTAGTCTCAGGGAAGCGAAGCCAAGTAAAACTCAGCAAGGACACAATTAGCCACACCGGCACTGCAAATTGAAAACTATATGGATTGCGGATGCGTGAAACACTGCCACATGCATATTGTATAACCAGCACTTTGCACGCTTCTCTCCAAGCATACAGCTAAGTAACATTTACATCAGAGCACCGAGCTGGCCAACTTTCCCAGGAGAGAGCCAAGACTGACTCATAGGAGTGGTCCAGGTCCAGGCCAGATCCTACCCACTGATTTATAGTTGTGTCTCTGGCTCAATTAGGGAAAACAATAGGAAGGATGTGTGAGTATTTGAGGCGAAATAGGTACTGCAACCAGTGAGAAACTCATGCAAAACTAACAACCAGCTGATCTTCAATAGTAGACATGATTGATGTGATGTGAGCAAAATATCATTACAAAATGTTTTGAATAACACAATATATAAAACTGTTTGTCATCTAATAACCTGGGGTTTGTTAACTGTTATCTGGTTAACACACTGCCACTGTGTTGTCTGCATGATTGTGGTTACAGTATGTCTTGTGCTTTGACTGATGACCTTTTTACTAAAAAGCCTGAAGATAAGTGCCTGGATAACGCCTGGATTTCTATTCATAACATTAAACCTTCAAAAGTCAAGCATCTCATCAGCCGTCAGCTCCACTTCCCTCTCCATCCATGCGTGGCCACTTATCTTAATGCAATTTCGAGCTAAGGTCACATATGGTTATGCAGTAAAGGTAGACAGTTGACAAGAGCCAGATATGAAGTCGGTGTCTGAGGTCTTTTCAATTAATTGATTATTAGGCAAAGTCCTTCATCTGCTTCTGGATCACAGACTCTAATCCAAGTGGACAATAAAAGCTGATAATTACAAAGTCCTGCGGTATAGAGTCGGGGTGGGCAAACTTTTTGGCTCAGGGGCTAAAATGAGTTTTAAAACTTGACAGACGTGCTGGGCCAGCATCAGATGGACGTTTGTGTGAACTAATATTAATTACATGTAAAAGACATTACCTAAAATTTAAAGAAGACTTACTGTACATTCAAATTACAGAGCAGTATTGTTGGTCACCCTTTTTTGCCAGTACATCAAAGTTTGTGGTATTTGCTATAACTTGATATTCAACTGGCCGGATTAAAAAGCAGGCCTTAGTATGTCCATGCCTGGTGCAGAGTGATTGTTTGTCCAGTTGAGCTAGGGCACACCGACGGGGAGAAGAGCATCAACCTAATCATTCTCCCTGCAAGGGTGCAGAGAAATCAGAGGCCTGAGACACCAAGGACCCAAAGTGAGCACTCACCGATCATAATGATGGCAGATTAGGCTAAATGCAGTGGCACTGGTTCCAAGAGCACTCTGCATTAAATGCACTCAAATGCCTTTGAGGCTAATTATTGCTCATCACTTGTTCTCCCAAACTGTTCTCCTGTTGTCAGGGGAACCAGGTTTAACTCCTAAACAGGTACCAACTCTTCTCAGGGATCCAACAAAAGGAGACGAGCAACAGATGGGCCCCACATCCAAATTATGAGGTTTAATTTGCATTTTGTGAAAGTTTTTGATGAAAAATTAAGTTTGTAACTGTGCTGTCTGAGGAACCTCACTTTGTACATTTGACACTGTGTCACCTGGCCTTTTTGCTTTGTACAAAGAGGCAAAGCCAATATTAATACAATATCTTGCGCTAAACATCAAGTCCATTTATGTTAGTCCTCTTCTCATTGTGGAGCTCATGCCTCTGTAAAAAATAATTGCCAAAATATTAACGGCAATTCATCTTCACAAGTGAACTGCTGCTCTGGGCGGCCAAGTTTTTAAATTTGGCTGCAATCTCCATTAAATGTTACAGAAGCCTTATTAGAGACAAAAACTGCAGCCAGAGGGAGGACACGGTGTCTTAATACCCCATTTTTAAAGGAGACACAGGTACGACGTGGTTCTACTGAACGTTATGTAAGTGCCAAATTTCAGTTTTAGTTTGCTCCGTTCGCTCTCTCTCCCACGCTTACCCACTCTTGCCAATGCTCTCATTTTAACATCAATATCATTAAATTAATTTTCCAGCTCGAACCGTTAACCAGTGTCTACCAGTGTCAACCAGGGACACTGTGGATCCAATCACATCGACCACCAATCCACTTCACTGTGTCAATCTGGATGGGCTAGATAAGGTTTTCTTTTTTCCACTGCGCTTCCTCCCGCCCGACATTTTACATGTGGTCAGTACAGGAATGTATTATTTATTGGCCACATGCAAAACATGTATGTAAGTGGGTAGGTACTCTCCTGCAGCTTGGTAAAAAAAAAGATAATATTTGAACATCGGCTTCGAAGCTGACACATGTGAACCTGACATCATCAGTTTCCTAGTTTACACAAAGGTTAGTGGAGCAGCCAATAAACTATTGTCAGCAGCTGAGTGTGAAAATTATAAACATGACAGGAAGAGGACGGTCACTCGATCACTAAAAGAAGCTTAAATGTCAAAGCCAGCACTCCATCACAAAACCATCATAATGTGACATTAAAAGAATTCTCTCTGACATTTTAGAAAAACAGACTTGTTTGCTCCCATACCGAGAGTCAGGTGAGAAGATCAATATCAATTTCATATCCCTGCATTCAGTAAAAAGATCAAACCAAGATGTATTTATCCAAGTACAAAAGAGCGGAAGCAGAGGGGAAAAGGCTGAAAGCAGGGAGACACAAACACTGGAGGGGGAGATAAATGCTGCTGCACTGGTTTTCTATGGACATTTTCATAATTTCTTCCTGTCCTGTGTTGGAAGACATTTGAACCAACATAATCCAAACATGCCACGATGGAAACTACAGCCCTTTTTGTGGCAACTTATCATACACACTGGCTGAGTGTTAAATACCCAAAAGGCAGATTTGGGGTGTAGTACCACTTTAAGACTGAAATCAGATGATGATCCCGTGTCATGGAAACTGTCCATGCTCTGAAACCTGAGGTCTTTCTTAAAGGTTAAGTCGATGCTTGCTTTCTTGGAGCAGCTTGGCAGTGATGGCTATACTTGACTGTCACAAGTTTCCTTATAGTGTAACTTAACACAAGTGTCACTTTCTCCACTCACCTGACTACTACATTAGGAAAACAGAGACTGCGGGCTTGTAAATAAGACGTTGGCACTTACGTATTAATATTCTAATAACAAAGTTCTGGTATTGAAAGTTAAGGATTATCTGTAGCCAATGAAATGCCATGATGTGGTCAGTAGCCAGATGCCAAAAATTAGAGCCAATCTCACTAGGTCTGCACGGAGGACCATGATGACCTCCAAAGAAGGCTTTAATGGGCTGATGTTAAAACCATGACATAACCAAACCTCTCAGCAACACCTCTTTCATAATAAAACGCGGTGAAAAGTATGTCAAAAAAACCTACAGCAGCCCAGCTGTAAACTCAACACAGACACTGCAGCTTATCCCTTGAAACTGCAGATTATAGGCATTTGACATGGGTTGTGCACGGTGCCAATCGTTTTCTGGAACTGGACAAAGTCCCTGTACGAGGCCCGCCATTCAGAAACCGGCTTCAAAACAAATGCAGATCATAAGGACGACTTGTGAATCGCAGCCTCAGACTTGTAGGTACAGCAGAAAACTGATTACAGTGATCATGTCCGTCTCTGCCAATCTGATCTGATTTAAAGCGGATGATTGCTAAAACTGATTTTAATTTATTTTTCATGCAGATTATTTTTCATCTGATTGACATTTTTATGTACACACTTAATATTTTTATATTCATAATCCTAAATGTCTAATTTGCTGTGAGAAAGCGGGGGCGACAGTCTCTTTTTGATCCATAAGCTGATCACTGGTTCAGTGTTTAGCTAAATTGTTGATCACTGTGTTGAAAACAAAACATTATAAATATCCAGAGCACAGCACACACGTAGTGAAAGTTACCTTATAACACACCTTACATCAAACCTTGCTGCTCATTGTGCAACGAGGTCAAAGCACTCGTTCCACAGTAAAGTTAGCAGCTTTTTACTCAAGCATCGGCTCCATACATTAAGCCACGGATGAAAGAGAGAGAGGTGAATATCGATTGCAGAGGCGCTAGCAGCCGTGAGAAGGCTCCTGCTGCCACTACTGCCTCTGAGAAAAGAAGAGCAGTGGATCTATGGTGTTAAAGCTACTCTATAAATACACCAGGCAGCTACCCAGCAGGATAGAAACAAAACATCGAGGGGGTCAGGGGGGTTAATCGGAAAACCCTGAATTTGTATGCGGGATGAATATGGTAAGCAAGAGGCTGACAAAGAATGAGGAGCAGTGTCATCCTTGGAGTACAATTTGATGCAGTCCTTTTGTTTTTGACGATATAAAAGGTTACAAAGATTATTTGCGATGAACTATTAAAATGTAACATTAAGGGCTCCTTTAATCTGTATGGAAATCCTATAAAAGAAACAAAAACATTTCCAGGCAGACATACACTGTGTCTAAGGCTCAATAACTGTTGTAATGAGAGGGTTTCTAACAACATGTGATGCCAGCACAAAACAGTAATGTACACAGACATTACAGTCCTGATGTTAGCATAAAGAATAATACAACAGTTAAAGTTGACCCAGAGGGGATTTGCATCTCAGAAACAGGCTTAACAAAATTCATATCGCTATCTTTCAACATCTTAATTCTTACCATACATCATAACTTGTGTTGTCTCCAAGTTTAACGATGCAGCCATTAAATGACTACAACTATCAACGTGTGGGAGGATGCCTCTGTCAATCAGTCAGGCTGCAGGAAATAAACTGTCCCTTATTGTCCTGACTTGCAATGCTGAAGGATGGCAAGAAGTTCGTTATAATGGCACTGTGAAGTTGATGTTTGTCTGGTTTTTATCCTATATGACATCTGACATTGTGTCGTAATTAGTATAAGAAGAATTGAGTTATTGCCAAAGATGTGCTTTGTGAAGTCACAGAGACCGTGATGAGATGATAGCTTGGGGTCACCTGTGCAGAGTTATTAAAATGTCAAAACTTTTGTACTGTGACAAAATTGAGGAGTTTTCACCTGGAAAAAGTGCCATTCTGTGAGAAAGGACTTGTTTGAAGACTCGTTTCAAAGGCCAACTCACAGCTCAAAAGTAACTTGGTAACAAAAAAAACAACAACAAAAAAAACTCTGCAAGACCAAGAAAGGGGAAGGGAATCTTGGCACAATAGATGCTGCTAAAAGTGCATCTGCTCTCTCGGGGCAGAGAGACAGATTCAATATGGAGCAGTATTAGCCTAGATTCCCCCCACTAGATGTCGGGGAAAGCATTTATATCTCTGGGGAACTGGAACAGCACTGAGCCACTTATCAAACCCTGGAGTAGGACACTTCCATTGTTAAGGGCAGTCGGACTCAAACTCACAGTTTAGTGGTCAGGGCATCTTTTGGAAAACCACTAGCAGGGATTTTCACACATCAAACACTTACTGTGCCCTTTTTTCCTTTTTGTTTTGGTGAAGATTGCCTTACAATAGTGTGAAGTGACATTATGTTTGAGACAACCTAGCCTGCCTCCAGACTGCTTCAGCACATTCCACCTGATGTGGAAGTTTGCAGCATCAGGCCAAAGCTTCAATTATGATTGCTTGTTGGTTCTTCTCACTCTCTGGCCTCTTCCAAATGTTCCTCCTCATCTCACTTTAAATGAACTATTATCCATTGTTTCATCTCTTCCTGTATCTGCCAATATTGAACGGTGGTCATGGTGCAGCAGTGTGTCAGCAAAGACACTGAGCGTGCACCGCATGTGCAGTTTAACTGTGAACAGTGACCATATGCGAACGCTTGAATCTCCTGTTGACAATCTTTTTGTGAAGAAAACAAACACATCACATCACATCACCAGAATGTGTGGCTTGTTACATTGCACTGATGGTCACATATTGATCAATATCAAAAATGTAATTTAATGCCACCGTTTTTAACTGAAATACAATTGAGGCGACACAGCATGCTTGTTTGACCTCAAGGATACGCACTTTGTGGTGCGTGAAGTCTAAATACAAACACTGTTTACAACAAACCTTTTCATTTTAATTTCAACAAGTGCATTCATTAAAGACTGAATATATAAATGTTTGTTCTGGTTCTAAACAATTATTTATATTTGAGTCGAGAATTGGGTGCTGCTGTGTGCAACCGACACAGCACAACATTTTATGATTATATGGCTTGTGTAAGGATAGTCTAAATGTCAGTAGTGATGGCTCAGTGTGTAAAGCTGCCCTTCCCATTTTCCCCTGAATTCTGCATAAAGCCGAGTCAGCAATGTTTTTGAAGAATGTTTCCATCCTGGGACTTCATCGCCAGAATCGAGTGCTTTCATGCACTTCGGAGACCGACATTTTACTTTCTTCTAACTTCCGTTATAAGATATGAAATTGCACTTGCTGTGTCCCCCGATTCTTTTTTTGAATATATGGGGTAGAACATGAAAAGGGTAGACTTGTTTGCGAACTTGCATGCAGGAGCTGGCAGATCAGAAGCACACTCTGGCTTTCTGTGTAAATGGGACGGTGAGATGGTTCTGTTGCCTCTTCAAAATGGTAGAAAAGGTTTGTTGTGCTTCCAGTCTTCGTCAGCACAGGTCAGCTGCATAGCGTCCAATGGATATCCCTCTGCTTTTTGTCCAGCTCTAAAAGTCTGAACAATTTCCAATACGTTATGTAACACAATTCCACAGCGGGATTTGTAATCATTGGAGTTTGAATGATACCCTGAATAACAAACCCTGAATGTCAATCCAGTGCTTTTATTAGCACATGTGAACATCATGGGTGTATGTCTTTCTCCTTGATCTTACAACAGCATGGAGCACACACTTTGCATAAGGCACTTCCAGGGTGTGGTCTACCCCTCAGGAAATGCATTTGAGCTTCCAGTTTTTCCAATAATGCAGTTCAGCTTGTCGCTTTCGAAGCAATGCATTTTATCTGCATCACATGCTTGCATTTTTGGCATTATACTGGACACTTTGCATGCAGCACTTTAAGGTGTGGGGGCAAAATGCCACTGAAGAAGGCACTAGATAACATTTACGCTTCTCTGTTACATTCCCCTGCTCTTTGTAATGTCTATCTTTTCAAATAAAGGCTAAAAGAAAGATCAAGCTGATCTTTTAAAATATTAAAACAATTCTGACAGTGTGCAACTAAATTCCCAAAGAAACATTTCCTGATTCTGACATGTTGACACAGGGCAACTTCTTTTTTATAACATATTTTTCTCTCTTCTAGGGAAAATGGATATTAGAGATTTGACTATAAATGAGGGTAGGGAAAGGAGAGGAGCGAAGACCTCGGCTCTTAAATCCCTACACCAACCAGAACAGCCCTGGGCAGATTCTTCTGCAGAGTCACATCGACAGTATGTGGTTGGTCATGGTATTTTTTCTGAGTATTCCTCACAGCAAAGCGTGGAAGTTGGGACATCTGTTGCTGTGTCTTTCCTGCTAGGGAAAGCAGTGATATAAAAAAAAAACAGTACTAACCACCCACAGAAAATGACTCAAACAGCTCTTCACATGCTCACCACCCTTTTCTTTTTCCTTCATTGACTACCACTCTCTTCCCATTTGTAATTCATGGCAGGGCAAAGCCAGAGTTCTAGTTGATAGGCTTAGGGACCAAGACCATTAAATGTCCCTGCCTGATTAGTGCAAGGTAGACTGTCACATGGCATGACCAGACTTATGTGGGTAAACCAACACACTCCCATCATTACCAAAGGTGGGCTTGAAAAACGGTGCATATTAATTTGTTATGTTACAGATGATTAAGACCAACTCAGGTGAAGGTCATGAGAAACAGTATTTGACACAACACAGACATGATCAGAACCAGGTACAAACAAGAGTGGTGTTTGTTGTCATTGATCTCATGACCTCTTTCCAATAGCCACTCTGCAATAATGACCTTCAAATGTCTGATATGTTACCATCTCTACTATTGATACCCCTTGCTGTCTGACATTTTGCGGTCATTCAATATCAGATCAATTTTTGTCCAATGCAAGTCTGTCATTGAATCCTAATACTCGATATTAGTCCTTGATTGTTCCATATAACTTAATCTAAAAAACAGAGGCGACTTACAGTAGAGACAGATCACAGGAAGGTTGAAGCAATAGAGCAGATCAAGACTTTGCAGAGCAATGACAAAAAAAGAGAAAGTGGGAGAACAAAAGCGAGCCTGTTTATCTGTCTCTCTCGATTGCAATTTCCCAAGCATCACCTCACATTTCACTTCTGGCAGTCTGGTAATCATTTCCTCTTGTGCTTAGATTGCCCTCTCTTGAGATTATTTTTTCCAGAATCGAGCGACACATCCGTGTAAAGCCTTTTAACTATTAACTAAAGTGCACTTATGTGTTATTCTCATCTCGAGCAAAGCTCAACTCCACATAACACCACACACAATTAAAGATGATGAGCTCTTCTATCTTTGTCTGCATGGGGGAAACGGACAGATGGATGAGGTGAAGTGCCACTGTGAAACCTCCACATTTAGTCATTATCTCGTCATGATCAAACAGGTATGGGCCCGACCTGTGTCGGATTTTTGAGGCTACCTCTGATATCAGTATTTCAGGTCATTGTTTCCTTTGATTGACACCACCAACCTGCCAATGGGACTAAGGCGGAAATCTCAAACATACATACATACATAAGAATGTTCATTGATATGTATGTCCGATTTTATAGAAAAAATATATAAATCTCAAATCTCCAAAGGTAAAAAACAGGTTACTTCTGTTGTATACACACACACAAAAACATCACCTACTGCCCTACATGTTAATTTGCAAAAGGTCTCTGCAGAGAAGCCTGTTGACAGTCATGATGCTGATGCTGGTGCTGGTATAGTGAACAACACATGACATTATCTTTACAGCAACACTAGAGTTCAACCAGGCTGAAGACGTCTCAGCCCAAACCGCATTTTATGACACATTTAAAAGGCTCTCCTTTAAAAACCACGATGCATCATATGTTCAGGTTACATAGGCTACTACACTACTGCACGCAACACGCCGGGTACTGCTGCACTCATGATGTAACGACAATGTTACCGACTAGGATATATATATATATAATGATTCCTATGAGTAATAATGGTTGTTTTGAACCACCAATTAATCGCAATGCTTATTATTAATGCTCTGTTACACGCGCTGTAGCGTAGGTTAACGTTATGATCTAGTTTTCATTATTGCGGTCCAATTTGCCAATGCACTGCCAATGCAAGGTGATAGCAGGATGGGAGATGAACGTGAGGGAATCGAGCACCTACAGATGCTTGTCCCCTTTTTTTTTCTTGTCATCGGCTCGGTTACATGTATGGTTGCCATGCAAACAAGTGACAGCCGAGCAGTGAGCAGTGAGCAGCAGTCGCATGGGGCTACGGTGTGTGTGTGTGTGGCTGTGCCGCTCCGCTAACGTGGAGATAAGGGCTTACTTTCGGTGGTTAAGCTAGTAACGTTAGCCACTACCCAGGCAGCAGCAGCAACAGCAACAGACGGCTAAAAGCCAAACACACACAGATAACGTTACTATCTCCATTGAGCACATTCCTTTTGAGTAACTACAGCGTCGTTACAATGCCAGAAAACTACCGTGTGTATCATATGTTCAAAGACAAATCACACACAGTAGCCTGCTGCCTAGTCTCCTTCTCCTTCTCCTCCCTCCCTCTCTCCTTCCCTCTCTCCAGTGCTGCTATCCGCTAGTTAACGTTAGCTTTAAGTTAGCACATTAAGTTGAAGAAATACAAGTAACGGTCGCTGGAAACAACCAAGTATAAATCTCCGCGTTGCCGTGTTGCTGTGGTGTAGTAAAGAAAGACAGCAGATGAACTGAACTCACTCTTTGTCGACCAGGGTAGTTCATACAGTTGTTTTACGAGCTTCCTTCCCAGTCCAGCGTCATAACACGGGCGGGGGGCGGTGGTGGTGGTGGTGGGGGAGCAGCGCCGGGGCAGTCAGTCAGGCGGGCGGGCTAGCGGGCTGCGCGGTGCGGCGCGGCGGTGTAGGCGGATGGTCGCAGTCGGCTCGGCTGGAGGAGTACTTGCTCCGTTTCAACATGGAGAGCGAGCGAGCGAGCGTGGAGCGGACTACTGGATCCTCCTCCTCCTCTCCTCGCCTCTCCTCTCCTCGCCTCCTCCTCCTCCCGCTGCTGCTGCTGCGGTGAGTTCACCACCAGGCTGTTGACTGTCTGACTGCCTGCCTGCCTGCCTCCTGCTGTACGGGGGGGCTCTGGCGCCCCCTGTGGCCGCGGCGAGGAACTACAGCTCAGCACTACAGCAGCAGACACCAAACACGGAGGTCAGGTGGCCAAACCTCACAGGGCCTGACATTATTGTCAGGATAATAACACAGTTTTTATCCTAACTTTTAAATATATCACCATGGGAAAATGGAATATATTGCATTTCAAGTAAAAGTCAAACAATATTATGTTTGTTATCTGTCTTTATAACCTATGATGTGTGCCTGCTGCTGCCTTTTTTGGCCAGGTCACCCTTGTGAAAGAGGTCTTAAACTCAATGGGTCTTTTATCTGGTTAAATAAAGGTTAGCCTAAATAAATAAATAAAATAGGCTAAAATAATTAATTAGGCATCAATAGTAAAATGGTTCAAATGTAAACTGTCGAAACATTAGACTTTGATTCTGTAAGACCACTGATTAGCCATCTCAATGGTTCTTATCAGTTTCATCATTTTATTGGATCATTGTTATCTACTATAATGCATTAATAATTAATTAATAATCAATCTTTGTAGCTGTTGGACTGCTTTGTGAGAGCTGTAAAAAACAAACAAACCTGCTAATATTGGAGACACAAACATGCACATTTTGTACCACAGTTCAGACATCTGCAGCCACAATAAACTCTTATAGTTACTCATCACAATAACAAGTCTGAACATCAGGTCTTAACTTAACTCAAAGCAGGTCCCCACAAAGCTTTGTGGCCACTTAATACAGCCCACTTCATCTTGTATGACAGTTTTTTTTATTATATTTTCAGAGAATCCCAAAATAAACCTATTACCACCTCAGTCAGAAGCATAATCCATTATGGCGGATTTAGTGGAGCATTTAGCATTCAAGCTCATCATTAAATTTGGATCACCCAGTTATCGTTTGTCCTATTTTAATTTTCTATTTGCAGGTTGGATCGCTGTCATAATGGCTCCAGCTCTCTGCATGCTATTTTATTGCAAATCAAAGCATTTCATATACAGGGAGCTAGAGAGAGATATTCAAATGCCAGATCTATTTTTAGCACCAACTTGTGGATCTAAGAGACATGAAAGAAGTACAATGAGGGGGAGTGGATGTAAAGAAACTGGTGGTAAGGGAGGAAGGGCACTGTATGCAATTTGAGAAATATCAGGCTTAATGAAGCCAACATGCTGACAAAATGTTGAGTTCCCTGTGGCTACAGTCTGAGAATGATTACCCACCAAACTCCACCATAATGTAAAAAATCCCCAAGTACAGATCTGATGTGAGCCTTAAAATTAGACGTTTTTGAAGTCTGTGCAAGAAATGCTGTGTAAGGTTTTCCCCCATGAAGCAGAAGTGTTATTATTTATTCATCCTTTGAGGGTGCACTTTGCTACCTGCAAGCTCAAAGTTGCTCTGAATAATGCAGAGGTG
Organism: Trachurus trachurus; assembly: GCF_905171665.1. Classification (NCBI taxonomy): domain Eukaryota; kingdom Metazoa; phylum Chordata; class Actinopteri; order Carangiformes; family Carangidae; genus Trachurus; species Trachurus trachurus. The sequence continues at coordinate 19,902,877 of NC_139897.1, forward strand.
TGCCAGCACAATTCTCCTGTTCAGCATGCAGCATATTCAGTTGCTCTGCTCCTTTTAATACATTGACTGAAACAATCTAAATACTTTTTGTATAATGAATTCAACAGGAATGCAATTGCTGACACACAGACTGTGCACATTTTCACATTAGCCTGTAAATTATTACACTACAGTACATCATCTGAGACATCATCTTTGGTATTGTGTAACACTTAAAGTAAAAAAAACATTTTAAATATGTTCACTTGCACACAGACTCGTACCACACACTACACGACCATACACGTACATGGGGTAGAAATCTAGTAACATCTTTAATCCCATTTTGTTTGACAGATTGAAAGATATACAAATATTAAAATCTTGCTCCTTTTATATTCATTTTTTTTGCATTGTACCAGCAAGCATCTCAAAAAGCATTTCAAAAACATCCTTAAACATCATATCTATTTGCCATTCTTGTTTCTCATTGAAAAACCCAAGTGCTTTCAATCTTTTTAAGTATACAATACGATCCAATAAAAATAAAACATGGGCAGCACATATTTGTCTTTTGAAAAAAATGTACCTGCCTCATGGAAAATTCTGCTCTTTAGAAACTGAAAATAAAGTTTGTGGTGGTCTGATGGTTTTGACATCACAGGAAATGGCCAGCTATGCAGCAGGAAATGATATAACATCGTTGTTTCGAGGAATGTACACTGAAAAGGACACTAACACAAAACAACTATGGATGCGACTAAGTTCACATTGACACAGTATGGATTTTTTAACATCACACCTCCAATACCACCAATAACATGTTCAGTTGTCATAATTTGAGTTCCTGAGCTATTGCTTAATGCAAAACATCTCTTTAATTTCCAAAAAATATATCAAAGTAGGACTTGAACAATCAGATGCACAGTGAAAAGACAAAGGTCACAAACATTATCATATAGAACTGGCCAAAATGTAATTCAAAGATACTGATAAAAATAAACATCTCATAGTTTTTAAAGATGGACAGTGCAGGAAGACAAATGCATCCAGTGCATTATTCACTACAGTGCATACAAATACAAAAGATTACAACAAAACTCCTTCATTAAAAGGCATTACACAGTTCAAACTGCCTTAAGAGGTGCAAAAACTATTGGCTGTACAAACTGACAAACTTCAGTAAAATATGACATATACTGGCGTATCTTTAAGGTTCCTATGACAAGGTAAAATCACTTTATCTTTTACTTTTTGACTTACATGATGAAAACAAAAATAAGAGTGACAGCTATTGGTCTTATAGAACACAGGTTTTTAAAAGGCACATGGTATTCATATCAGCATGTTTATCAAGCCATTCTCAAGATTATTTAATTACAATATTTTCCTTATAATAATACCTATACAGCATCCAACATATTACCTGAGCCAAAGATGTAATCATCAGTAAGTCATATACAGTAGTAAGCAAGCTGAGAAAAACAACTGAGCAAAAAAGTATGTAATTATGAGACAGAATTTTAAGAATAATCAAAGTCATCTTTGGTCAGTGATTATGTCCACTATGTACAGTTTTCTCCTTTGTCAAACATTCAACATTTTTAACAAATAAATACAAGAAAAGGAGATTTAAATCCAGAAAGCTACAGGGTCCTTCACAAGAGCATAACAGGTATAAAAAACAGAAACAGTTGCAGCACAATCTATTTAAAGTGTTCCCTTTACAAATGTCTGCACAGTTTCTTGCTCAGAGTAAAGAGAGAAGCAGAAGACCTGAGCAGTTTCTCTGGCCTATGCATCGTGGTACCCGTTTTTGCGGAAACCTTTTTTGGGTTCTACATTCTCATAAATAGAGAGCGCAGCGGTGTTTTGATAGATTAGATCCACGTTGGTTCCAGTTCTTGCCCTGATGATGTCCATGGCGCACTGGTTTAAGAACACATACTGATCCTGCAATGAGACCAAATGCAAAAAAGTTTGCCAATGCTGCAGCATACTGATCATTTCAAACAACATGTACAGTAAAGGGTTAAAACCCCCAGTGAGTGACTGCACCCTACCTCCGTTTGCACCATTAGGGGCCGGTGCATACGCAGATCATGAACGATGCCATACACATCCACAATGTTTTCCCTTTCTATCTGGAAGATCAGACGATCAATGGATATGAAGGTGCCTGTGCGGCCAACTCCAGCACTGAATGTAGACAAAGTAAACACATGGACAAGAGGGAAAAGGGAATAACAGGTAAATAAATTTTTCTCCTTTCTGAAACAGTTATATAGTTAACGGTGTGTGTGTGTGTGTGTGTGTGTGTGTGTGTGTGTGTGTGTGTGTGTGTGTGTGTGTGTGTGTGTGTGTGTGTGTGTGTGTGTGTCGTTGAGTCAAACCTGCAGTGGACCATAGTGGGAGAGTGTCTGGAGTATTGGTCCATGTGCTCTCTGACCAGATGTCTGAAGCTGATGAGGAGTTCAGTAGTTTCTGGTACCCCATGATCGGGCCAGGCTGTGAAGTGGAAGTGACGCACTGCACGGGTCTCTGCTGTTTTTACCTGAAGAACAAATAACACACAAACTCTTCATACATGTTAAATTGCTTTGTTGTTTTTTTCTGGCATAACATTACATCTCACCACTTACGTTTTTAACATCAAAATCTCTGATGGTCCAGTCATCAAGTGGTATTTCAGAGGTTGTTGTCACAGTAATGTTGTCAAAGTGCTTTGTGTCAGAACTCCAGTACTGCTCGCATTTTACCTGGAAAGGAAAGACAGAAAGTTATCGCATCTATGTGCGTTAGCGTGCATGTTGCTGCTAGTTGTGGTGTTTGTGTTGGCACTCACCCGACCCTGTTCGTTACAACGTGTCAGCATGACAAGGGTCTGTACATTCTTCTCCCATATCATCCTCCAGAACTCGTTGACTGTGGTGGGCAAAGGACCCTGAGCTGCAATAAACTCCTTCCTGGAGTTGTAACCCTGCCAAACAAAACATCAGCCCAGCCCCACAACATAAACACCCATCCTGTTCAGTTTTCTCTGAGAATCTCAGCTGCTACAAAAAAAATCACCATGTAACAAGATGGAAAGATGGTAGCATGGAATTAAGCAAAAGAATGAGCAGGTTTGTTTTTAAAAAGCAGACAGCTGCCCCTACAAATGTCAGTACGCACCGGCATGTAGTTAGCATTGATGTAGTCGTCATAGGGACTTCCATGGATTATAGAGAGTTTCACCCTAGAGGAGTCATCTAGGAGGTGAGAGAAGAGGGTAAATGGAAAAAATCTCCAATGTATGAAATGTTATAGCATGTTCAGGTTTCTGCAATGTGAAAGGAGTGAAATTGGATGAATTTTCTCAGCGTATTTCCAAACACTGTTATTGCATTGAAAAATGTTTGATAACTGTATGTTTTAATGTCCAAACAAAAATGGGATAAGATAATGGTAGTAGATACACCATGATAGGCGATGATGATATAGTTGAAAAAGCGATGAGTGTTACTGTGGAGAGCAGCAGAGGTGGATTTGTTAAGGAGACTCACAGGGGAGCACGTTGTTGTAGCGGTTCTTGGGCTTATTCTCCAAAGTCAGAGCACTTGTTTTCGACTGACCCGTACCAACAAGCTTCAGGTCCTGTACAAGAAAGGGGACAAAAAGCGACTCATAATTGGATGCCTCGATTTACACCCAAAATCCGGTACATGTGCATCAAACCAGGAGAAACCTAAATGTCAGTAAGGAAGCAAAAACTTTTTAAAAAATCCAGTTACTAATCAATTTCATGGTCAATTAATTGCAATTCCATCCCTTAATGTGATTAATCATATTACATGACTGAATCAATTTAGAATAAAGATCAATGTTTTTTTTGTTTTTTTTTTATCAGTAACTGGCTGCTATGAATAGACACATTTTCTTTCAGGAGTTAATGTTTCACCTCAAACTCCTCAGCAAAGCCACAGTTGGAGTCTGCTTTCTGCTTCTTGTAGTAATCCTCGTAGTCCTCCATCCTCACAGCCACACTTCTGTTCAAATGAACACCAGAGATATGTTTTATTCAGAAAACTATCCCACTGCCCGTTCTAGCAAGGATGTGTAAGATTTCATAGTTCTGATTATACTTTATTATTTGCAGAATCTATACTTACACTTTGGCTCTGTTAAAGGAAAGAGGAGAAAGTAACATTGACTGACAGTTTTAACTTTTGTTTATTAATTTAAAAGTATAATAATATGGTAAGAATAAAAAACCTTACCTCATTGAATGAATCTGGATGTCTGATGATTCTTTGGTGGCTAACCTATGGTTCATAAATAAGGAGTTTAGAGTGAACACCTATATGCACTGACATAATAATGATTTTTTTAATCAACTATGATGATGACAAACCTTTTCCAGTAGATAATGAAGCCAATGAGGATGATGAAGAGAATACAAAAAATCCCCAGTGTTACTCCAATAGCAAGGCCAATGACAGCTACAATGTTGACAAAGATTGGGACAGGGAAACATCAGAAGAGGTCAATGAGTGTTTCCTATCGTTATCAGAGTGTTTAATGGTAAATCAAACAAATCAAACGTTGATTCTGGGTACCTGGGTTTTGTGGGAGCACAACAATAGGATAGAGGTTTGTTATTGAAACCAGAGACCCTTGGACAACCACAAACCCTTCTTTTGTGTCCAGACGGGTGAACAACACAATGGCATATCTGCAGGATAAAAGAGATTTTCCTTTATGTTTTATTTTTTATCAACACAGATCTTACATTCAGGCTTTTTTTGCTCTGTGACAAAAAATTAACCTAAAATAACTAATGCTGTATCATTTGTTGAATATACACAGTATTGTTTTTGGTCTTACTGGTATTTTCCATTGGCATTCAAAGGACCATTTGTGTAGCCATGCCAAGCCTTCGAAGTGGTTCCATCACCTACTATGATCTCAATATCGTCCTCTTTAGTATTGTCCTCTCCACTGCGCGATCGCTGAACGCTGACCTCTTTGATTGTTGCAAGATACACTTTAGTCTCTCCTGCCTTCCACTGATCATATGTTTTCTCCAAGAACGGTGTCAAAGTGTCTCCTGAATAGAATTACCATTTGGTGTTAATCATATGAAACACATACACAAAAAAGTAAGAAATACTTTTACCACACATAAATAAATTGATCTCCAGGATACAGGTCATGCACAACAAATTGTCTCTTAAGCATGAATGGATTAGGATAATGTGACATAATTACAAAACACCCTGGCATTAAGAAAAGAAAAAGAGACCCACCAGGGGAGCTGTCTGTCACCAGCACCCCAACATGTGTGACAGGCCCATTGGTGCTATCCAGCAGCGTTCTGTCAATCTGAAGGTAGAACTTGTCGTACACCCTCTCAGTCACCACCAACAGTGACTCATAGTTGGGTAGGATGTGCGGAGCTTCAAGAATGAAAATTATGAAAAGATTTGTTTTTGAGAACTTTTTTCATATATCATACTTAAACACTAAAAAGTAATTTAAAACTGTGAGGAAATGTCTGTAATAAACGTATGTCTTTCAGCAACAATAACAGTAATATTAAAGTTTTTGCATGTATCTCAAACATTACAGTTACAGTATGTAAATAATTCTCCTCAAAACAAAATGTCCTACCTGTAATGCCTGTGCGGGAGCTGCAAGACACAGAAATACTGGGCAGTCCACAGCTCAGCGTCTCCACACTCAGATTGTAGTTAGTAAAGTGCCGCAGGTTGGACACAATCTGATTACAACAGGTGTTTGTGGAGTTGATCTCGCTGCCGTTTACCCTGACCAGGAAGCCAGAGTGCAGGCCACTGGGTTTGGTCCAGGACAGGTTGATTGTTGCATTTGGTTCGTCTGGACCGACACAGTTTATGTCTGTCACTGGGCTTGCCTCTGCATGACATAGAAGTAAATATTAAAAGCGTCAATTATATTAAAGTAGATTAATCATGTTGGCCAAATATATTTGTTTTCCATGTTCATTCATGTCACCTTTTGATTAACAACAAAGTTATTAATTTAAAGAACCTTAAAAACACAGAAATAAACACGCATGTGAAAACATGAAAAGAAATGAAGGGAAATGAAATAGTTGTTTATGATCATACTTGTGCAGTTGTAATTTGACGTTGGAGCACTCTGTGTCCCGTCACACGCCTCTGTGGTGACTTGAAAGCTGTAGTTGGTGCCAGGCGCCAGGTTATCGATAGTATACTCATTTTGGTCTGTGTTTTCACTCTCGCGCCCATTTTGGCCTTGCCATGTCACAATGTAACCATAGCATTCCTTGTAATCAGCAGGGCTTTTCCACACGAGTATCATGTTGTTCTCCTCTGTCTTTCGCACCGCAAGAGACTCCACACTCAATGGCTCTGTTTGTTTCAAGATATTTAAAAGGTGCAAATGTTACTCCAGATAGTCAAGGTGAGAGAGAATAGCGCTCGTGTTTGATCATTGCTCAGGTACAGAAATAAAAGCTCTTACTTGTAGTAACCAAGGAGATGTGAACCGCCTCGCTCTCAAAACCCAGGGGACCCACTGTTGTAATGGAAATGTTGTAGGAAGTTCCAGGAAGCAGGGAGGCAACCGTGTGACCGGTGGCGGTGGTGTTGCTGGTTGTGATGTCTCCTCTCCCATGGGATTGTGTGCTGATCAGTTTGTAGAAGAATGAAGCACCACTCATCAGAGGGGCTTCATCCCACCTAATCGTAATTGAACTGGTCGTCTTTGTCAGGAACTCAATTGGCCCTGGGGGGTTGGGGACTGGGGTTGGGGGTGAGGAATGGAATTAAAACACGTTAATATCAACAAGCAGAGTGAAGTCTTACATTCATCATCATATTTTAATGATTGTACTGCCCCTTCACCAGTGTGACGCTCGAGAGGTAAGCTGTAAGCTGTAAACTGTTTGACACAACTAAAAAAAGTTGTCAGCTTACAGTAACATACTGTATTTATCTTACTTACAAGTTGCACTAGTGACGGGTCCAGATGTTCCATTGAAGGGTCCACTATGAGACACTACTGTGGCTGTGTAAAGCCTCCCTGCAGACAGGCCATGAAACAGAAAGCTGGTGGTGGAAGAGTTCAGCTTTTGCCAGTTGTCTTGCGAGGAAGTTTTGTTTAGATGAACCTCGTAAGATTCCACCACCCCATTAGGTTTGTTCCATGACACCAGGATTGAACTATTGGACCTCTGACTGGAGATGCTGGGTTGCACGGCCTCAGGCTCTATAAATGTGCAGAGGGGGGAGTGATTCAAACTGATCAACCGCAATGACAATGTCAAATAGAGAAGCGGAAATGATAGGTGAAAATCTTACTGGTGTACTGTGAGATGGCTTCTGCTTTCCCTTCGATGCCATTCTCTGCCCTGACAGAAATATAGAAGGTGCAGTTGGTCCCAGGGATGAGCCCTGAGATCTGGGCGACCTCTTTTTCTACGGTTTCATTTTTGGAGCCACAGTCTGTTGTCTCAATTCGATACGTATATTCCCTCTTGTACTCCAATGGTTTTGTCCAAGTCAGATTTATAGTAGTCGTGTCTAAGGTCTCAGCCTCCGGCGATCTAATAGCAAAGGGCCCTACAGACAGAAAAGAGAGCATTACTTTTGAACACATAAACATTGAGCTTGTGTCTTCTTTCATATTCTGTCAAATTAGCAGCACTGAATAAAAGGTAAAGGAAAGATGACAAAATGTTTTTTGCTTTTTCAGCTCCAGCATAATAATAGTGTAAATGTCCAGGGATAGAGAATGTTAAGTTTGTTAGATGTATTCATACGTGTAAAGTAGGAGACTGTCACAGGAGATGCCTGAGTGCCATCTGCTGTCCGTGTAGTGACAGTGAAGCTGTAGTTGCTCCCAGATGAAAGTCCATTCACTGTGTCTGTGAGATCTTCAACTACTTTCTGATCAGAATAGGAGCCATTGCTGACTTGCACTTCATAGGTGTAATGAGGTTTGCTGTGAGGTTGTTCCCACTCCAAGGTCACTGCATTTGTGGTGATGTCTGTCTTTGTCAAATTAATTACAGCATATGGTCCTGAAAAAGTAAAACAGATTAAACACCAAAGTTAAATCAGATTTTTTGGTAAAAAACAACAACAAACAAACAAACAAAAAACTTAAAGACATTATTAAATAAATAAGCATTGGGAGTTGATGTGCTGCAATAACTGTGTGATTATTCTCACTTGGTGCTTTTGATTTTTTGTGCATCAAGGACATTTTATTTATAAAACTAAGATTAAAATAGTTTGGCACCTACTTCTTTGACAGTTAATCTTTGAGTCTTTGAATTTGACCTTTTTTTTCCTTTATCTTTTTTTAACAAATTATTATCACTGTTTCACATCTGCCTACTTGAACATATGTAACAAGTATCTCCTTGGGGCCTGTCACTAGTAATCACACTCACTTGTATAGTTCTCTGCTGTCACCGCTGTGCTCTGATAGTGAAGCACGCCTACAGTAACAACAGAGATATTGTAGGGGCTTCCAGATTCCACATTGTCCAACAGGAACCAGTTGTTTGCAGTCAGATTAAGGCCATGAACAGAAGACACACTGAAGTTGTAATTAGTATGGTTCATGAGATCTGGAACTGGCCAGGTAAAATTGATGGACTCCACTGTCTGAGACTCCACTGCAATGGGGCCAGGAGGGGTGGGAACTGAAAAACAGAAGAAATACGATTTCATTAGAGCTTAATTCAAAGAAACATTCACAAAATAAATTGTCAAGATAGAAACAAAATACATGCAGTGCACATAGATTTATGAGACACAATCTTGTTTTAACTTACAAGTTGCGTTGCAAACTTTTGCGCTGTCAGTCTGAAATCCACTTTTGGTGGACACCACTACACAGTAAAGCACTCCCGGTTCCAGGTACATAAATTTTACGTTCACAGTGTTGTTGGCCAGATCCGTCTTGTTTTGGAGGAACTGATCTCCTCTATACAGCAGGACATTGTAGGAGAGCACCCCCCCAAGTGCTGGTATCCAGCTCACTGACATGGTAGTTGTGGTCCCAGTGAATGTGATATTAGAAACAGCTTCAGGCCCTGTAGGGAAAAAGACATAAATTTAATGTAATATACATTTTGATTATCTTAAGTATCCTAACCCTAACCCTAACCCTCTAACCCCTTAACCCCATACGTTTTAGATCTCTGTCTATTAGGCAGGGCTGTGTAGTGACACAGTAATTGTAACATAGTTATTGTGTTCTAAAATGTTTAATGACAGACTTAACATTTTATCACAAGACCTGTATTACAAACTGGAGGTGTGGCATTTGAAATATGTGGGCATTTAATAGGCAGGGCGTTCTACTGTAATAGACAACTCTGTTGCGATGCATTATAGAAACCGTGACCTCTAGTAATTTTAGTGATTAAAGTGGCAAGAGACAAGTTGTTGTTTTTTTACTTGAACTTATAATTAGGAATTAATTGCACAATTGATTGCACAATGTAATAAGGATAGAAATACAAGACTAGAATCACAAGCTGTTTTCAGTGTACAATTTTCCAGGGAACAAATGGAATAACTGTGAGATTGTTTCCAAGTAATACCACATAGTTGTATCCCTGTTGCATATATAAACACATTTCAGAAACTTTGAAGACATACTTGAGAAACTTGATGTGATTTCCTCTTTGGAATTGACCCCCCCTACAACTGTAAACACCTGAAAAGTGTACAGTTTTCCAGGGGTCAGATCGAAGAAGGTATAAGTCTCTGTCTTTGTTTCATTTTTCTGAACCTCTATGCCGTCCTGGAGCGCTATCACCAGGTAGGAGTAGGAAGGCTTATAATCACTTTGATTGAGCCACGTCAGCCGGATGGCTGTTTTGTTCACTTCACTCACTGTGAGGTTGATCACTGCTTTGGGCACTGCAGCAAATACAGCAGAGGGTTATGTAAGGCCAAAAAACCTCAACAGAAAATGGTATTTGATATTTTTGTGGTTTTTGGATTTGTGTATGTAGGATATTATCAAGTTAAAGTAGCACATGACCAATTAAGGCTTCAGCAGTGTGTCTGCATTTAAAAAGGTCTTACTTGTATAACTGAATGTCTCTTCCTCCGTGGATACGAGTCCTGAGTCTTCTCCTATTATTGTGGTGACACTGATATTATATCTACTTCCTGGCTCCAGGTCCGGTAAATCAGTGCTGTTATTGTCAATTGTTTTGTTAACAGGTTTTCCTGTGGCACTGTTGGCTTTAATTACGTATTTGTAATAGGGTTGGGCTCCATGCGGGTATTGCCATTCCACTTTGATTGAGGTGGTGGATTCAGTACTGGCTCTAAGGTTCAACACAGGGTTGGGCACTAGAAAGACGACAAACAAGATGGACATGTTAGTAAAAAAAAAAAAAGTAAGTAGATTAGAGGTGAATTCCATCAATAACATAGAGTAACATCTGAAATTTGCAGTATTATAGCTGCTAGCAAGAAAAGACATTGGCTTGTGTAGGCTATATTGCGAGTATGAATTATATCACTGAAAGCAAAAGAGACACTTCTCTGCTCTTTTGTGCCTCCTTTGTTGTACTTACAAGTGTAAGAAGAAGCATAGACAGCCGTGCTCCTCAAATCTTGGGGTCCAACTGTCACCACTGTTATATTGTAACGTATTCCTGAGGACAGTGGGGACAGCACTGTGGTATTGAGTGCTGTGTTATGTTGTGCTTCTCCAACCACAGGCTGGTAGATGATATTGTAGCTGATGCCTGGAGCATTCTCCATCTGGAGAGGAATTGCCCAATTCAGCTGCAACGAAGAGTTTGTCCTCTCTATGATGTTAAGGGATCCAGGAGGTGTGGGATCTAAGAGGTGTGAAAGACAGGTACAGGTACACAATGTTTTTTTGTTTGTTTGTTTTCAGTAACTGCATTGTCCAAGAAAACGAATGCAACTCTGTAGGTGTACTGAGATACAAAGGCTAAACGTTGTTGGCTGTCAATATTTAATTGTTGACTGATTGTATGCAGTTTAGTGGTTTGAGTCCATTAAATTAACTACATAAAACATGTTTAATGTGTAGGCAGCTCTAAGGATGTGATCAATAAAACCCTATGGAACAACAACAGAAAACAATGTTGAACTTACTAGTTGCAAGTGAAGTCAGGTCAGATGTGTTGCTTAAGTCTCCAGCTAAAGCTGTCACTGTGACATTATAGATTCTCCCGGGTTTTAAATCATTAAAGTGGGCTTTGTTGTCAGCTGTGTTGATGGTATTAAAATCCTGCAGCATTATATTTGAGATGTTCACCACATATTGATCAACATTCCCTCCAGGTAAGTCCCAGCTGATGGACAGGTTTAACGTTCCTTGCCCTGAAATGTTCTCAGGTTTTGTGGGCCCTGTGCAAAAAAAAAATAAGTAGAGGCTGTTTGTTTTTCTTATCATTGCATTGTTAAAAAAACAAAATATGGTGTCACACACAATATATGAACAAACTGTAATTATTAGATAATAGGAAACTTGAATGAGAATGGGCAGAGACTGCTCATGAAGAAACCTCACATCCAAGCTACAGCCTAAGCAGATCCACCATGCAAGTATAAGGCATGCATCAATGCCAGCCACTCCTCCAACTCAAAGGTTATCCAGCTTTTCCTCACATCCTTTGACAAAGCATTCTCTGTCTCCAACTAGTAAACTGCTGTAGATTAAGTGGAACTGTCTACGGGCCCCAGCAGCATAGGCAACCATTCTCCCTTCCACATTTTCATTGACTCTGGAATTAAAATGCTTTCACCTTGGGCATGAATGATATCAAGATCATCATGCTGCACAAGAACAGCTTCATGACCAAATTACCTCTATCACTACCATTTCTCTACTCAGCACCTTGAAAACAGCCTTTATATACTGTACATCATGCTTGCAAAACTCACAGCAGGGCAGTTAGATGCAGGAGAAATCTTGGAAGCAGAGGAGACACCTTGATTGATCTCATTTCTGTTGATGCTGACTGTCTCCGGTATTCTCTTTTTATTCCTGCTTGAATTCAGCTCCTCCCTGAGACCTGTCACCAAACAGTTTGTCGTTGCCTGCTTGCAATCGAAGACCTACAGTAAATGATATTTGCACATGACGGACCGCAAGTATCCACCCCAGATCAGCGCTCGAGGGGTTGATAGACAGAGTCTCACTGGTTGATAAGAAGTTTAACTCTCTCTTGGCATTGAGAAGATCTATAAGATGGGCCAAAAGGTCAAAACCCCACCCTGTATTTCCACTGACAGCAAGACTCTTGACTGTGTCAACTCATTAAGATACCCCAGGTCCACAACCACCAACAACCTGTCACTTGACAAGGAACTGGACCACCATCTTGCGAGGGCCACTGTAGTGTTAGCCAAGCTGCTGTAGCCAAGACAGTGTGTTTCCACAAGCCCTAAACTGGGCACACAAATCTCCAGGTCTAAGAAGCCTTTTCTCATCAGCACACTACACATCAGCAATTCCTGTGCTGCATCCTGGTTACTTGGCAGGGAATATGACCTAACGAGAAGTCAGAGTAAGTGTTCATTCCTCTAGTATGTTTGCTATGCTGAGCTGCCAAACATAGACTCCGACAGTTGGGAGAGCATTGCAAAAGACTGCAGCACAAAGACAGACTGTTGCTGTTGGATCTAGCCATGGTATACTCCCTCAATACAGAAGATAGAGACACATATACAGTATGAGAGAACTATCTCCTGTGTGGGGCTGCACAGCCACGATCATCACTGGAACTAAAACTGACAAATATCTCTAATGTCTAAACAAATAAATACACAAACAAAATACACACTGAAATTGTGAAATACCAATTAGAAACAGAGCCACAACATAATATCCCTAAACATGCTTATGTGTAGTTCACTTTGTGCAGCAAAATGGAAAGAAAAAACATGCATGTAAATTATTACTTACTTGTGTGATGTGAAACACTGACGCTTTGTCCCTCAGTATGATTGTCATCTGCCACTGCAGTAACATCTATTGCATACTTAACACCAGCAGTCAGCTCAGGAATGGTTATAGATGTTTGAGACACATTGGTAGTGTGACTGTCATTTCCATTTGTCCAGTGTACTCTATAGAAGAAGCTGTATCCTCCTGGCTTGGTCCAGGTCACAGAGATAGAGGATGTGGTGAAAACTGTGACGCTGAGTTCACCGACTGGCTGAGGTGCTGTGATTGAGGGATAAATACACAATGAAGAGGAGGAAAAAAATGACAAGGCATGCTGAGCATCAATAAACACATGCTGATATAATGTGGCTTACTTGTAACTGTTGTCAATTTTTTGGTATCTCCTTTTGTCTCATTGTCTCCAGCAACAGCTGTGACTGTGATGGTGTATGTTGTACCAGAGATCAGATTTGGCAGCACAGCCGAGGTGTTACTGGTGTAAGCAGTCATTGGCAATCCACCGCTTGTCCACTGTACTCTATAGGAGGAGCTGTTTCCTTCTGGTTTAGTCCACTTTACAGACACAGAGGATGTGGTGAGATTTGTCACAATGAGATTTTGGACTGCTCCAGGTCCTGAGAATGAAGGATAAATTCACAATGAGGAGGAGAAGAAAAAAGACTTCTGTCTGTGGCAAGCGCGCAACAGGAGAGCACAGCAGCACATACAAACAAGCTACTGGAATTCAAAAATGTATATGTTACTTGTGACTGAGGTGAATCTATGAGGATCTCCTTCTGTTTCATTGTCTCCATCAACAGCTGTGACTGTGATTGTGTATTTAGTACCAGCAGTATATCAACCACATTTACAAATGCTTACTTACTTGTGTACTGAGTGACAGTAGAGCTCTGTCCCTCAGTATGATTGTCATCTGCCACTGCAGTAACACTGATTTCATACTGGACACCAGCAGTCAGGTTACTAATGTGTATAGATGTTTCAGACACATCTTTAGTCTTAGTGACATCTCCCCCTCTCCACTGTACTCTATAGAAAGAGTTGTTTCCTTCTGGTTCAGTCCAATCCACAGACACAGAGGATGTGGTGACATTTGTCACATTGAGATTTCTGACTTTTTCAGGTACTGTGAGTGAAGGATAAATTCACATTGAGGAGGAGAAGAAAAAAGACTCCTGGCTGCAGCAAGTGCAAAACAGGAGAGCACAGCAGCACATACAAACAAGCAACTGCAATTCAAAAATGTATATGTTACTTGTGACTGAGGTGAATCCATGAGGATCTCCTTCTGTCTTATTGTCTCCAGCAACAGCTCTGACTGAGATTGTGTATTTAGTACCAGGGATCAGCTCTGACAGCACAGTAGAGGTGTCATTTATATAGCTGGTCATCACAGCTCCACCATTGTGCCACTCCAACCTGTACTTGAACACCTCACCAGGAGGTGAGGTCCAGTTCAGAGAGATGGAGGAGGTGGTTTTGGACACAATATGGTGGTTCCCAATTATACCTGGTCCTATAGACAAGAGAGGAAGAGAGGGTGTGGAAGTCAAATCTGTAATGTGAGATGAAAACAGCATCGACTACAGGAACAAAAAAGGGAGACAAGTAGTCACAGCCAGACAAGTAAACTATGGACAAGAAAAAATCTTTAAAAATTAAACAATGAAACACAAGTGCTCAATACAGCATCAGTATAACTACTCCACCCTCCTGTCAGGGTACAATCCTGAGATACATCAACTTCCCCTTTAGGAGGACATGTTATTCACATCAGCCTCTGAAAGTCGTCCTGCTCATCATCATTGCTCAGTCTCCTCCACCAGGTCTCCTCAGCAGACTTCCTGACACTATCAACCACATTTAAGTGCTTACAGTACTTACTTGTGTACTGAGTAACAGTAGTGTTCTGTCCATCAGTATAATTGTCATCTGCCACTGCAGTAACACTGATTTCATACTGGACACCAGCAGTCAGGTTACTAATGTGTATAGATGTTTCAGACACATCTTTAGTCTTAGTGACATCTCCCCCTGTCCACTGTACTCTATAGAAGGAGCTGTTTCCAACTGGTTCTGTCCATTTCACACACACAGAGGATGTGGTGACATTTGTCACAATGAGATTTCTGACTTTTTCAGGTCCTGTGAGTGAAGGATAAATTCACATTGAGGAGGAGAAGAAAAAAGACTCCTGGCTGCAGGACGTGCAAAACAGGAGAGCACAGCAGCACAAACAAACAAGCTACTGGAAATTAAAAAAATATATTGTTACTTGTGACTGAGGTGAATATATGAGGATCTCCTTCTGTCTCATTGTCTCCAGCAACAGCGGTGACTATGATTGTGTATTTAGTACCAGGGATCAGCTCTGACAGCACAGTAGAGGTGTCTTTTATATATCTGGGTATCAGAGCTCCACCATTGTGCCACTCCAACCTGTACGTGAACACCTCACCAGGAGGTGGGGTCCAGTTCAGAGAGATGGAGGAGGTGGTTTGGGACACAATATGGTGGTTCCCAATTATACCTGGTCCTATAGACAAGAGAGGAAGAGAGGGTGTGGAAGTCAAATCTGTAATGTGAGATGAAAACAGCATCGACTACAGGAACAAAAAAGGGAGAAAAGTAGTCACACACAGACAAATAAACTATGAACACAGAAATTCTTAAAAAATGAAACAATGAAACACAAAACAGGGCGGAGGATCCAGGATCAGCAATAATTGTATCCATCATCTTACTTGTGTAATGAGAAATCTGTACTGTTTCACTTTCTGTTTGGATATCTCCAGCCACTGCTATGACTGTAAAACCGTACTTCATTCCAGCAGTCAGCTCAGTGATATTTATTTTTGTTTCATTCACATTGTTCCTCCAGTCAGCTGTTCCATTAGTCCACTCTACTCTATAAAAGGAGCGCTCTCCCTTTGGCTCAGTCCACGTCACATACACTGAGGATGTTGTGATGTTGGGCAAACTGAGGTTCAGGACTTCTTCAGGCTCTGAGAGGGAAAATGTGTGATATGGGTGAATTAATTACTTTGAATGATCAATCATCAAAGAAGAGACATGTTGCCTCAGCAACAATATCAAGCTGCTTCAATGCAACTGGAGGTTCAATTAGCATCTTTGTACATCATCTACTTTTTCATGTATCCAAACCTCTTCACATAGATACCCAGGGTCAATCTTAACAGCTGACCAACCACTTTCTCTGACGTGTGTGAAACACAAACCGCAGCTTGACATAGAGTCTGATTTTCCACTGAAAGATCAAATGTAAAATCAACCCTGTGTAATAAATTTCTTTCATCTGCTGTATCTATGAACTCACTCTCTCAGTCTCTACCCAGAAACATTAGCAAGAGCGAATGGGCAACCACAAAACTGGACAAACCAAACTCAAAGCTTTGCCTCACTGCTGAACTGTCTCATTGACACGGAGGTGTGGTTCAACAGCATCACTGCAGCTGATGCCCAACACAGCATCAGTACAACCACCAACTACTCCACCCTCCTCTCAGGGTACAACCCTGAGATACCAAGAGGACGTGTTATTCTACACCTGAACTTGTCTCACATCAGCCTCTGAGAGTCGTCCTGCTCGTCATCATTGCTCAGTCTCCTCCACCAGGTCTCCTCAGCAGACTTCCTGACACTATCAACCACATTTAAATGCTTACTTACTTGTGTACTGAGTAACAGTAGAGCTCTGTCCGTCAGTATTGTCATCTGCCACTGCAGTAACACTGATTTCATACTGGACACCAGCAGTCAGGTTACTAATGTGTATAGATGTTTCAGACACATTTTCAGTCTTAGTGACTTGTCCCCCTGTCCACTGTACTCTATAGAAGGAGCTCTCTCCTTCTGGCTCAGTCCAATCCACAGACACAGAGGATGTGGTGAAATTAATCACATTGAGATGTTGGACTGCTTCAGGTTCTGTGAGTGAAGGATAAATTCACATTGAGGAGGAGAAGAAAAAAGACTCCTGGCTGCAGCAAGTGCAAAACAGGAGAGCACAGCAGTACCTACAAACAAGCTGCTGGAAATTTAAAAAATATATTGTTACTTGTGACTGAGGTGAATCCATGAGGATCTCCTTCTGTCTCATTGTCTCCAGCAACAGCTGTGACTGTGATTGTGAATTTAGTACCAGGGATCAGCTCTGACAACACAGTAGAGGTGTCATTTATATATCTGGTCATCAGAGCTCCACCATTGTGCCACTCCAACCTGTACATGAACACCTCACCAGGAGGTGGGGTCCAGTTCAGAGAGATGGAGGAGGTGGTTTGGGACACAATACGGTGGTTCCCAATTATACCTGGTCCTATAGACAAGAGAGGAAGAGAGGGTGTGGAAGTCAAATCTGTAATGTGAGATGAAAACAGGATCGACTACAGGAACAAAAAAGGGAGAAAAATAGTCACACACAGACAAATAAACTATGAACACAGAAATTCTTTAAAAAATGACACAATGAAACACAAAACAGGGCGGAGGATCCAGGATCAGCAATAATTGTATCCATCATCTTACTTGTGTAATGAGAAATCTGTACTGTTTCACTTTCTGTTTGGATATCTCCAGCCACTGCTATGACTGTAAAATCGTACTTCATTCCAGCAGTCAGCTCAGTGATATTTATTTTTGTTTCATTCACATTGTTCCTCCAGTCAGATGTTCCATTAGTCCACTCTACTCTATAAAAGGAGCGCTCTCCCTTTGGCTCAGTCCACGTCACATACACTGAGGATGTTGTGATGTTGGACACACTGAGGTTCAGGACTTCTTCAGGCTCTGAGAGGGAAAATGTGTGATATGGGTGAATTAATTACTTTGATTGATCAATCATCAAAGAAGAGACATGTTGCCTCAGCAACAATATCAAGCTGCTTCAATGCAACTGGAGGTTCAATTAGCATTTTTGTACATCATCAACTTTTTCATGTATCCAAACCTCTTCACATAGATACCCAGGGTCAATCTTAACAGCTGACCAACCACTTTCTCTGAAGTGTGTGAAACACAAACCGCAGCTTGACATAGAGTCTGATTTTCCACTGAAAGATCAAATGTAAAATCAACCCTGTGTAATAAATTTCTTTCATCTGCTGTATCTATGAACTCACTCTCTCAGTCTCTACCCAGAAACATTAGCAAGAGCGAATGGGCAACCACAAAACTGGACAAACCAAACTCAAAGCTTTGCCTCACTGCTGAACTGTCTCATTGACACGGAGGTGTGGTTCAACAGCATCACTGCAGCTGATGCCCAACACAGCATCAGTACAACCACCAACTACTCCACCCTCCTCTCAGGGTACAACCCTGAGATACCAAGAGGACGTGTTATTCTACACCTGAACTTGTCTCACATCGGCCTCTGAGAGTCGTCCTGCTCGTCATCATTGCTCAGTCTCCTCCACCTCAGCAGACTTCCTGACACTATCAACCACATTTAAATGCTTACTTACTTGTGTACTGAGTAACAGTAGAGTTCTGTCCGTCAGTATTGTCATCTGCCACTGCAGTAACACTGATTTCATACTGGACACCAGCAGTCAGGTTACTAATGTGTATAGATGTTTCAGACACATTTTCAGTCTTAGTGACTTGTCCACCTGTCCACTGTACTCTATAGAAGGAGCTGTTTCCTTCTGGTTTAGTCCAATTCACAGACACAGAGGATGTGGTGAAATTTATCACATTGAGATTTTGGACTGCTTCAGGTCCTGTGAGTGAAGGATAAATTCACATTGAGGAGGAGAAGTAAAAAGACTCCTGGCTGCAGCAAGTGCAAAACAGGAGAGCACAGCAGTACCTACAAACAAGCTGCTGGAAATTTAAAAAATATATTGTTACTTGTGACTGAGGTGAATCCATGAGGATCTCCTTCTGTCTCATTGTCTCCAGCAACAGCTGTGACTGTGATTGTGAATTTAGTACCAGGGATCAGCTCTGACAACACAGTAGAGGTGTCATTTATATATCTGGTCATCAGAGCTCCACCATTGTGCCACTCCAACCTGTACGTGAACACCTCACCAGGAGGTGGGGTCCAGTTCAGAGAGATGGAGGAGGTGGTTTGGGACACAATATGGTGGTTCCCAATTATACCTGGTCCTATAGACAAGAGAGGAAGAGAGGGTGTGGAAGTCAAATCTGTAATGTGAGATGAAAACAGGATCGACTACAGGAACAAAAAAGGGAGAAAAATAGTCACACACAGACAAATAAACTATGAACACAGAAATTCTTTAAAAAATTAAACAATGAAACACAAAACAGGGCGGAGGATCCAGGATCAGCAATAATTGTATCCATCATCTTACTTGTGTAATGAGAAATCTGTACTGTTTCACTTTCTGTTTGGATATCTCCAGCCACTGCTATGACTGTAAAACCGTACTTCATTCCAGCAGTCAGCTCAGTGATATTTATTTTTGTTTCATTCACATTGTTCCTCCAGTCAGCTGTTCCATTAGTCCACTCTACTCTATAAAAGGAGCGCTCTCCCTTTGGCTCAGTCCACGTCACATACACTGAGGATGTTGTGATGTTGGGCAAACTGAGGTTCAGGACTTCTTCAGGCTCTGAGAGGGAAAATGTGTGATATGGGTGAATTAATTACTTTGAATGATCAATCATCAAAGAAGAGACATGTTGCCTCAGCAACAATATCAAGCTGCTTCAATGCAACTGGAGGTTCAATTAGCATCTTTGTACATCATCTACTTTTTCATGTATCCAAACCTCTTCACATAGATACCCAGGGTCAATCTTAACAGCTGACCAACCACTTTCTCTGACGTGTGTGAAACACAAACCGCAGCTTGACATAGAGTCTGATTTTCCACTGAAAGATCAAATGTAAAATCAACCCTGTGTAATAAATTTCTTTCATCTGCTGTATCTATGAACTCACTCTCTCAGTCTCTACCCAGAAACATTAGCAAGAGCGAATGGGCAACCACAAAACTGGACAAACCAAACTCAAAGCTTTGCCTCACTGCTGAACTGTCTCATTGACACAGAGGTGTGGTTCAACAGCATCACTGCAGCTGATGCCCAACACAGCATCAGTACAACCACCAACTACTCCACCCTCCTCTCAGGGTACAACCCTGAGATACCAAGAGGACGTGTTATTCTACACCTGAACTTGTCTCACATCGGCCTCTGAGAGTCGTCCTGCTCGTCATCATTGCTCAGTCTCCTCCACCAGGTCTCCTCAGCAGACTTCCTGACACTATCAACCACATTTAAATGCTTACTTACTTGTGTACTGAGTAACAGTAGAGCTCTGTCCGTCAGTATTGTCATCTGCCACTGCAGTAACACTGATTTCATACTGGACACCAGCAGTCAGGTTACTAATGTGTATAAATGTTTCAGACACATTTTCAGTCTTAATGACTTGTCCACCTGTCCACTGTACTCTATAGAAGGAGCTGTTTCCTTCTGGTTTAGTCCAATTCACAGACACAGAGGATGTGGTGAAATTTATCACATTGAGATTTTGGACTGCTTCAGGTCCTGTGAGTGAAGGATAAATTCACATTGAGGAGGAGAAGTAAAAAGACTCCTGGCTGCAGCAAGTGCAAAACAGGAGAGCACAGCAGTACCTACAAACAAGCTGCTGGAAATTTAAAAAATATATTGTTACTTGTGACTGAGGTGAATCCATGAGGATCTCCTTCTGTCTCATTGTCTCCAGCAACAGCTGTGACTGTGATTGTGAATTTAGTACCAGGGATCAGCTCTGACAACACAGTAGAGGTGTCATTTATATATCTGGTCATCAGAGCTCCACCATTGTGCCACTCCAACCTGTACGTGAACACCTCACCAGGAGGTGGGGTCCAGTTCAGAGAGATGGAGGAGGTGGTTTGGGACACAATATGGTGGTTCCCAATTATACCTGGTCCTATAGACAAGAGAGGAAGAGAGGGTGTGGAAGTCAAATCTGTAATGTGAGATGAAAACAGGATCGACTACAGGAACAAAAAAGGGAGAAAAATAGTCACACACAGACAAATAAACTATGAACACAGAAATTCTTTAAAAAATTAAACAATGAAACACAAAACAGGGCGGAGGATCCAGGATCAGCAATAATTGTATCCATCATCTTACTTGTGTAATGAGAAATCTGTACTGTTTCACTTTCTGTTTGGATATCTCCAGCCACTGCTATGACTGTAAAACCGTACTTCATTCCAGCAGTCAGCTCAGTGATATTTATTTTTGTTTCATTCACATTGTTCCTCCAGTCAGCTGTTCCATTAGTCCACTCTACTCTATAAAAGGAGCGCTCTCCCTTTGGCTCAGTCCACGTCACATACACTGAGGATGTTGTGATGTTGGGCAAACTGAGGTTCAGGACTTCTTCAGGCTCTGAGAGGGAAAATGTGTGATATGGGTGAATTAATTACTTTGAATGATCAATCATCAAAGAAGAGACATGTTGCCTCAGCAACAATATCAAGCTGCTTCAATGCAACTGGAGGTTCAATTAGCATCTTTGTACATCATCTAATTTTTCATGTATCCAAACCTCTTCACATAGATACCCAGGGTCAATCTTAACAGCTGACCAACCACTTTCTCTGACGTGTGTGAAACACAAACCGCAGCTTGACATAGAGTCTGATTTTCCACTGAAAGATCAAATGTAAAATCAACCCTGTGTAATAAATTTCTTTCATCTGCTGTATCTATGAACTCACTCTCTCAGTCTCTACCCAGAAACATTAGCAAGAGCGAATGGGCAACCACAAAACTGGACAAACCAAACTCAAAGCTTTGCCTCACTGCTGAACTGTCTCATTGACACAGAGGTGTGGTTCAACAGCATCACTGCAGCTGATGCCCAACACAGCATCAGTACAACCACCAACTACTCCACCCTCCTCTCAGGGTACAACCCTGAGATACCAAGAGGACGTGTTATTCTACACCTGAACTTGTCTCACATCGGCCTCTGAGAGTCGTCCTGCTCGTCATCATTGCTCAGTCTCCTCCACCAGGTCTCCTCAGCAGACTTCCTGACACTATCAACCACATTTAAATGCTTACTTACTTGTGTACTGAGTAACAGTAGAGCTCTGTCCGTCAGTATTGTCATCTGCCACTGCAGTAACACTGATTTCATACTGGACACCAGCAGTCAGGTTACTAATGTGTATAAATGTTTCAGACACATTTTCAGTCTTAATGACTTGTCCACCTGTCCACTGTACTCTATAGAAGGAGCTCTCTCCTTCTGGCTCAGTCCAATCCACAGACACAGAGGATGTGGTGAAATTTATCACATTGAGATGTTGGACTGCTTCAGGTTCTGTGAGTGAAGGATAAATTCACATTGAGGAGGAGAAGAAAAAAGACTCCTGGCTGCAGCAAGTGCAAAACAGGAGAGCACAGCAGTACCTACAAACAAGCTGCTGGAAATTTAAAAAATATATTGTTACTTGTGACTGAGGTGAATCCATGAGGATCTCCTTCTGTCTCATTGTCTCCAGCAACAGCTGTGACTGTGATTGTGAATTTAGTACCAGGGATCAGCTCTGACAACACAGTAGAGGTGTCATTTATATATCTGGTCATCAGAGCTCCACCATTGTGCCACTCCAACCTGTACATGAACACCTCACCAGGAGGTGGGGTCCAGTTCAGAGAGATGGAGGAGGTGGTTTGGGACACAATACGGTGGTTCCCAATTATACCTGGTCCTATAGACAAGAGAGGAAGAGAGGGTGTGGAAGTCAAATCTGTAATGTGAGATGAAAACAGGATCGACTACAGGAACAAAAAAGGGAGAAAAATAGTCACACACAGACAAATAAACTATGAACACAGAAATTCTTTAAAAAATGAAACAATGAAACACAAAACAGGGCGGAGGATCCAGGATCAGCAATAATTGTATCCATCATCTTACTTGTGTAATGAGAAATCTGTGCTGTTTCACTTTCTGTTTGGATATCTCCAGCCACTGCTATGACTGTAAAATCGTACTTCATTCCAGCAGTCAGCTCAGTGATATTTATTTTTGTTTCATTCACATTGTTCCTCCAGTCAGATGTTCCATTAGTCCACTCTACTCTATAAAAGGAGCGCTCTCCCTTTGGCTCAGTCCACGTCACATACACTGAGGATGTTGTGATGTTGGACACACTGAGGTTCAGGACTTCTTCAGGCTCTGAGAGGGAAAATGTGTGATATGGGTGAATTAATTACTTTGAATGATCAATCATCAAAGAAGAGACATGTTGCCTCAGCAACAATATCAAGCTGCTTCAATGCAACTGGAGGTTCAATTAGCATCTTTGTACATCATCAACTTTTTCATGTATCCAAACCTCTTCACATAGATACCCAGGGTCAATCTTAACAGCTGACCAACCACTTTCTCTGAAGTGTGTGAAACACAAACCGCAGCTTGACATAGAGTCTGATTTTCCACTGAAAGATCAAATGTAAAATCAACCCTGTGTAATAAATTTCTTTCATCTGCTGTATCTATGAACTCACTCTCTCAGTCTCTACCCAGAAACATTAGCAAGAGCGAATGGGCAACCACAAAACTGGACAAACCAAACTCAAAGCTTTGCCTCACTGCTGAACTGTCTCATTGACACGGAGGTGTGGTTCAACAGCATCACTGCAGCTGATGCCCAACACAGCATCAGTACAACCACCAACTACTCCACCCTCCTCTCAGGGTACAACCCTGAGATACCAAGAGGACATGTTATTCTACACTTGAACTTGTCTCACATCGGCCTCTGAAAGTCGTCCTGCTCGTCATCATTGCTCAGTCTCCTCCACCTCAGCAGACTTCCTGACACTATCAACCACATTTACAAGTGCTTACTTACTTGTGTACTGAGTAACAGTAGAGCTCTGTCCATCAGTATGATTGTCATCTGCCACTGCAGTAACACTGATTTCATACTGGACACCAGCAGTCAGGTTACTAATGTGTATAGATGTTTCAGACACATTTTCAGTCTTAGTGACTTGTCCACCTGTCCACTGTACTCTATAGAAGGAGCTGTTTCCTTCTGGTTTAGTCCAATTCACAGACACAGAGGATGTGTTTAAATTTGTCACAATGAGATTTTGGACTGCTCCAGGTCCTGTGAGTGAAGGATAAATTCACATTGATGTGGAATAGAAAAAAGACTCCTGTCTGCAGCAAGTGCAAAACAGGAGAGCACAGCAGCACATACAAACAAGCTACTGGAATTCAAAAATGTATATGTTACTTGTGACTGAGGCGAATCTATGAGGATCTCCTTCTGTCTTATTGTCTCCAGCAACAGCTGTGACCGTGATTGTGTATTTAGTACCAGCAGTATCAACCACATTTACAAATGCTTACTTACTTGTGTACTGAGTAACAGTAGAGCTCTGTCCCTCAGTATTGTCATCTGTCAGTGCAGTAACACTGATTTCATACTGGACACCAGAAGTAAGGTCACCAATGTGTATAGATGTTTCAGACACATTTTCAGTCTTAGTGACTTGTCCCCCTGTCCACTGTACTCTATAGAAGGAGCTCTCTCCTTCTGGCTCAATCCAATCCACAGACACAGCGGATGTGTTGAAATTTGTCACAATGAGATTTTGGACTGCTCCAGGTTCTGTGAGTGAAGGATAAATTAACATTGAGGAGGAGGAGAAGAAAAAAGACTCATGTCTGCAGCAAGTGCAAAACAGGAGAGCACAGCAGCACCTATAAACAAGCTACTGGAATTCAAAAATGTATATATGTTACTTGTGACTGAGGTGAATCTATGAGGATCTCCTTCTGTCTTATTGTCTCCAGCAACAGCTGTGACCGTGATTGTGTACTGTATTTACTACCAGCAGTATCAACCACATTTACAAATGCTTACTTACTTGTGTACTGAGTAACAGTAGAGCTCTGTCCCTCAGTATTGTCATCTGTCAGTGCAGTAACACTGATTTCATACTGGACACCAGAAGTAAGGTCACCAATGTGCATAGATGTTTCAGACACATTTTCAGTCTTAGTGACTTGTCCCCCTGTCCACTGTACTCTATAGAAGGAACTCTCTCCTTCTGGCTCAATCCAATCCACAGACACAGCGGATGTGTTGAAATTTGTCACAGTGAGATTTTGGACTGCTCCAGGTCCTGTGAGTGAAGGATAAATTAACATTGAGGAGGAGAAGAAAAAGACTCCTGTCTGCAGCAAGTGCAAAACAGGAGAGCACAGCAGTACCTACAAACAAGCTACTGGAATTCAAAAATATATATGTTACTTGTGACTGAGGTGAATCTATGAGGATCTCCTTCTGTCTTATTGTCTCCAGCAACAGCTGTGACCGTGATTGTGTATTTACTACCAGCAGTATCAACCACATTTACAAATGCTTGCTGTACTTACTTGTGTACTGAGTAACAGTAGAGCTCTGTCCCTCAGTATTGTCATCTGTCACTGCAGTAACACTGATTTCATACTGGACACCAGAAGTAAGGTCACCAATGTGCATAGATGTTTCATACACATTTTCAGTCTTAGTGACTTGTCCCCCTGTCCACTGTACTCTATAGAAGGAACTCTCTCCTTCTGGCTCAATCCAATCCACAGACATAGCGGATGTGTTGAAATTTGTCACAATGAGATTTTGGACTGCTCCAGGTCCTGTGAGTGAAGGATAAATTCACATTGTGGAGGAAAATAAAAAAGACTCCTGTCTGCAGCAAGTGCAAAACAGGAGAGCACAGCAGCACCTATAAACAAGCTACTGGAATTCAAAAATGTATATATGTTACTTGTGACTGAGGTGAATCTATGAGGATCTCCTTCTGTCTTATTGTCTCCAGCAACAGCTGTGACCGTGATTGTGTACTGTATTTACTACCAGCAGTATCAACCACATTTACAAATGCTTACTTACTTGTGTACTGAGTAACAGTAGAGCTCTGTCCCTCAGTATTGTCATCTGTCAGTGCAGTAACACTGATTTCATACTGGACACCAGAAGTAAGGTCACCAATGTGTATAGATGTTTCATACACATTTTCAGTCTTAGTGACTTGTCCCCCTGTCCACTGTACTCTATAGAAGGAACTCTCTCCTTCTGGCTCAATCCAATCCACAGACACAGCGGATGTGTTGAAATTTGTCACAATGAGATTTTGGACTGCTCCAGGTCCTGTGAGTGAAGGATAAATTAACATTGAGGAGGAGAAGAAAAAGACTCCTGTCTGCAGCAAGTGCAAAACAGGAGAGCACAGCAGTACCTACAAACAAGAGACTGGAATTCAAAAATGTATATGTTACTTGTGACTGAGGTGAATCTATGAGGATCTCCTTCTGTCTTATTGTCTCCAGCAACAGCTGTGACCGTGATTGTGTATTTACTACCAGCAGTATCAACCACATTTACAAATGCTTGCTGTACTTACTTGTGTACTGAGTAACAGTAGAGCTCTGTCCCTCAGTATTGTCATCTGTCACTGCAGTAACACTGATTTCATACTGGACACCAGAAGTAAGGTCACCAATGTGTATAGATGTTTCAGACACATTTTCAGTCTTAGTGACTTGTCCCCCTGTCCACTGTACTCTATAGAAGGAACTCTCTCCTTCTGGCTCAATCCAATCCACAGACACAGCGGATGTGTTGACATTTGTCACAATGAGATTTTGGACTGCTCCAGGTCCTGTGAGTGAAAGATAAATTCACATTGAGGAGGAAAACAAAAAAGACTCCTGTCTGCAGCAAGTGCAAAACAGGAGAGCACAGCAGCACATACAAACAAGCTACTGCAATTCAAAAATATGTTACTTGTGACTGAGGTGAATCTATGAGGATCTCCTTCTGTCTCATTGTCTCCAGCAACAGCTGTGATGGTGATTGTGTATTTAGTACCAGCAGTATCAGCCACATTTACAAATGCTTACTTACTTGTGTACTGAGTAACAGTAGAGCTCTGTCCCTCAGTATGATTGTCATCTGCCACTGCAGTAACACTGATTTCATACTGGACACCAGCATTCAGGTTACTAATGTGTATAGATGTTTCAGACACATTTTCAGTCTTAGTGACATCTCCCCTTGTCCACTGTACTCTATAGAAAGAGCTGTTTCCTACTGGTTTAGTCCATTTCACAGACACAGAGGATGTGTTGAAGGATGTGACAGCGAGACTTCTGACGGCATTGGGGGCTGTGAACGACATAGAAGTGGGATAAACATTACGGGATATATGGGATATGTGTGAGAATAATTGGTTGTGTGAGAGACTTTGGTTTAAACGTGAGGGAACTTAATTAAACAAACAGGTAATAGTGCTAAATTCTCATATGCATATTTATTTATTTTTAATCTATTTAATTCCCACAAAATATACTTTATTAAAAGTAAGATGTTGCAGCTGTCAAAATGCATTCTTGCACTCATCTTTTCCATATACATCTAACAGATTAAACTCTGGAACATAAATTAATCAACAAAGAGACTTACACAGTGTGACAGTTTCATGGCAATTAATAGAGCAATGAATAGTGATCTCATAGACAGCTCCAGGAGTCAGACCAGTTAGTAAACTATTCACAGGGTCACCTCCCCCAGTGGATATTGTGCAGTTTGGTGTAGGTGCAATGCTGACTGTTGTATTTGTTTTATTTAATCCTAGGGGAGAGAAGAACAAGAGGAATAGGGAACACAACAAACAAACAATCAATGGTGTCAAACACAAAAATCAGTGCTGCGTCAGGTCTTGTATTTATTTAAGTGCAGAGACAAATTAACAAGTCATGTAGTGTACCTCACTGATCAAAATTAAGAAAAAGCAAGTTCATATTTACCCGGACACTGTGCATGGGAGTCCTGTGGAGATGAAGACAGAGAAAAGCAAAGTAGGTCATGTTTGCACCAGCAGAGGTCAGCATTTAGTTTCAAACGACTTTGACGCACCAACTAGAAACTCAGCCTAGTCACTTGGCATCAGTGAATTAAGCAACAACTTACAGTAACAGGTCTGTTACTAGAATAATTAAATGTAACTGTTGTGTAAATGTAAACTATGTTTGTTAGATGGCATCATTTGTAACCCTTGTTCACACATGCCATAAGAAGTTGTCCTTCCTATGAAGAAAAACATTTGATGCATCTGGACAGGTTCACTTTTTTCTGCTTAATCCCAATATGAAGATTTAAATTATGTTTCAATGCCTTCCCATACAATTTAAATTTGGTGGATATATTCTAAACATTTTACTGGACGGTCTATCAAATTTACAAGAAAGGCTGCTTGTATAAGGCTGAAGAAGGCTTATTTAATTCAAATATTTTCTCACTTCAAACTACAAAGCCTTTTATTTACCATTGGTCCAATGGATAGATTTATATGTTCACACCATAAGCACATATAATGAAATCCACCTCTAGTTCTAACTTATTTATTTTAAATTACTACGAAGAAACAAACTATTTAAAGCAGTTTTTATATCATTTACCAAAACACGTGATTTTTACTTGTGCTAAGAAACATGCAAAAGGTCAAAATTATGGCGCAAACTCTCAACCGATGATTTTGTGTCAATGAGTACAAGAAAGTAGACCCTAATACACATCGATCAGTATTCATTGTGTTGAGAGTATAGGACTTCCCTCTTGTAGGATCGCATTTGTATATTTCATTTCTCTCCAACTCAAAAACAACTATTAACAAATGCTGATCACAGCAAACAATAAAATCACATACTTGTGCATGTGACCAAGCAATTTCATGTCCATACAGCTCAAACTCTGCCTTTCAACTGTGGTCACACCAGTATCCTGCTATCAGGACTAAACACACAGCCCTAATTCCATTAATTAATTATTAGCTTAAACTTAAACAGACTAAAATCACTCACTGACAGGTTGCTTTTCAGTCATGTTTACCACACAGCTAAACATTAAATACATGCCATCATTGTTCAAACCTGCATCCTTCTCTCCCCAACAAAGATCACAGATCACAGATCAATTATTAACAATGAGAGAATATACTTTACCATTATTCATTTAAATATACCAGTGTGCAAATATGTTTCCTTGTGTTCCTTGTGTGTGGTATTGTACATAAAAAAAAAATGTAGAGTGAATTGTAAGTTTTATATGGAAAAAAGCATTACAGACGAAGAGATTCTAAAAAATTGCTATTATCTAACCAGGAAGCTGAGAAAGAAAAGGTCCATTCTGTATTAAATGTTGCCCCTTTACCCACCCATCCCAGGAGACTGGTGTCCTCACATGTCCACACATAATTTTTCCTTTTCTATTCACAGCAGTGACCCTGCCCTTCCTCCCAATCCCCTGAGACTCTATTCTTCTTTCTAAAGGACAAGGATGCCACGCACAGTGGTACACCAGAAGTTCAAGAGTTAGGTACTGTGAGGGCCTGATGGAGAGCCTTTACATTGTGTATGAGAGGGTCAGTCACTACAATAGAATATGCCAAGCATTGAGAAACATTAAGTGTTTTCATGACTAAGTTTTACATAATCTCAGATAGCGCTAGTGGAGACGGGTGTTTGAGACTTTCACATTGGCCATAATTTAAACATATAGCATATAGTGGGCAGAGTTGTAAGATCTCCTCTGTCTGCAGTTGGGTTTGGACATTGGTTGGTTGGGATGCACAAAAATCAATCCCCTAGTTTGACAAATATATTCAGGAAGTATAAATTAAAGCAGAAGTAAGCGGAATATTTGTGTTAATATAAATCTTCAATAGTTATATCTTCCGACGGGAAACACTTACATACAGTGTTTGGTCCGAAACACGGGTCTGTCAATCACTCTGCTCTGCTGTAAGCCGAGGAGAAAACTTCTTGTATACTTCCTTGTATCCTACAACCTTTATCCAATGAGGAGGGAGAACGGCATGAAGGGCTGTGTGTGCAGCCAAGGGATGCGCCGCGCGTGAATGTGGTGACGTAGGGACGAGGACCAATAGATCCATGACGAGGGCGGGGACTGCTAACTCCATCTGCTGACAAGAAGTCAGCCAAAACGACCAGATCGCTTACTTCTGCTTTAAGGTGTTTAAATTTTGAATTTGATAAAGTGCTAATAATTGCCAAATGTATACTGTTGCTTCTTTTGGAGTGTGAATTTTAACATCAACATCATTTGTGGCAATTTACTCTATTTTCTCAACCAGTAAACAGGTTGCCCATGCAACAAAAGCCTGATACAATGTTAGCTTATGATTCCTCTGTGCCATTATCCAAAATCTCATATTCAACACACCGCCTCTTGGGATTAATTACATTACATTAAAAATAAGTATAGCCTATTCAAGTTTGTGTAACTGACTGAGGACGCATCTTTCTCCAGGACTCCTGGTTGTTGTTTTTTGTGTGTGTAATGTGGTCACTTGCACACCCCTAAAGAACTGTATCACCAAGTTCGGCAGCAATTTGCCAGGGGTTGCTGACAGCAAACCCCGGCTTTCAGCCTCTTTTAGCTTTGCTTACACATTTCCTGAATGGCTCATCACTCTCTTTAACTCTTATTTCCAATCGAAACAAGCAAAACATTCTCCGCAAAATTGTAGCTTGTTGCTTGTTGTAAAAAGAATAGTGTGTGTCTGTCATGCTTGCTAATGGTGCTATAGTATTAATCACCAAACTACTGCTAGACAGGCTAGTTAGCAGGATGAACAGGAATGTGGCACCTGGCTAAAGTGTCTGATATTTTCCTCAGGCAGAGGTGCAGACCAAAAGAGGGGAGAGTAATTACAGCTGCATTCGGTGTAACAGAAAACCTTGTCAGTGAGTTTGCATGGAAATTACCAAGGACCTAAAATTGACAAATGGACTGCATGCCTACTAATGTCTGTTAGACATGCGCTTTTAGCTATGTGGGGTTGCCATGAAAAAGATATGAATATCTGTGTAGCATTTGAGTATGTTTCTATTGTCCCCAAATCGCCAAAAATGTTTCATGCAATAGTATGATGGGACATTTTTTAATAATTCACCGACTATCACTCTTAGTTACCAGAGACACAAGTTTAGTGTAGCCTATTCAAACCTCAACAAGAGTGTTTAGTAGTTGAGACATTTTATAAACTCATTTTACAGAGCAAAACTGCACCACTGTTGGTGTCCAAAAGAAGTGATAATGAATTAAACTATTTCAGGTCCACAAAAATATGGTAACGGTCACATTCCAGTATGTGAAAGATGCATCTTAACACAATGACAATCTCATGTTTGCATGTAAACAGTCATGTTAAACTGACCTCTGGGGATGCGATCTCTCTGAGCCATGACTCCCGAATGTTTAATTTTCCTTGGCCCTCTTCCTAAGAGTCACTTATTTTCTCTTGACTAAACAAACAAAACAATGTCTCAAGCCATTATGCCTTGGCACTAGCTCAGAGAGCAATAAAGTCCCAAAGTCTCATTTGGGAAAAACTGCCCCAGAAACACTAAAGTTCAAATCATGGACATCATTTTTGTTATGAATCATCGGCTCCACCCATCTGGACATCCCCCCCTCACTGCTTTACTTACTTTATTTTATTTTTTTCTTACTTTAACTTTATTTAACCCTCATTTCTAGCCACATGGGCTCATTATGGTTTTTATTCTTTCAGTCTTAAATGTACATGTTGCATTTTAAAGCCAAGCTTCTGTCCTGTTTTACACCTCTCTTTTAGAACTGATAATGCTGACTTCTATGGTTCTGATGCTGTGCAATGCTGCTTTGTCTATTGCCCGTATGTCTGTCACTGTACGTAGCCTATTTCTATTGCTTGTATGTCTGTCACTTTACTTATGTCTATTGCTTGTATGTCTGTCACTGTACTTATGTCTATTGCTTGTATATCTGTCACTTATTGTATTGTTGCTATACGTCTCTATGCGCACTTTTGCCCAAGACAAATTTCCCCTTTTGGGGACAATAAAGTTTATCTAAAAGAAAATACAAATAATGTACTTTTTGCTACTACACACAGCTCAGAATACGAAGATTTTCATTTCTTATTACTAAAGCCATTAGACATTAAGCAAGGGCGATATTGAGTTTGTATTGTGAAACTGGGACTCAGCCAATGACCTGTTTGCCCTGTGTTCTGTATCTGTGCCCTCTGACTGGGCCTGTCTGCAGGAGGAGGAGGAAATGGCTGTACTGACCACTATATAAACATTACATCAACCCTAAAGGCAGGCTCTCTGAATCCCTCTCATTCCTAACAGTCTGCCTTTGCTGCTCACCTCCTGATAACGCCCCAGTTCCTTCCTTCATAATAACACTCGGACCCAAAAACAATCAAAAAATCACCTTAAAAGCTATTTGCTCAAGAATCAACCTACTTAACCTTAGCTTCTCATAATCTGATAACTTGAAACAAAAACAGGTGGGGAAAAAAATTGCACAGTACATTTCTCCTCCTTGAATTACGCAAAGTTGCATGAGGTTGTGGGGTTGCTGATGGTGCCCTTGTTGACTTGCTGAGTGGAGGAAATGGATTCCTCTACAGCTGTAAATTATGCAAAATAATGTTATCTGATTCAAACTGAAATGTGTGTTGGGTGTGTGTCTGCGTTTGGGTCTTGATCATTAGAAACAAAAATGCTGGAACCCATAAGTTAAATGGACCATGTGTGTATGTGCCTGTGCGTGTGCATGAGATTTGATACCGACAGCTTCATCAGAGCATAACGGACAATAGTTAATTTGTTATATATTAACTTTAAATACAAAACGTAATATGCTGGTAAAGGCTGCCTTCCCTAACTTTAATACATTATCTTAGTTTAGTAGCCTACAGCCTGTATTTTTTAAACCAAGCTGCCTTTGGGTTTCTCAATTTCTACCAATAGTGGCCATTGGCAAGTTGGCACAGATGACCTCAAAATTAAGCCTGACAAAATTAATCATACATGGATTTTTGAAAGTTTGTTTATCCATCACAGCAAATTAACAAAGCATCAATGCCATCAAATACGTTGTGACGTAATATGTCAGAACACTGTTGTGCATCAATCTTTGTATTTCATAGTGAGACCACAGTGTAGGTGTAGCCTACTTTTAATAAAAATCTGATGAAATAACATTAAAACATCGTCCATATTATGTGTGGTGAGATTTGGTTAAGTTGTAATCCTCACTTTCTTTTGTCAACCTCTAATAAATTGGCAGATTGTTCTCTATTTAAAGTTCATTGCCTCCGTAGTTTCTCATGCGCAGACTACTCATTGTTTCTGTGTTAACATAACTTTGTGGCACTTCCTGAGCCTACCCAAAGACCCCTGATAGCACATCTGAACAGCATGAAGGACTCTAAGGTCAAGCACTGGGCTGTACTTCATACTTCCAGTTCTTTACATTCAACCATCACAGATTGTACTGTTCCTTCCTCTGCCGTGCCATGTGTACTCCTCTCAGGCAACATTTGGGTTTATTTTCCATTATCAAACAATCTATTTACCACTTAATATTTAACCACTTACAATTTCAAACTCTTCAGTCCATTTTGCTTTGAACTGCTTAATTTTGCTCTTCAAAAATCAACAGTCTTTCACCAGCACTAAGTCAGTCAGAAGGTTTATTACAATATTCTGTGTTGATGATCTGCAACTTTTTACTGCATGAAATTTGTTTCTAACTGCATTACCTGACATGGCAGATTGTACCAATAAACACTGGCATCTTAGCCATTTGGCTTTACTGTGCAGTACAACATACAAAAAGAAGAGAAACCTCTATCACATGGTCTTAACGAGTTCTGTTGCATTAAGCGACAGTTGAGTTTTTCTGTGCTTATACTGTATATATTAACCTATTAATCAATTTCTACTTAATGTAAAGTATAAGGTGAAATGGATGCTCATTAGTTTTCATTTATAATGTCGTAGCTTAGTCTGATTAAGTTGTATATTATGTATAGGTCTTTTTTGTGTTATATAAGATCAAATAGAGAAATATTTGTTCAGTTTTCTTGAATTAATTGCATTGAGCTACCTACCCATGGCCCTTGTGGCATCTGTTCAGTTTTTAGGTTTGATTACACATTTGTAGTCAATATAATATAGGATTTGCAGTGTAATAGCATTTCAGTGAGAATACAAATGGCATATCACTCCATGAGAGAAATCCAATATGGGCGTCTTCATCTGAAATGCTATAGGAACATGAATCATAAAACAATGCCGAAAGCCATGTCTAAAAATATCCACTGCCTCCAAAACTCCCTGCGCATGGCAGCTTTAGCTATGACTGTTTTGTCTCCAGGTATCAGCCTCCCACACCACAGTCCTGCTGCTGCTATCGTGGGCCACATCAGAGGCTATGGAAATGAGTGACGTAGTATTTACTGTCCCCAGCACTGTGCTGCGCTGTTCAGCCTGCTGAGCTGCTGGATGCAGATACCCATCAGAGTACAATTTACTTGCCATTAGAGCTTCCTCCTAGTGCTGCTGGCAATGCAACAGGAGGAAGATGTGCATGAATGCATACATATCCACACCCACAAGATCTGAACACATAGGGCTGGGTTATCACACTGATCAGAAGTCAGTATTAATGTTCAAAATGTGTTAAAGTGGAGCGTGGGGTGTGATGTGTGCTCGTCTTCTGAGGGGAAAGAACGAGAGAAAGTGCTATGTCGGTTTAGTATTATTAGTGACTGGCCTCTTCATGGTTAAAGGGTGTGATTGTGGCCTTTAAATTACATAAAAGAAAATATGACTAGCCTGTATGCTTTCTGTGCTCTCAAGAACAGTGCATCCTGGGATAAGCTGCTTCCTCGAGTGGCATTAAACAACATGGATGGTTTAGAAACTGTATGTTTCCTCCTTTTAACAATCGTTAAATTTTACATTTTATATTCGACTCTCTTCACTTCTACCAACTTTGGCTCTCTCATATGCAGATGTATATGAAAAAGTGCAGAGGCATTAAATAATTGACTCTACTAACCACCATCAACAACCACGGCCATGCCACGTCTTCATCAAGTAATCTTAAATGGTAAAGTTTACAATACAATGTCAATGTCAAACATCTCTAAGATGTTTCCTTTCATGTTTTGTAATGAAAAGCTGTGATAACATGTCCTTAAAGCACTGTCCACTCACATTTTTGAATGCACAGAAGCCAATGTTATAAACAAGACTAGCTCAAACCCTAGTTTATTACTGGACAGTGTATGTTCAGTGTGTGACATTGAGGATGTAGTTAGAATATTACTACTATTTTCAATGGGGAGCAAAACACTAATTAGCATAATGACATCATTGCATAGCATTTGCATTCTGATAGAATATTACTACTATTTTCAATGGGGAGCAAAACACTAATTAGCATAATGACATCATTGCATAGCATTTGCATTCTGATTAGTATGAACTCATTTTAGCCCCTTATCTGTTTGCCTCTCCTAGCATCTGTTTGCCTCTCCATGTATTTATACTGTATTTCCATAAAGTTGAATTCTTTTTGAAGGTGTTCTCATTTACATGTTTTTATGTTTCTGTTGAACAAGTTAGATATAGTGAGTGACCCTTTAATAAGTAGTCAAAAGTTGCTAATGTTTGTCCAGACCGTGGCTAGGTGTATTGTTAGGTGCTGTAACTATGTAAACTGCCTGTAAAAAATGACAACCTAGAAACAATTAATTTTTGAAAGATCCATTCAACAGACTAGTCTACAGCCATGCTGCTTGAATACAGACATTTCAGCACCTGGCTGTCATTGGCACCGAGCAACAACATACCACAGAAAGCTCTGTCTGTATATTACTGTAATTTTGACATTTTAAATCCTGCTTGATGCACTGTATCATCCAATTTGAAAAGCCGGGATAACCAAGTCATAGAGAGACAAGTAAAACAGGAAAAAACTAATAATTTTTCACCCCCTCTTAAGCCTTGTCTGGCCATGATTCGCTCAGAGGACACTGATGAAATGATAGCCATCTGCTGACAATAAGGCCTTTGAGGCTGAGAGAGGAGCCTATGTCTCATTTACATGGACTGGGGAACTGTGACTCTTTGTAATTCATTTTGTACAAGCTGAACTTCCAGCCAGCCTGGGTCGAAGGCAGCATGTTTGGGGATGTAAATTTGAGACTGGACAGCCTTGATATGGTTGAATAGTGGGTGGAAAGTGCAATGTCCCACAAAGGAGGACTTGATTTGTGACTTCTGCTTTTTAGAACAATGATTGGACGCAAGACAAGGAGGCTCATGCTTTCTAATCCAGATACTGTAGAGACAAGTACTTGTGTTCAGAAGGGCGTCAGACCTCAAGTCATCACACGTCATCCACATTTCACATCAGCATAGGACACTAAAACAGCAGCTATAGCAAAAAAGACTGTGTGGTCATCAGACCGAGTCCATGGGCACAGACGGCAGTTCTTTAAAGTGTTAGAAAACATAATATTTCCTTATTCCAAGATGTTTCCCACTGATAGCCACATCACCATGGTCTCATTTCTGCAAACTGTGAGGAGGCTGCAGACAGAGAAAGACACAGTGATGGGAACAGAGAGAGGCTCCATACATGATAAACTCATGCAAAGTGTTGTACTTTTCCTGGGTCATTAGTGGGTGAGTGTTAAACTTTGCACGCACTTTATCTTGACAAGCCGTACTCTATTTTAAAACTTCTTTTTAATCCCACTTCAAAGTGATTTGCATGATGACAAAACAAAAACCATTACACAAAAAGCTCCTTAATGTTAGAGTACTTGATGTTGTGTAGACTGAAAACATGGCTGAGAGAAAAGACAAAATCATTAAATGAGTCCAAACAAAAAACTGGATTATGCATTAAGATGTGGTGTGTGTGGCCTTCAGGTGTCATCCATCAATCAGCCTAGCTGAGCATCGTAAGGTGCAGAGCAGACTGACAGACTTTAGCCTGGACTGTCTTACAGTTAAGTTGGTTGTTGATGTTTTTAGTGGTTGAGCTACTCCGCAGTACATGAATGGAAAATGTCAATATTCAAAAACTTCATTTACTGTAAGGGAAGCGTCAGATTTCCCCTTTATGAAACTTCCTTCAAGCTTTCACCCAAACTATGTTTCCATGTTTGTCATCACACATCACAAACTAAATTCAACATCTGACGCTTTCTGAAAACTGTCAAGAATAATCCCTGTGACAGTGCAAGTCAATGTAATGGTTATGAAAGCAAACATAAGCTGTTGTCCTTAAATTGCTCGGGTGTTAAATGTCATTTATTAGGAAATTATGAACAACAACTCATCCCTCCCTGACTTGTTTCCGTGACGTAAGATAGGCGCAAAGGCGTTGCAAGTGTTGGACGCTAACATTCTCCATTAACTTCCTGTCAAACGCTCAGACACAGGTGTGTACAAACAGGTGACAAATTAAAGGAAAAACCTGAAAAATCAGTGGAGAGGACAACAATGGCCCCGTTCATAGGGCAGAAGGGTTCACCCAAATTAAGACCTGTGAGAGATTTTGGACTCATACGTTAGACAGTGCTCTCCACGGCCAAATGAAGAAGTGTTGTTACGTGACAGTTTTCAGAAGCGTCCAGAGAAACCTATGTCAAAGAGCATCAAAGCTCCTCAGGCAACAGATCATTGAGACAATTTTATGTAGGTTTTTCCTTTAATTTGCCCCTCTTCTGTATATCCAGGTGAGAGCTATGAGGAGAGAGACATCAATATACTGTCATGCAAGTTTAACAGAATAAGACAACTACAATGATACTACTAGAAAAAGGATAATAAGGGGTAGAAAAAGGGGAAATCAACAGTGCAAAATAGAGTCGTATAAAAAAATACATGTGTTTTGTCTCACATAACCCGGGATTATGTGTTATCTACGTTAACATCTTGTCACAAAAATATCCTATCTCAAAATGCCTCTAATTATCTAGTAAACATGTCGGAATAACCTGCTTCAAAGGTTTGTGTGAATCGATTCCATTAGTTCCATCTTTCCTCATTTAATATGTTGAATATAGTTTTACATAAGGTAAAAAAAAAAAAAGTTTAAAAAACACACACACACTTTCACCTGTATACTGTATATATTGTCCTCAGTAATTATTTCCAGGTGTCCAACAGCTGAGACAACCAGGACTCTAATCCCTAATTTTATTTTAAAAAAACATCATGTTTAAAGTGTAACAGGTTGGGAATGATACATTCCCAGCTGTCGTGTGTCTGACTGTCCAACTTTAGGAGAAATCCTGATCATGAGTCTCAGCCCAGTGATCAAAGACAAATAACCATGTATTCTTTTTGTTTCCGTAATGTGAACACAAAGTAAATCTTTGACTGAATATAACCTGGTTGCTTTATGAGCCATCATCAGTCTTTGAACCTGCCTTTCTCTACTGTATCAAAAAAACAACTGTGCTTGTGGCTGCCTCACATTTGCATGTGGCCTCCGTTGATCTCTGCTCAACACATCTATGCTTCATAGAAGTTGGCTACATTAATTGACCATTGTGCCTTTACTTCCTACTGAAACCAACAGTTACCTTGTCACTCGACACTTGCTACCAAATATCAGTGCATTTCATAAAAAGACACAACAAAACAGAAATATTAACTTGACTAGAGTCTTCTTAATTGCTATTTCTGCATCTTTTGCTTTATCTCCCAATCCTCAATGTAAAAAAACAAACAATACAGATCATAGTGGGAAAAAAGGGGCCAATTAAAAAACACATGTTGCAATGTGGTTTTGTCCTGAGGAAAATGTTGTTCTATCAAGAAAATACTGAACAGCTGTAGGAATAGAGGCACAAGATGGACAATTTCATTTTTCACCTTGTTTCTCTGCTACTGTCCAACTAAATTAAACTATGAGCGCTTTCTAAACTAACTCTTCTTTTGGTGTGTCCTGGTCAAGGTGTGGCAAACATTGCAGCTGCCAATAAACGAAGCCATTTCTGACTGCAGTGACGAGAAGTTCCAAAAACGGCAATGACTGGTGTCAAAGGCGTACATGTGTAATTATTCATCCAAATGCCCTTCTCTTCTGCCACTTCTGCAATTAAGTAGCCTACATTCTCAGCATTGGTTTATTTATCTATACTTTTTTTCTTTACAAAAGAACTTGGCACATCATAAACAGGACGGTTTATTAGGTAACAACTAAGTCAGTGTGTGTGATTCCCTGGTGTGATGATTCGAGGCTGCAGGACTGACAGGGTCACTGAGCTGCACCTCATTCCTTTCCTGACCCCTTTGTGTTGGCCACACACATCCTCACATGCCATTCTCCTCTTCTGTCAACTTTTCTGGTTCTCCAGAAAGACCAGCGGGACAAGGACAGGTGGCTCTGTGGCTTGCTCTGTGCCTCAGGCTTTACTGTCTGTTATGCAAGTTTGGGCTTAGATTGACCTAATGATTAATATTTATCACACACTGGAATCAATGACCTGTTAAATCCTGAATAAATCCTTAACCATGTCATCTATCAAGCACTTCATCTGAGTATCTGCTTTAATGACCACAATTGGAATGAAGAACTGAAAAATGTGATAAAAGAACAATGTCCAGCTTTGACTAAATACATTCTCTCCACATCTTCTTCCAGTAAATAGTCCACTATTGTTAAACTGACTTGAAGGTCGGCATATTAATTACTTGTGACATAAATATGAATCCAATTAAAACCCTCAAAGGTCCATTGTTCATCTTATAATAAGTCATGACAATCTCGGACTGCCACCGGGAGCAAATCAGTTTCTAA
This sequence comes from Trachurus trachurus, assembly GCF_905171665.1. Classification (NCBI taxonomy): domain Eukaryota; kingdom Metazoa; phylum Chordata; class Actinopteri; order Carangiformes; family Carangidae; genus Trachurus; species Trachurus trachurus. The sequence goes on from NC_139897.1 coordinate 19,942,566, forward strand.
CGGTTAGGATGTATTTTTTCCTGTTTAGTTTGTAAACTTTCCTAAAGCAACCACCGGTTCGAGGTTAAATACTTTTACAGCTACCTGCGCAACAGGTGCAGTCACACCCGATAACAAACGACCTTCACCATCCAAACAAAGCGCCCCGTTGTCGTTTCAAATGAAAACTTCCAACAACAACGAAAAAGAAAGGAAAAGAAAACCCACACCAGATTAGTTTAGTTGTGTTCAAACTGGAGATGAAGGAAGGTCTTCTTACCCTGAGGAGAGCGATGAAGACCAGGAGAGTCCACGAAGAGACGCTGGAGCGCAGCAGTGGCTTCATGATGCCGCTCGCTCGGGGTTGGGGGGAAAAGATTTTGGAGCCTCTTTCTACCCGCTGAGAGCCTTCATGTCCAATATAGCTACTCACTCAGACCATTACCTGTAGACTGTTTGTCACTACTAACGCGCTCCGTGAACATCGGGTGAACTGAAAAAAAAAGAAAAGAAAAAAAAGAAAGCGAGAAGGGGAAACTTTCTAACGGGGAGGAGGGGCGGCCCGGCGCGTCACTCGGGGAAGTTGAGTGGAGTTGCTGCCACTCCTCTCATCCTCCTCTGCTCACAGGCTCTGCTCCACTATCTCCCACCGATGTGTCACAGCCTCAGCTCCACTGCTCTAAATGGAGGTGGGGGTCCGGGGTGAGGAGGTGGGGGGGGGGGGGGGGGGGGGGGGGGGGGGACTATATGAGGAAAGGGCTGCCCGGTCATGCAGAAATGAAAAAGAGTCATCCCACATTCTTGCCATAACTTGGCCACGCAGGGTGAAGGAATGTATCCGTGGTGGGGTCCTTTTACTAACACCACACAAAACCGAGCGAGCAAAAGCAAATGTTTTTTAATAAACGTCCCTCAAAGTTTTGCAGCTTGCCCCAAATCAGAGAGTTCACATGAGCAGGGCCATAGCGAAGAATGAAGTGCTCGGGGCAGGAGAGGGGACCTCAGGCTGAAGGACACATGGCCTCTTAAGGCTTGTCCGCTTAAGACCAGATAAAAGTTTTTGGTGATTTTCATAAGCAATAAAAGACTAAAGTTTAGCAATTATAAGATGAGATAGCCTATATTTTTGATCAGGTTTGTTTGTCTATCATGTAATTTTCTGCAGGTTTTGAGAAGTATAAAGCAAAAGAGACAAAAACCTCTGTTAATCGAGTTGGAACTATGTTATTCGTTTTGCCTGTAAAGTTAACGGGATAGTTCAACATTTTGGCATATTGGCCCAATGCCATAATCCCTATAGTTTTAGGAGTAGTTTTGTTACCTTTAATTGTCGATGCAAACTATTTTTAGAATGGCCGAGCCAAGCCGTGAGCTGCTCAGAGCTACGCTACATTGGATAATGAGATTTCTTGGTTTCCCTCATCAAACTCATCAAATACACAATCAGACGACTCCAAAATGGAATGGAATCTATTCGTGGCGGACATAATGAATGTATGGGAAACACTGCATGTCCCCAAAACTTATCAGGCAGGTCTCCAGGATGTCAAGTAGCCAATGTAACAATTGCCGATGAGAACCGGTGTCAAAAAGGAAAAAAGAAAAAAAAAATGATCACGGACTTCATGATTGATTACCATGGCAATGATGAAGCTTCGATTTTTTTGGGTCAGCCCTACTCTCAGGTAATATTGCTTAATTAACGACAGGGGGTGGAGGGATAAGGTAAGGCTGCAAGGTGATGTCCTTGTCCTTGTCCTACGTTGTTTATTGGAGCGGAGAGCCACGGGATCCAGCAAGATGAAGCTGTCCCTGTGTCTTTACTCTACTCACGACCTAAAATTTATTTTTCTAAATTTATTTAGTACGAATTAAGTTGACAGTTAACACTACAAGTCATAAATGTCATAAAATAGTTACACTATTATAAGAAAGTGTATGGGCAGCACAATCAGATCTGTGAATCTTTAATAATATCACTTAAGAATATTAGCCTATTATTTTTCATGACTGACTATTTTAATTTATAAGTTTGATTATTTTCAAATCACAAATTGACCATCACATCTTCCAAGACTCTAAGGCTGCATTGTCTAATCAGCAGTCCAAACCTCAAACATAAATAAGAGTGTAACCTGCTCTGGTGGTAGAGCGTATCGTCCACTAATCAGAAGGTTGGTGGTTTGATGCCCGGCTCCTCCAGTCTGCACATCTAAGTGTCTGATTGCCTGATGGCTGTTCATCGGTGTATGGGTGTGGTATGTGTGACATATGTGTGTGTGGATATGAAATGTATTATAAAGCGCTGAGAAAATGCTGTGAAAGGGCAGTATATTTACCAAACACAGACATTCCTTGCATCTGACAACCAGGACTCAGGCCAGAGTTCATATTTTTTCTGGGTAAATGATTCATGATTGTTAGTACCAATGAAATAGACTTATTTTAGTCAGAGGTCAGAGAGGTCATATAAACCGAATAAAGATTCAGAGACTGAATACTAGAGATTTGCACTTGCTCTAACTTTCAACACCTCTGTTCTCTCTCCTTTAAAGAATTGTGAATAAAACAAAATACAGGAGTGTGCGATAAGGACTCGCCGTGTAGTCTATTTATAGAATAATATAATCAGCGTTGTCACATAGCGTTGTACAGGGAACAAGCAAATACCAGACACATCTTGAGCACGGGTGTGAAAACGGACACTTTTTGTCTTGACACTATGTAAAACAAAAAAACAAAAAATACATAATTATAGTAACATTAACAAAGTAAAAAAAAAAAAGGACTTGCAAAGTGGAGTATTAAAAACTCCTCTCAAGCCAAGATGATGGTCAGAACCTGCTTACTACTTGAGCATTTAACACTTAGGTCCAGCCCTTCAGCTACATATCAGTATTTGCAATTTGACATTTGAATCCCTGATATAATATTCAAATAGTCTCTGTATGATAGACACAGAGCTCACTGGGAAGATTACAGGACATGTTGAACAATTGGCAGGTGCCCAGGTGTGAGCGCCGGTGCGTCCATCTGACGAACATCTCTGCCTAACGCACCGCCGATGGTGCCATTGTGGCAGCCGGAGGGTTGTCACCCTTCACTGATCTTGCGGTCTCTTAATCCCGGAAACATTTACAGTATTTTACGTAGAGGTGAACCAGGGTGTGGTGTTTGGCTGTAGGAAGTAATGATCTATTGTGGACATTGAAACAGATGGTCAAGTTCAGCTCTCATGTTCTCCTCCAGGTGACTGAGGGGGTCACTCACTTGACTGAGCTGTACCAATGGTTTTGTGTACATAATTGTACCTACTGTTGTTGGCTTACAACTCATTTTATAGCTCTTCTCTATACAACTAACTTAACTTAATGGTCTTTACTTTCTTCCTTTGAGACCTTGGACCGCACATATTCAGTAGAAGCCAGGCGCACCCATTTGTGGATGTAGTTGTTGGCCAGTCCAGTCCATCAGGAAGGCAGAGTGGAAATGGAAACAAGCACAGTGGCTCCCTCGTTTCCCTTAAAGGTCTCATGTCCACGTATCAGCGTGCTGTCAAAGTGGCTAGAAACCCGTACTAAATAACATCCGTGACCTGCTTTTACCATACGAGCCTGACCGCTGCCTGAGATCCGCCGGCGCAGCCTTGCTTACGGTCCCGAGGTCCCATCTTGTCACTAAAGGTGACCGCCCGGGCCTTTGCTGTCCGTGCTCCACAGCTGTGGAACTCCCTGCCCGGTGATCTCAGGCAGGCGAGCTCAGTGGCTTCTTTTAAATCTCTTCTTAAAACTCACTTTTATCGATTGGCCTTCTCTTAATTTTGTTTTATTATTGTTGTATGATTACTTTGTTGTGGGTGGGTGATTTTTAAATTTTAAGTCCAATTTTATCTCTCTTGGTGGTTTTATTAAGTTGTTGCCAGAAAATATTTGACCTGTTTTATTTCTGTTGTTGTTGTACAGCACCTCGTAACTTGTTTTTGAAAGGTGCTATATAAATAAAGTTATTATTATTATTATTATTATTATTATTATTATTATTATTATTATTATTATTATTATTATTATTATTATTATCTTGTGAGTTGTTGCTGAGTGAAAGTGAAATAATTGTTCTGGCATAACCAGAACAATTGGCATTTGGGTTCTAGAAGCTCATTGCTCATTTTCCGATTCCCAGGGTTTTATCAGCATCTGCAATTTATCTATTTTTTTTTGCTTTATTTTATCAGCATCTGCAATGCAATAGATTCAACTGGACAAACTAACAACTGAGCAACAAAACATGTGACAGTGCGTTTCTAGTAAATTAAACAATCAGTTTAGTGATCACATTCTCTCTGTAGTCAAAATTCTGTAAATGCCGTTTTATTATAGTTCATTGTATCACTCTTGCCAACTTTGAATAAAAGGCTCTGATTGGCATGACCTGTCTCAGGACAAAAATGCCATTGTTGAGAATGAAAAGGGAAGCTCCTGATTGGACTGTTTCTAGGGCACCAGAACATTACTGTAATATCCCTTGTAAGAAACTTTGGTCAGTCATATTGTTGGACAGGTGTAAATATTTCCAAGGCTTCTCAGAGTTTCCCTGACTTCTAGAGTGGCAGACTGCAGGACTTAATTCATTTTATACATAAAAACTGAGATGTTGATTTCACTTATAATAGTGGGAATAGATTGATTAGGAATCAGGAAGAGATGACAATGACAGGGCATTAAATAACAAATAATGAAAAAAAACATTTTAAATAAAAGAAGAGGGGGATTTTAGCGAGGATAAAATGTCAGATCCTGATGGGGCAACTACATGTGATGCTCTCAATTTTTTTGGAACCAGACCATTGACATTTTGTGGAGTACTGTGGGAGGTTGAGTGGCCAGAGCATGAGAGTGGAGGGGTGTGTAGAGCAGACAACTAGGTTTATTTCAGCAAATGTTCAACAGGTCAACAAAGGCACATGTTGCCACTCTCCATGAAAAGAAGGTAGAGTTCAGCCTCTAATTTAGTTTTAATACGCTGCACATGTGGGTACAGTTAAAACAATACAAAAGGTAGGTGGTGCCAAGATAAGTTGTCAAGACAATTTTACAATAAGAACAGACAAGTTATAATAACAAAATGTGCATCTTTTACTGGCACACACAACTCTCCAACATGATAACCCAACTGACTTGTGGCTCTGCTGAGGTAGTGCAATGCTAACTGCTTGCCCTCTGTGGCAGTCATTGGTCATTCATCTTTATTTTTCATACTTCTGCTTGTTTACAGATCTAAAGTATTAATAAGTACTAAACTATCCATTATTATATTTCCAGAAGCAGCCACACCATCCTCTTGGCTTCGTTGAAAGGTAAGACAAATATTTTTAATTACACTGAAAGTGCTCGGCTATGTGGTTGCCCAGTTTATTTTGGGTGACAACAATGTTGACATACTGACAGTATAAATATTAGACTGAAATGACTAAAAAACAAATGCTGTCCAAAGTGTCCATATTAATAGTAGTTTATGATGAAATTACCCTGCTGTCCATGCTATACCAGATTCCATACAAATTGTGATATAGTCACTGACCAACATTGTTTATTCTACTTACTCACTTATTATTACCTAATAATTTACAGTAATAATTGTACTACACTATAACTATGAAGCTTATACTACAACTTGGTATTATTCTAACCGTTATTTCATGCCAATTTCTTCACATTAAAACACAATTACTGTAATAAATGGCCTGCTTGATCATCATTTCTTGCTAATATCTTCACATTACCACATAAATAACGCCCTGCAAATTTAAGCATTACTTTGTAATCTTACAAAAACATCAGGGGCAGCATGTATTTTGCTGTTGACCATGTAATAATAAATGTGAGGTAGCCTTCAGACACAGGTTGTTGACTGGACATTGTAGAACAATGTGATGTAAACAAAAACTGCTGCTGCTGTTTGAGTAGCGCTGTATGTACCACCACACTGTTAACTTCAGTTCAATCAGCCTGTGATGTTTAGGCCCAAGGCTGAACTATGTTTATGAATTCATGAAGATACCATCCAGATACATACATACCAGATCCCAAGTCCCCCTGCCTGCACACTATCATCATCTCACACATGAAACGCATTGACTCTTGATCGAGATGGCGGGAGACATTATACAAACACAGAAAAAATACATACTTTATACTGTACAGTGTACACAGCAACAAACGCACCAATGGACAGAGCAGCAGCCGTGCATAAAAACAGCCAAGCATGCTGCAACAATCCCCAGAGGATTACATAACATTTCCTTGGGAATGGTGGGTCATAGTGACCACTTCATATCATCTCTATCTCCATTAGCCAACATCAGCAGACCTCTTTTAACAGCCATTATGAAACTGTCAGTCACAAAGCGATGGCAGCTTCGGCATCCCGTGTACTATTTAAAGGTCAGAAAATCAGCCACTCACCACAGCACATCCATAGTAATGCAACACAAGTATTAAGAGGATGTTAATGTTGCACAAACGTGTCAGAGCAGTTCTCAGCTAGATAAGACCATCTCTGCTATTCTGAAGTGCAAGGTCTTTCTATTTTGTGAAACTTTTATTTCACCCAAATCTGTCTTTTGAATGTCAAGCACTCAACCCCCTGCTAGAGAGGTAACTGTATGATAAGCATATAACTGGCTTTAGTCAGTTTCTGCTGTAGGTAAAAAACGTACAACATTACTGGAGTGAATCTACTTCTCTTATGATTTTTATGCTCTAATAATGTTGATTTTGTTGAACTCCCAGCTCCCATGTCACCATGTCCCCCAATCGCAGATGTGGAAAGAACATTGTTTAGGGGATTTTCCAGTTGCCAGTTGTGAGCAGGAGGAATGACAGTTTTTTTGTGGGAACCTACTGAGCCTTACTTACTAAAAAAGTGATTTAGTTTTACATGGGGTTGTGTGGGAAAGTCATTCATGGTCAGTATAACCTACAGTAGGTTCATCATTCCCAGTTAGGACAGCTGACCTAGAGATATTATGTGTTGTATGGCGCCACTGAATCAATCCAATATCCATTTATAATATACACTTAATGTAGAATGTTTTCAGTGGTTTATCTTCCTGTGAAAACAACATTGTACTTTGATGCTACACGTTTCAGCAATGATCAGATGAACTATTCACACTTGCGCACCACTTTCTGATTCAAAGTATGCAGGGGCGGGGCGGTGCGTGGCGCAGTGGTTAAGACGGCCGCCCCATGTAGAGGCTACAGTCCTCAACGCAAGCGTCCCCGGTTCGAATTCCGTGTCGGGCAGACCTTTCCTGCATGTCATTCCCCGATCTCTGCCTTCTCCTTTCCTGTCTATCTCACTATATACTATCAAAGTAAAAAAGGCAAAAATGCCAAAAAATATACTTTAAAAAAAAAGTATGCAGGGGCTAACACTTTGAAAATGGTGTCATTTCAAAGAACAGTGCTGCCACTCTTCTGCTTCCCCTCTGTTACTCACAGTGAGGAGGAGAACGTGGTTGTAGGGTTATATGCTACGGTGCTCAGCTCACACTTTTCACATAGGCTCACAGAGGCCAGGTTCACATTGCAATCGCATGTTAAATAGTCTTGGGCGTGACACAACACACGCTATGAATGCTTGAATGCAAAAAAAACGTTCCATTCAGTTGTGTTTTTTTCCCCAAATAGTCTGAAACACTCCCTTATTATTTTGCAACATTTTAGAAGGTCTTTGAAATTAGCGTCCCTGGATAAGCAGGGAACATAGAAACCATGGTACATAGGGATGACCCCGTAAACAGCTAGCCTTAATCCATCTACTGTAATCTAATTCAAGGAAAGTGAATGCACGTATTGCTCCTGAAATATTAGCACACAAAATGAATCTATAAAGTTTTATGGCCGTTTTATTTCCACTATTTGGACGTGTTTGTCACGACAGTCATGTTCATTTACCCACAGTCAATGATGGGAAATGGAAACACAGAAACAACAAGTAACTCATAAAATGCAAACCAAATGTAAATGGCTGTTGATTTAGTTCTTCTCCTGTATTTTACATTCATGAATCACCATTGTTCATGATTTTGTTTTCATGGGTGACATGTAGGCCTACTTCAAACAAAATATAATGCAAATCTGACCGTCATTGCATTGCTACAGTGAGATGTGTACGTAAATGTTACAGTCAGTATGGGGACATTATTAATCCTGTTAATTTGCCTGAACAAACTCACAACCTGTTGATGCTTCTTTAGAATAGCTGTTTTTCCTCGCAGTAATTTTGAGAGTGATGGTGTGTGTGTGTGTGTGTGTGTGTGTGTGTGTGTGTGTGTGTGTGTGTGTGTGTGTGTGTGTGTGTGTGTGTGTGTGTGTGTGTGTGTGTGCGTGTGTGTGTGTGTGTTGGATTCTGACAATAAATTTCTCCCAAAATTCGAAACAAAAGAAAATAAATAAATCAAGCAAAATGCAGAATAAAAAAATTATAATGAAATATACGAAAATACAAAATATGTAAAAAGGCAAAGATGTAGGCTATCTGTGAAGATTGTCTGTCCTATGTCTTTCTCTGTGTGCTGGCTTAAGAAGGCTGGCTTCTGCCATGGAGGTTTCTCAGCAAAGTCAAGTAACACAACCATCACATGAAGAAAACCCTCTGAGTCTTGACGCCTTTTTAGTTTGACTGACCTTGTTTTGTATCTTCGGTTTGAAGCAGGAAAGTGACACATGGAGCAAAACAGACAAAGCAAGACTGTGTAAAAGAAAAGAAAAGTAAAGACTCGACAGAGTAACGATCAGAGCAGGAGGATCCACAAAGCACAGACGAACGAGTGGCAAGAGGGCAAATCAGTTTGTTACCAAAGTCGAAACCAGAAGATCAGTCCAAACACAGAGTTATCAAAATCACTGGGCTAAACTCGCTGTCAAACTGAAACTGGGTCAAAATCTCAGAGGTCAGGGAATACACAAAGAAATGCTCACTGAAACAGACAAGACAATCTGACACAGAGGGGTTAAGAAAACGAGGGGTGGGGAGAATGACACACAGGTGAGAGACATCAAGGTAATCACAAACAGGAAACTCGACAGGAAGAGGGGAATGACATAGACAGCTCACCAAAATAAAACAGGAAATAAACAAGAGACAAGACAGGACAGAACCTAACACTAAACAAACCCAAAGGGTTCTGACAGACAGCTGGACAGGTCAGTGGGTAATGCCATTGACTTTGGGATGGAAAGTTGGGGTACGTATCCCACTCATAGCTGCTAGTAGGCTATGTTGCAAATGCAAAGAAGAAGAATGTTTATTTGTAGTTTTTGAGTACAAGAGGCAATATTTTTTAATTGAAAAGAATATTTCTAAGTTTCTAGGACAAAATCACACACTGATGTGCTTTCAGTGGTATATATTTGGATAATTTCTATAGCTGTTGGTATGCCAATGATAGTGAATAGAATTTTATTTGTGGCTCTAAAAAATTCATATGTCCAAAGGAGCTGGAGACCTGAGACCACAAGATCACAGGAGAACTATAAGCTAACGTGATAAAGACTATATGGTGATATCAAAATGTACAGTAGTCATTCTATAATTAGGGCCCATGGACATGTCATGTCCAAGGGTTGTGTTCATCAGTTCTAATTAAAAACTAAAAAAAAATAAAAGTCATGGCACATGATCCCAATTGAGCCACATGTTTCGATATATAATTTGACTGGGTCCTCTTAAAGGTGTAGGAGGAGTAGCCTATCGAAATTTGGTATGGAAGATGAAGAAGAAGAAGAAGAAGAAGAAAGATGCGAGATAACAATAGTACCTCGGAGCAGGAGCCCTATAGCACTAATAATCAAAGAACAAACTGAAGGAAAAGAAGTAGGAAGAGAAAACTAAATGGCCCGGTTAGATAATATGGTGTTATGTGTGTGTGTTTTTTTTATGACATAGGCCTATCTTAGTAGTAGAGTAGCTGGACAAAGCTTCAAAGGGAACAGAACCAGCAGACCAAGAAGTTCAAGTTCAGACATGAGTCTGAAAAGGGTTCTTTGGAGTGTTTGTTCTCCTTGACAGAAGTTAAAAGCAGGAAAGAAACCAAAGCATTTCAAGTTCCAGACAAAATATTGAAGACAATGGGGAAGTTTCCCTAATAAAACCAAAATATATTATGGATGTGTATGTTGGCCATCAGCCACAGACTCAAACTGGAGGTGTTAATCAGGCCGTTCTACCCAACATGGAAAGGCCACTCACATACCAATTTCTGCTGATCTAAATTATATTTTCGATACACAGAAGTTGTGCTGTTTGGCTATGGGTGGCTTTTTTATGTTTTGGAGTTGTTTTGAATTGTGTATTTGATGAGTTTGATGAGGGACAGGGGACCTGTACCGTTCACCTCTGATGTGTTTGCTGAGCAGCTCGCGTCTCTGCCCTGTGGATCTCAAGACAGCACGCACTGATGATTGGTAATGAACCTACCCCTATGACTATAAGGATATGGCAATAGGCAAATTTGCCAAAAATGTTTAACTATCCTTTTAAGACTTCTAATTTTGCAGCAGCAGACTATGTAGTAGCTATACAGCTTGGTTATGAAGCATTTAAAAAGCATCCTCCCACCAATTCCAAACTGTGAATGCACCTGATATTTCACATGGGAAATTATTGAGAGTTAAAAGGGAAAACTTGAATGGATTTACAATGCTCAGAACAGCACCAAACGTCATCAACAGTACAAACAGGGTCCCAGCACATAATACAAAGCATCAAGTTAGCTTTGTCTGGTTTCTATTGAAAAGAGACAAAAGCAACTCACCCACTCACAGCAACTTTCCATGTCCAGCATAACGTCCAGGCACTGACAACACACGTCCGAGGCCGACTGGCAGCACAAATATTCAGTTTCAGCGGCCATTGGCAGGCAGTGACCACAAATGATTGACCACTCGAACCCCCCCCCCCCCCCCCCCCCCCCCCAGATCCAGCACATAGACGCCACTGGCATCTCTCCCGCTTTCACTTTTCTCTTTCATTTCCTTCAGTTCGTCCTCGGTCAACTGGGTCTCAAACTGATAGGGGCGCCCATCGAAATGAAACCAGTCGTCGTTGTTCTCAAACTCCATAAACTCAGCCGTGTTGTCCCTCCTGTGTCCGAGTGAAGTAGAGTCTCGCAGCTCAAGGGTGGAAATGTGTGATTATTATTCCATGTGTAACACACTTCTGTATTACTTACAGCAGTCTGAAAAGACAAACAGATAAACACAGGCACACTTAGTTGTAGCCAGCTCAATCGGACGTAAACTACTAGGCTACCCTTGTAGCTGGACTTCTCTCAGCGGATACACTTGTTGCCACGACAACAGGAGCACCGGCAGCAGCGGCAGCGACGGTGTAACTTTCAACGTTTAGCAAAATACGAAACAATTAACACTATATAGCCTAAACATTACAAAACAACTGTGTTAACAATATAAACAACAATATTGTGTTAGCACGTTAAGACTATATTCATTTACCGGCATTAAGTTAGTTTAACATTCAACATTCATTTGACATTCAAAATATAAACCTATTATGTGCTTCAACCGTTTGGGTGAACGATGTCAAACCAACTGTGCAACATATAGATTAATATTCCTCATCTGCCACAAGGCTTATTTTTCAAATATATCTTTTTGTCAATTTTTTACAATTAAAATAAATAAATAAACGTATTATACTCCCTGACCATTTGACCTCATGATGTCAAACCAACTGTATAAGACAGATATGAACATCCCTCATCTGCCACAAGGCTTATTTTTCAAATATATTTCTTCGGCTATTTTTTTACAATTAAAATAAATAAATAAATAAACGTATTATACTCCTTGACCTTTTGACCTCATGATGTCAAACCAACTGTATAAGACAGATATGAACATCCCTCATCTGCCACAAGGCTTATTTTTCAAATATATTTCTTCGGCTATTTTTTACAATTAAAATAAATAAATAAATAAACGTATTATACTCCTTGACCTTTTGACCTCAAGATGTCAAACCAACTGTATAAGACAGATATGAACATCCCTCATCTGCCACAAGGCTTATTTTTCAAATATATTTCTTCGGCTATTTTTTACAATTAAAATAAATAAATAAACGTATTATGCTCCTTGACCTTTTGACCTCATGATGTCAAACCAACTGTATAAGACAGATATGAACATCCCTCATCTGCCACAAGGCTTATTTTTCAAATATATCTTTTTGTCAGTTTTTTACAATTAAAATAAATAAATAAACGTATTATGCTCCTTGACCTTTTGACCTCAAGATGTCAAACCAACTGTATAACACAGATATGAACATCCCTCATCTGCCACAAGGCTTATTTTTCAAATATATTTCTTCGGCTATTTTTTATAATTAAAATAAATAAATAAACATATTATGCTCCTTGACCTATTAGACATAGCCTAATAGTTTCCTTTTCTATTTGGGGTCATTGTCCTGAGTTCCAAATAATGGTTAAGAAATCAGACTTCTTTTTTTCCTCTTATTTTAGTATTATTTTCAAAATCTTCATGGCACAAAAATATAACAAATGTAACATAAACAAGGCAGAACTATCAGAACTCTATCATTATTTCCTTTCCTTATTCTTTCCTTCTGTCCTGGTACCTATGGGTAGAAAAATATTTATTTTTAGAATTAGAATTATTTTTAAAATAATTCAATTCAAAATAATTCAAAATAATCCAGTCACACATTTTATTTCCATTAGGCTATTTCACGTAACTTTTACCTTGTGTCAGGAAAAAAAAGTCTCAATAGGAACATCTTGACAGTAATCTCTGCAGAAGTGAAATTGTAAAAACCTTATTGTAAAAAATAGCCGAAGAAATATATTTGAATATTTAACCTTGTGGCACATGATGGATGTCTGTATCTGTGTTATACAGTTGGTTTGACATCATGAGGTCAAATGCTCAGGGAGCATAATACGTTTATTTATTTATTTTAATTGTAAAAAATAGCCGAAGAAATATATTTGAAAAATAAGCCTTGTGGCAGATGAGGGATGTTCATATCTGTCTTATACAGTTGGTTTGACATCTTGAGGTCAAATGGTCAGGGAGTATAATACGTTTATTTATTTATTTTAATTGTAAAAAATTGACAAAAAGATATATTTGAAAAATAAGCCTTGTGGCAGATGAGGAATATTAATCTATATGTTGCACAGTTGGTTTGACATCGTTCACCCAAACGGTTGAAGCACATAATAGGTTTATATTTTGAATGTCAAATGAATGTTGAATGTTAAACTAACTTAATGCCGGTCATACATTTACAGTATCGACATATTGACAACATACTAACAACATATAACAACGGTCGCTAACCGCTGCTACCCAACTCTCACTACATTTTAACACATTTAACGAGTAGCCTAAACACAGTAACGAACACAACTGCGATTAAACAGAAAGTAGCAAATACACAGAAAACATCTAAACATATGGGTGCTTGTGTAGACTAACGTTAGACTCACCTGAAAAGACAAATAAACACACATAGTTGTAGCTCAATCGGACGTAAACTACTGTTGCGGCTGGACTTTACAGTGCTCTAGGCTGGACTTCCTCTCAGCGGCATGGATGTAGCTCAGCGGATACACTTGTTGCCACGACAACGGGGGCCCGCAGCAACCACCCGTTGCTACCTTACGTTGTTAGTCCAGCCCATGGTCCAGCCTGAATCAGGTGTGTCTACTCTACACAAATACACAGACTAATATGACCTGGGTGCCACACATGCAATGCAGTCAAAGTTCCTATGTATCTTGCCTATGAGTTTACAAAAGTTAATATCGAGTGTTCACAGGGAAATGAACGGAATTGGGCATTTCTAACTTTAGATATTTGCAGAAGAAAATCACGTAAACAAGCGCGAGATTAGACGCGATCTATGCGCGACGTCACACGCGAGACGACGTTTGTTGCCGGAAGAGACAGTGAAGCAGACATCACAGAAGGGACAACAAGGCTGAATTTATGCAGTTTGAGAACAACGACGACAGGTTTCATTTCGATGGGCGCCCCTGTCAGTTTGAGACCGAGTTTACCGAGGACGAGCTGAAAGAAATGGAGGAGAAAAGTGAAAGAGGGAGAGATGCCGGTGGCGTCTATGTGCTGGACCTGGGGGAATCAAGTGGTCAGTGTGGTCACTACCTGCCAGTGGCCGCTGAAACCAGATGTTTATGCTGCCAGTCGGCCTCGGGCGTGTTGTCTGTGCCTGGACGATATGCTGGACGCGGAAAGTTGCTGCATTTATGTATACGTATGGAGAGTGGGTGAGTTGTTTTTGTCTCTTTTCAATAGAAACCAGACAAAGCTAACAGATGTTTGATGCCTCTTGCTGGGACCCTATTTGTACTGTTGATGACGTTTGGTGCTGTTCTGAGCATTATTTGTGGCTATGAGTGGCTTTTTGAACGTTTTGGAGTTGTTTTGAATTGTGTAGCCTATTTGATGAGTTTGATGAGGGACAGGGGACCTTAGGGGACAGTGGCTTTTTGATTGTGGTTTGCGTGTGGAGAAAATAGACTTGCTAATGTTGCTACAACTAGAGAAGCTAGCGGTCAGCGGTCAGCAGACTTCATCTCTCGAGGGGGGGGGGTCTACTCGGTGTCATGGTGCGTTGGACCATGGGTCACGCCGGAATATCCCTTTAAGACTTTGTGGCCTTGACAACTCTTGTTGAATAATCTTACAGTGTCACTAAGACACATACGAGAGAACTGTTAAGGAGGAGTAGCTTGAAGTGTGATCAACAGTCACCACCAAGGCACAACAGACCATAATGGACTGAGACTTCCAACAAACAGAATGTCTACTAAGTAAAGTACAAGTGGCGCAACGCTTTTTAAAAGGCACGCCCTTCAAACAAGTGAAATCATCGTTTCTGTAGGCTATACTTCAACTGGGGCTGCACAATATATTGTTTGAGTATTGCCATTGTTTTACTTAATACAAGTATCTCTGAACCAGCTCCATACTCTGCTTAGAGTTCTCAACAGGCATGAAAATTAAAACCCAACCCAGCCTGACCCACTAGTGTTGAAACCTGGACCCAAGGTAGCCTAACTCACTATTTCTATGTCAGCCCAAGCCAGCGAGTCCAGTAGGGTTGGTCTAGCCGTCCCAGACCATTGAGAACTCTAGCTCTATTCAGCTCTCTCACTTCTAACACCAGGAGGGGATCGGCTGCATTATTATGTGGTTGTAATTTAATCAGGAGGTCGTGACCCAGTCTGACAGGATCCATACTGTGAGTTTCATGGAGCGTTGTGGTGGAGCCTCCATAGAGACTGAGCTGGAGGTTACAGAATGTTCATCATGGTCAGAATAACAGGCGCCATTTTTATTTCATTCCCTGTGAAGACTTAAGAACATGTGAAGACCTGTTTAACCCACAAATTTCACAGGACAGATAGTAACGCAATTAAAATCATTCTGAGCTGGAGAAAGTAATAAAAGGCCAAAAGAGCTGACTAAAAGCAATGAGCTGTAGCACTAAATGTGTCAGTGAAATGGATAAAATAACTTTGCGTAAACACTACAGTTAAATTGTATGATGACCCATTTTTCTGTTATTATTATCTTTTTAAAGAATAATAGGTTGGTAACTTCTACAGTGCGGCCTATGTCACTGCCTTATTCCCATCAGTCACCCCACTAATGAAGCTACAGGCCTGTGCTGCTGCACTTCCCCCACTAACACCTCTGTCTTTTTAGTCATATTCTCGCTAAAGACACTTAGTTAAACTTGTCAATCTACAGAACACATTACAGAAGTGTGAATTACACTCCCTGTTTGACTTTACGCGGCCACAGGGCAAAGCGGAAAAGGGTTGTTCCCCTTTATATTGGTGTGTACTTTGGGGAGTTTCTAATTATACTTGTGCAAAAACAAAAAAGATTACAGCCACTATCTTAGCAGGATATTCTGTGACTCCACTCTCAATCTCTCCATCTGCATGACTCTCATTTTGTTGTTTATCTTGGCTAAATGGTCATAATTGCCACTGTGACCCATGAACATGTTTGTTTACATCTTTGCTGTCAGAGCTTGTTGTTTAGATTTGAACGCTGGAGTAAACAGGGATTTCCAATCGAGCATTTGAAATCCAGTCCAGTCTGAAGACCCTTGAAAGGATCACGCAATCTTTTGAGAGGACGTTACAAACAGGGGTGGCAAGGCGAGGTCGCTGTGACTGAGCCCTGCAGCCAGGGCAGAGATTCACTGGAAAGACATCAATCTGCACACTCCATTAAAAAACTCTATTAAAGACATCAGGTTTCTCAATATCTTCTGCCCCCCAGATTGGTCTCAGATAGACGCTTGCTCTTCTTTCTCTTTCAAAATCACACACACACACAACATACGAACATAGCAGTCACTTACAACAAATACTGTACAGTACATCCTGCATGTTCAGTATCTTTAGTAGAGTATTGGCCCAGCAAGCACACACCCACTTTTATGCACTCATTCACAGATCAAAAAAAACGTTTGACTGATTTACACTGCATCACATAAACACTGTAAAACTGTTTATAATTCTCTATCACCTACTCGTGCAACTACTCTTTATTTTATTTTTTTCTGTAAATACCATAGTATCACTGTTGGGACAGATTGGTAATGTTTTATTTTCTTCCCGTCATAGCCATGAGAGCTTTGCACATTACGTTTTACAGTAAGTTAAACTATATCGCTCTTTCCCACCATGGTCATGTTCACATCTCTGTTCCACTGCTGGCAGAGGCATGTCTGAGTATTTTACATAACAACACAGGAAATGGGAGGACTACTGACAACTTCTCTCTGACTATTTACTGTCATTTTAGTTGGAGTATGCAAAACATCAACCCACTGCTGTACTGAGAAAGGTCTCAATTGTTTTTCATAGTAATATCGTAATGCAATCTCTCTCTCTTTTTTTCCTTTTTTTTGTTTGTTTGTTTTAAGGTTGCCTTTAACATCTGGCCAGGGACAGCTGATTAAAATTAGTCTGACTGGCTAACTCTGGCTCACTTACAGTTCTTCCTATACTGTTGATTAGTGTTGCATGGTCCCTGTCAAATAAACCAATAAATAAACTAATAAATAAAAAAGAGACCAAGTGTGAAGTGGGAAGAGAGGGAGGAATAAATCAGGAACTAATGAAAAGCTAACAGTTACTGTGTAACTCTGCATCAAGGACTACACAGATAACAGATAATGGTGAGTTATATAACAGCAGTCTTAACTGTATTAATAAACCAGTGTTTAATGATTCCTTAAATGTAAATTTGCAACATTTAACTAATAGCTAATTAATAGCATCATATCACATATTACATGTGTCCTCTCTCAGATTTAAGTGGTCATTAATTAAAAGAGCACTTAGGCAATTCAGTACTGCAGATCCATTCATTCCAAGAGTTCACATGAGAGAGGTTTCAAATAGATTCTAAAGCAGCAGTGACCAGGATGACTTTTACCCTAAGCAACTGGATCAACTGACATTTCCTATAATGCAGCTAATCGTACTGTATGTATTTGTTAGACCCTCCCTACCTGATGTAAAGCCAACATTTCTTAAACCCCTCACCCAAATTTCATGTGTTTATGTTTTAGACAGTTCCCTTTAGTTTAGCAATCAGTATGTTCAGTAAAATGATCTTAATGTGTAAATCAGTAAAGTTCCTCTTTAATTTGTTCCCTTTTGCTTTCACATGCACAGGCATGACATGACAGTGCACAACCGTGCACGGTGTTACCGTTGTACCAAGTGTGATGTCTTATTTGTATTTAGCTTGTACTAGTTCTTTATTTCATTTAGCATTCCAGGAAATAGCATTTCCCTTTAGATCTTTAATTCTTTGTAGTATCAGAGTGTCTAAAGGAAACAAGGTGACTGCGGCAGCCTGCGGTCATCATATGAACACTTTACAGCTCCCTGATTACCTCTAATGCAAATGCGCAGCAAGATTAGCTGCCTGTCTGTGTTAGACTGACTGTGTTTTGTGGCTCCAGATAGGCAGGCTGGAAGCTGCATAGCTTTATCTGACATGTGACATGATGAGTCACAGTCAAATCTGAGATTGGCATCGGTTTTGTAACAGACTGGGGGACTTTAAGATTATTCAACTTTGTAAAACTCAGCCCACTAAATATCACTTCTCCGGCATGCAATAATGAGGCAGACTCAGCCGGGTCAGTCAGACACCAGCAGTGAGCCATTAAGGCCACTAGATGCCTCCATTCTTCTCCTCTCTTGTCTTATTGATATACGCAGATTTATACATTTATATTGGTATATGTGTATTATACATACATACACGCACATGTACTGTACTGTGTCTACTGTATATTATTTACTCAAATATTTCCAGGAAGTAACAATTCTTAAACTGCTATTCATTTATCTCCCTATGTTTAAAATCACATTAATTCAAATATTGTATTAGAATAAAATTGCTCGAGTAAAAAAAACAGGGTCATTGTGGCTCACAGTGAGAGAAAGTGAGGAAGTGATATAACAGTTGGATGCTGTCATTGTATCTGTTAGGGAACCAGACATTTCAAGGCCACTGGATATCTACCTCTTTTTCTTTATCATTAGTTAGGTTAGATGATGCCTTAACACTCACCATTTAAACTGTGTGACAATGACCTTGTGTGTGTGAGTTAGTTATTGTGTAGAGATGAGATCATTTAGAGAAAAAAAAAAAGGGGGGGGGGGGGGTGAGGAGTAGAAGATAAGGAAGGACAGAGGAGTTCATTTAGTTGATTGGAGCGAGGTGAGGAAGGCGAGGATGTGTGGGAGAGATATATGGGCGGAGAGGAGAGCACTCTGAAGTGGGTCATAAATAGTGAAGAAACAGGGAAGAGAGACAGTGTGAGAAAAGTCTGTTCAATAACATGAATTGTAGTTTAGCAATCAGCTTAAACGGTAGTGGTCACAAGAACAGAATTGAGCGGTAAGTAAGAAAATGAAGGATTTTGAAGGGAGCTTCATGTTTTGTCAACAAGACTGAGCATAAATTTCCCCTCAAAATCTGTGCGTGATTTGACCTATGTCACGGGTCAAGCCTCAGAGGAAGCAGTTTGGGAGCATTTTTGTTGCTTTCTTTTTTAAATTAATCGCTCAGATGAATATACTCTAGTGGCCTAATGTGAAATACATAGACTATATACAAAGGTGGACATACAGCAGCCTCCATGACGTCACCAGACCACAGGAGCTCAGTGGGCTGCTGCGCTGTCACCATCTTGGCAGTACCTAAGAGAAGTGGGGTGTAGCGACTGAGACGTCTGTGCATGCCAGTTTGTAGCAAGCATACCGTCACCCAGCTGTCACTCAAAGCGGCATGCCCTCAATTAAGTATAAATTAAAAATCTTGAATAAAATTTTAGCGAGTGACCCGTAAAAATGAAGCCCCCAGAACAGTTTTTACATTTGTCTTTTTAACATGGGTTTGTCTTTGGTGCCATGCAAGGAACTACATTTTTTGGCACTTCCATGTTGGGCCACTTTATTTTTTGTTGATACAGTAGTTGGTTGAATTAGTTCACTATATCCTCCCACCATACACTTTACAGTGTAGGCCAGACCACTCTGTTGTCCCACAGTTTGTCTCCAGGTTCAGTCTTATTCTGCCACTAGGTATCGGCTGCCTCGGGTTGAATAGGTTAAATTATGTTGCCATGTGTCTGCTGGATATGTGAATGCAGAGTTGACTAAGAAGTTATCCTAATTGTATCTGTGAACCAATGCACAGTTTATCCATTTTTTCTTATCATCAGAATTATTATATTAAACCATAAACTTTGTTATGCTAATAATTTAAATTTGATTTTGAAAAAAAAAATGATGTAGTGTTTGTGTTTCCCCATATTTGTGTTGATTAAATACTGGTTGTTTTTTTTGCCGGTCAGTTCATAAGGCTGACAGGGAAAGGCTACCATATGGCAAGACAGGAAGGAGGGAGAAAGAGAGCGCAACACGCTAAAGAGGGGAGAGACAAGAGATGACAGGAGGTTGTAAGGAGAGAGAGAGAGGGAGGAGCAGAGTCAGAGGGGGGAGAGTGTAAAAAGCAAAGAGGCAGAGCACGAGAGGATGAGCAAGAGCAGTGAAAAAAACACAGGGATAGCAAAAATGATGGAGACCGGAAGAAGTGTATAGACCTGGGAGATGATGATGAGTTGCGTTGGTGGGGGGAGGGAGGGAGAGAGGGAGAGAGGGGCGATCGAGTTGAGTGAGAAACAGGGTGAGTGAGGTGGGTGGCAGAGCCTACAGCTTGGAAGCAGAGGAGGTGACAGTGGGGGGTGTTCACTGCTCAGTGATGTGTTATGATCCGACCCCCCCGACTACACACACACACACAAATGTGTTTTTGTCACTTACGAGGACAATGACTTGACTGGAACGTATCATTGGGGAATTTCATAAAAGCTTGTCAAAATATTCTATATTTTTTTCTCAGAAAATGATCAAAACCAACAATGCCCCTTGACTTTCTGATGTCGCCCTCGTGCTTTTTAAAAAGAGGTAAAGAGCGTATGTGTGGAGAACTATTTTCAGTCGTGGATGAATACACGTCCAGTGCTTTACTGAGTACAGGACAGGTATATACAGTAAGTCAGCGGGACAGTGAACATGGGATTCAAACTAAAACTACAGTGCCCATGTTCACTGTAATTAAGGGAATGTCGTCGTCATGATCGGTGTGTTATAGTTTTTGGGCAATGATGGCATTAAAGAATAAGCGACACCATCCTTTTAGCAAAACAATAATTTTTGGTGGTACATATGGTGCTGGTTTTGGTATTCTTATATGGTTTATTATTGACAATAATTATGATGTGAAATATGACCAGTTTTGCTCTTGGATAAACCACCCTAAAAGTTTATCCAGTGGGAAAAACCTTTTGGAGCTGGGTCCCCGTAATATGACACATTGATGTCCCCACAATGTGATAAATACACACACATAGTCTCTCTCTCTCTTTCTCTCTCTCCCTCCCTCCCTCCCTCGCTCTCCAACTCCCTTGCTCGCTCTCCCTCATTCTGGCTCTGTTGCCAAGGCTACCGTACAGCCTCTTGCTGCATATACCTAGATGAAGCTGCCGCCTGTGGATCTCTCTCTCCTCCAGGATACAAACAAAAGAAAACCCATCAGACTTTCATACCTCTATCTCTCTTCCACACACAGACACACACACACCCACATTCGCAGATTCTGCCTTTCTCAACCTCACGCACATCCTTTGCCTCTCTGTCTCTCACTGTCGGTCTGTCTCCTTCTCCCATGCAAACACATTCGTTCGTCTCCCAGACAGAGGAGCAGTAAAGGGATTGGCGTGGTTCTTGGTGTTTGGCTCCTGGTCTTTGGCTCGGAGGGAGCGGAGCGGCAGATGGCGATGTGAAGACGGGCTCAGCCAGGTAAGAGGACTTATCCTAACCAGACTTAAGGCTCTGTGTGAGTGACTGTTCCAGCCCTCCTCTCCTCCCTGTGTCTCTCCCCTCTCTCCCCCTCCGTGGCTGTGCGACATGAGGTGAATACCAATTCCTCAGCAAAGCCCCCACGGTTCATATGGCTGCTGCGCTTCCCTGGCTGTAAAAAGGTAGGGATGTGTGATGTGGGCTCTGTATGTGTTTGTGTTTTTTTGTTTGTTTTTTTTCTATCTCTCTCTCTCTCTGCTTATTAAAACTGATAATTCTCCAACAGGTTGGCTCTTTGATGCTGTTATGAATTGTGTATTTACTGTAATTTATTATCATTATCATTATCATTATTAATATTAATATTATTATTATTATTTTTCAAACCTTGATTTTTTTTCTGTGTTGTATCATGTCTGTGTGACAATGTGGGAGTTACCAGAGAGAGATGCAACAGTCCACCTCCCTGGGTGATTCATTACTAATCCATCTAGCTCTGCACTGTGTGGCCGCTCTAGCTCACCGTAGCCATGTACGTGATATGAATGGTGTTTTGTCTTAGTATGAATGACTGCCAGAGAATGCCATTCCTGCACTGGTGTTTTGATGCAGTGCAATCATGTAATACAATCATTTGTCACAGGGAATCCAGATTTATCTCTAACAGAAACTAAATCAATTGGCTATGCAGCATATTTCAATTATTTAGACTGTATAGCTTAGGCTGAAGTTTCTATGTGTGTTAATGAGATTTCACTTTGAAATGCCCCTGGAGCTGCTGCAAGAGATTGTAGGAGTGTATGTAAACAATAGAGCTGATTGATTATCTGTCTCTGTGATATACCGGAGGAAGCTGCGGGCTCGCTGGCTGTTTAATTTTAAGGTCATTTTGAGCTTACGTGTGTATTAATATCAAGGTTTTTCTTTTCCTGTGTGAGTGGGTTTGTTTGTGTGTGTATGGGAGAAGTAAAGGTTGATGAGGCAGGTCTTGGCCCTTGTGACTTTATCTCACATTACCATCCCATCATCACTTTCAGTGAGAGCTTCCTCTTACCTCGCCTCCCTGCCACATGAGCACTTGAACGGCACGCTCGATACTTCACTCGTCATGAGCTTTGGTTCACCTGGAAACAAGAAATGCTGCTATAGGATAACAATTTGATATTTTGCTGTAACGATTAGTACACAAAGAAGCGTTTTTAAAAATAGAGTAGGAAATTGGAATACCGATTAGGACACACTGTCTTTCCAGGCGGAGACGCTGGAAGCATCAGGGATGTCCATTAAAACGTGAGCCAACTGAGCCATGAGCCAGCTCACCAAACAGAGCAAAACAGGAGAGCATGTTAAATTCCTTGCGTTCCTGACTCCAGGAAACAGCTTCACACAAACTGTCCCAGGAGATAGTCACTCCTGGTCCTGTGTTTCTCCATGGGTTTAAATGTATGGCTCTATTTAACCTCAGCTGGATGTTGGATGCTTTGAATGGATGCAGATCAATGGAAACACTACGCGCATAAGCACACATACATACACTGAGGGGGTGGTGCTTGTAAAGGCCTAAAGACAGCAGACCTTCAGCGAGGAACGAGGCTGAATCAGCTGTCAGCTTTGACTCCACAAATCCATTTGGCCTGCTTCTACATGATTCAGAAAACACTATGTTTTAATAGAAATGTTAACTGCCAATTGACGTTCACTAATCACAAGACTGTTTGGAGGTGTTCTGCTGCGATATTCATCTTCACATCGTGTTTATTTAATGTCATATTGCTAAAACACTTTTCTGTATGTTACTAAACAGTCACCTTCATTAGTTTTATTTTAAACAATACACCAGATACCTAATACACCAGATGGAGCTGAATCACGCATTGCGTTTAAAATGCACAAGATAAGAAATCCCAATAAACAGAGAGATGTGGTCAAAATAGGTGTTGGTTTAATATTTTTGTGAAGCGTTACATCTTATAGCTTCAATAAAGAGCTGGAGTAAACAGTAAATGAAACATGTGAACTAAAGCAGTTTTAAGAATCAAAGAAGGAACAAAAGAGAAACAGTATACTGGATGCAGTGCTGTGCTTGCCACTGTGGACTGAGGTCATGTCCTCAGTATATTTCCTGGCTATTTTGAATGTTTAGAAGGATATTACATTTCATTTTTTAAATAATTATATCCTTTATATTGAAATTGTGAAACTATAGACCTATAAAAATGATTTATTATTCCCACAGGGAGCGAGACAAAGCTACAAAAATACTAATAATATATTAAATGGATAGTAATTAATATCACAATATGAGTTTATTTTTTGCCGTGGACTCATGACCTCAGTAACTCCAAGTCCTAGCTATAGCCCTGGTTAAATATACCAGAGAATTTGTCAACAAGCCCTCAGCAGCAAAATGAAGTGACTGAAAAACAAAGATATTTACCTCAAAGAGTGAAAGCAAAGAGAGGCGGGAGTCTTCTGACAAACCTGGATATTGTCACTGCTCTCCCAGTGCAGATGTATGTTTGTGTTTTTCATTTTTCATGCAGCATGTTGGCCAAAGTGTGTGTGTGTGTGTGTGTGCATGTGTTTGTGTGTGTGTGTGTGTGTGCACGCTACAGTATGTTGGTTGCCACAGTTACCAAAACGCCAACCTCACTGCGTCATTGCTTCAGACAACCTTCACACAAAAAAAGAGCTTCTTTTCCTCCCATTCATCCCTCGATCCACTCATCTACCTGTCCATCCATTGTTTAAAAATGGAAGTGCACTGAACTTTCTCCGCTTTCTCTTATACAACACTATCTGTGTGTGTGTGTGTGTGTGTGTGTGTGTGTGTGTGTGTGTGTGTGTGTGTGTGTGTGTGTGTGTGTGTGTGTGTGTGTGTGTGTGTGTGTGTGTGTGTGTGTGTGTGTGTGTGTGTGTGTGTGTGTGTGTGTGTGTGTGTGCGCGTGTGTGTGTGTGCGCATACTTTATATGTGCGTGTACATTGTATGTATGCACGTTGCCATGGCTACAAGCCTGGCGTCATCACTTCAAAACCACCTTCGCAGCAAGCAAAGAGAGATAGAAAAGCAGCTCCCCTCAGCACCCCTCTGTTCACCAGTTTCACTCATACACAAAGACACACACACACACACACACACACACTGCTGGTGTGGTCTCATATTCCGCTGAGCTCACACCGTTCATTCAACAGGGTCCAGTGGCACAGAAGGAGAGGAGGAGAGATGGTAGAGAGAGAGAGGAGGAGGAGGAGGAGAGCAGCGAAGGCTTGACTTTATGCATACCGATTGGACTGGAGCAATCTGAATGTATTTCTGAGGTCGGCTGTTCAGTTTGGCTCGAATCATCCTCGCCTGTTTGAGAGGGAGAGAGAGGAAGAGACAGAAAGAGAGAGAGAAGGGAGGAATATTGACAGTTTACTGTGTCACCTTACATCACCATCCACCGCTCCTGAAAGCACAGCTGGGAGCTGACAAGGGTGCTACTCCGATCCATCTTTAGATGAAACTGGATTACTAACCCTGTCTCAGTGTGACCAGTTGAATTTGAGTCACAAGGTGTCACTAGTGTAGCATGTAGGGGACAAAACTGTGAATATTTAAATAACCTGTAGCTCCTGTTTTATCTCGGAGTAAGCCAGATGATGCACTGTTTGGATCTTGTCTTCTGTCCTTCAGATTCAACGCTGCTGCACAATGGCTGACAACGGCTGGTTGCTACAGGATACAGGATTTGACTTGATCATGTGATCTGACTCTCTCCCCAGTTCCCTGCCATCTATCATAGGTGAGTCATGTGACCGGCCGTATAGTTTTTAAAGGTAAAGTAAAAGGTAAAGGTACTTTATTGGTCACATATACAGCTAGTACAGTGAAATTCTTTCTCTGCATTTAACCCATCCCTGAGGAGCAGTGGGTTTATTCCCATAGTCCATCTAGACGAACTTTCTTGTGCAACGTCAGTCCGTAGCCATTGATGAAACTTGTTCTAAACTCAGGCACTACAAATTTAGCCATCAGCAACACATTCACACAGAAGCGATATGTGTGCAAACTAGTACACCACCACTCTCACAAGCCCCCACACTGACACATCCACACAGACCACGTGGCGGTAATCAGCCAAATATACAAAACAACCTTTATTAATGGTTGAAGGACAAAAGAGAAGGGCAGAAAAGGGCTTTGAATACACTGCTGACTGATACAGAGAAGCTGCGTGTGTGTGTGTCTGTGTCTGTGTGTGTTGCCTGTGTTGTCAGTAGATGATAATGCTCAGGAAGGATGAGAGAGATGAGAGCCACTCTGTTGCCAAGGCGACGGACAGGGCTGTAAACACGCTACCCCTGACTCATCTCTCCACAATAGAGCTCTCTCTCTCTCACATACGCACACACGCACACGCATGCACACACAAACACTCACAAACACATTCACACAACAGAGTCCAATCTGAGCGAGACAAGAGGATCCGGAGATGAGAGCCACTCCAAGCCGCTTAGCTATACATCTGAATAGGCCTTTGGAATAAACACAACCCTTTCTGTCATATACACGCTCATTTAAAAACACACAATCACACACACACACACACACACACACACATGCAACCTGACACAGCTAGCACATCACTGAACTGGAAATCAGTAGCATATGGAGTTTTTGTATATGTCTCTTGCGTGCATGTGAATTTGACCAGCAACAAAGACCAAATTTTTTTTTTTTTTATTAAAAATATGATGATTACTTACCAAGAAATTTTAATGGCCAAGTGAAGTCTGTGCGCTAACTTGTTCACACAAGGCGCCTTTGTAATTCAACACAATGAAACAATTACAGTAAAAACAACACTGGCCTTATAAGGTGTTAAAACAACACACCCGCTTTCTTTTTTGTCAAGACACGTTTCAGGATAGATAGATAGATAGATAGATAGATAGATAGATAGATAGATAGATAGATAGATAGATAGATAGATAGATAGATAGATAGATAGATAGATAGATAGATAGATAGATAGATAGATAGATATGGATGACTTGTCAAATATCTTAAAAATAAAGGAGCCTCATTCAACAGGGGGATAATGACTCGCCGGCTGAGCAGCTGCACCCGTTCCCCCACTGAGGACTCCATCTTCCTGAGGCCTGACGAGGACTCCGTCTGGCTGGATGAGCCCACAAAGGCTGAGAAAACAGGCGACGGAGCCGCCCCTAAAAAAGATGGACTCCCAGAATGCAAAGACAGACCCACGGGCGGCCAAAGCCCACAGGGAGAGGAAGTGTTCATGCACAAGGTGTACGCACTGGTGATCGAAATCCACTGCTGGGCTGCACTGTTTGTCATCTCCCAAGTCACGGTGTGTGAGTGGCCCTCAGTTGTGGAAAAAAAATGAAATGGGGGAAAAAAAATGGAGGGAGGAAATCCCCACTGACTTGTAGATGTTCTTGAATGTGTGTTTTCTCTTAAGCACAAGCTTTGGTTCCTAGCTCAGCATGTAATGCAGACTGAAAAATCCAGAGTCGTGTAATTGCAACATTAGCAATTCAAATGACAGCTTCACACTTGAGCACCGGGTATTCATTCAACTTGACCCTTATTTTTACACATAGATTTTCTTTTCATGTGCATCATTACATTGTCATATTCTCTAAAGTGCTTTATTCAGGGGTTACAAAATACTTCTTCTTTTTAGCTAAAAGTGGACACCCTGTTAGTATTCATATGCTGTTCCTATTACTGTCTCCCTTGACTTCATGTTTGATGTTCAAGAAAAAAAAGGACAGGTGCAACATTACCATATGTAGAAGAAAAAAACGGCCTCGTAAATGATTATGACACCAGGCTGCATGTGGTCAATTTACATATTTTGTATGCCTGCACGATAGGCCATCTTCTTCTCTTCTCTGTCTGCTTTCCACCTGAGAGCAGCCACAGCGCTGCCTCCTGATTACCACCAGTGCATGAATGACTGGAGCTGTGACGATCTGTCTTCCCTGCTTTTCTTCTCCCAGGGATACTGGGTGTTTTTTGTGATGGAGGGAAACGGACCACTCTCTTCCATCTACAAAGCCCTGCAGGTCATCGACTTCTACCTTGGCTTCATCTTACCGTGTCACCCGATCTTTGGAGTGGACGTAAGTGTCCGTCCTGGTTCTGACCTTGAGCTGTTGCAGTTTGTTGTTGGATGAAGACCTCGAAGGAACAAAACCCTGAGGATGTACCTTTTCCTCACTCCCTGTCTCTCTCTCTCTCTCTCTGCCCTGGCCAGTCCATGGTGCTGATGAGGGAGGTTGTAAACACCGAACAGCACAACTGGGTCGTCCAGGGCACTGCAGGCATCGGTGTGGCCATCTGTATTATCATGGTAAAACCTACTTTTTTCTCCTTTTCGAAAACTCCTTTTATGCAGAAAATTTGATGTAGATTCCCAACTATGAACTAGACCCACTGAAAAACACTTGCCCTACCCCCTCATACTGTACTCTCTTCTGTCCTGTTCTTCTGTCTCCTCAGGCCATCCACATGGTGTACAAGTGGCGCTTTGGTTCTGGCTTGTGGTCATCAGAAACGGTAGCGAGGGACGTTGGCGATCGGCGTCAGTCGGTAAGCCGCCAGCCGTCCTTCACGCTGTCAGAGTGGACGGACGCTCAGGAGGATCTCCTGGACTTGGACCCTGTGCCTCAGACGCCGGTCTTTGACATAGGTACCGACACCAGGACGGAGGGAGACGCCGCCACCCTCACTGTCACACCCGTGGGGCTTCAGGAGAGGTTAGAAAAAGAGGATTTTTTTTAACTCAGTTTTTATTTAAGTTTCATTCAAAATCATGTACAGAATCATATTCATCATATCTGCTGTTTCATACAGAAGGTAACAGTTATGGTACAACAAAAGAGACGGAGACTACAGTAGTATAGTGACAAAGAAAAATATCAAATAAAATAGAATAAAGCAAGATGAAATAAAAGAAATAGAATTATATCAGTATACCCATAGCAGGGCTCCACCTTTTAGTGAATATATGTTTTTGAATTCTCAAGGAATATGTTATTTGTTCCATTTGATATATTTCCTCTATTTTTTCAGTCCACATATTGTGTGTTGGAGGGTCAGGCTTCAACCACCTTACTGTAATGCATTTAATTGCGCTAGTAGTATCTTTAAGAGATATTTTTTGGCTCTTCCTTCCATACCTCTTGGTAATAGACCTAGTAGGGCCACCATTGGGTCCATTGTAATATTTCCACCAAATATTTTATTAAGTTTTTCAAACACTTCCTTCCAGAATGCTTCCAGTTTTGGGCATAGAGTATTATATGTGGGTCTGATTACCAATGTGTGGGCCACAGTTTCTCCAGCATTTATTTGAGTGTGTAGTGCTAAATTAAGCTGTAATTTCAGGTGTCCAAAAGAACCTCATGACTACCTTCCATTTAAATGGATCTCCATACATTTGAATTAGTTACCAGATGTACTTCACTACAAAGAAAAAGAGGATTTTCATCCGTCTGTGTATACATGATTTTTAAATCCATATCGTCACACCGCAGACGGTTACGATCGCTTCTAAATGTATTTGTCTGATTGTGTATGTATCACACAGGAGAGGCTCCAATGTTTCCCTGACCTTGGACATGTGTACACCAGGCTGCACCGAGCCCTATGGCTACGGAGCCCAGCTCTCCCCGAGAGACCAGTCAGCCAAGGAGTACCTCCGCCAGGGAACGCACGTCCTGACCCCTGCCATGCTACACATACGGGCCATGGATGACCAGAGCCTGCAGGCGGAGTTTTATGTGAGTGCAGCAGCAGTAGCAGTAGCTCACCCACCTACAAGCTTTAGATTAACAGAGACTTCACCGGAAAAAATACACACTCTGGCACACACATAGACCAACATCCAGTTCTGCACACACCCGTAAGCTTTTCCGCTGTTTAATAGTGGGCGATGGAAGACGAGATGGAGGACTATTTGCATACAAATCAAACCTCTACAAAGTAGTCCAGC
Source organism: Trachurus trachurus (assembly GCF_905171665.1). Taxonomy (NCBI): domain Eukaryota; kingdom Metazoa; phylum Chordata; class Actinopteri; order Carangiformes; family Carangidae; genus Trachurus; species Trachurus trachurus. The sequence goes on from NC_139897.1 coordinate 19,972,042, forward strand.
ATCTGGTGGGCAGAGAGATGCGCGTAAAAGATCATACACATTTTTGCCCACAGCCTTTCAATTACGTACAATCTGACGGCAACAGTTTAGATGACTTAATGTCTTGGTTATCATTTCATAATGTTTTGCTGCCTTGTTGAAGGCAAGACTAGGACTTCCCCTACATTTCTGCAAGGGCTGATTGTTGTTGCGCCCATTGTTCTGTGTCCATCGGCAGGAAACTCCCATGAACTTCGTGGACCCTAAGGAGTACAACTACCCAGGGCTGGTGAGAAAGAATCGCTACAAAACCATTTTACCCAGTGAGTACAGCTGCAACATGAGTTTGAACAATCACTAAAAAATGGATCATGGATTTATGAATTTTGTAAGAAGCTTTTTTATGCTGCTTCCCTTTAATAATTTCACACACTCATCTACTATTTAGCACTGATGAGTTTTGGAAAGGTCTGTTTCTGTTTCACTAGATCATTGATACTCACACTGAGACACAGCAAACACACAAAAAACATGAAACAACCTTGTAATAAAACTCAGCTGTAATGTGTAATACAATACACATGCATGAATAATAGCTTAGATGTTTCTCTGCTCTTTTTTAAAGTGCCACACATCTGTCTCTCTTTTCATGATGACTCCATACTGTCCACTTCCAGATACACACAGCAGGGTGATCTTGAAGTCACTGGATGAAGAAGATTTCCTCATGACCTACATCAACGCTAATTATCTCAAAGTAAGTGAAGATGTGTGGATTCATAAGTCCCAGCTTTGCTCTGCCATGTGCTTTAACTTTTATTTGTTCTCCACAGATCTGACCCTATGTTCTCTGTGTCCCTGCTCACAATTAGTAGAGATAGATATGTGAAACAATTGTGTGTGTACAGGGTTATGGAGGTGAGGAGCATGCATACATTGCCACTCAGGGTCCCACCGTGAATACAGTTGGGGACTTCTGGAGGATGGTGTGGCAGGAGAGAAGCCCAATTATAGTGATGATCACCAACCTGGAGGAGAAGAACGAGGTCAGTTTGGAGAAATACGAGATAATGATGATGGATGCATTAATGGATAAATGCAACAGATAATCTAATAATATAATGGGTATAAAAAAATAATTAAAAAACGTACTTGTGTGCCCGGTGTTCTCCAGAAATGTGCAGAGTATTGGCCCGAGGACACTGTGACCCATGAGGGCATCGAGATCACCGTCGTCACGGTAACTCAGGAGGATGACTACAGTCTGAGGGTGTTCACGCTGAAGGTAAAATACAGAAAGACAGTTACTATGTCACAGAATCAGGGTGGATTACTTAAATCAACAAGTTGAAGAGTTGAAAAGTGTTTTTGTTGGTATTAATTGGGATAAAGAACTTCTGCTAATGTTGCAGGTATTTGGTAATATAAGTCAAAGAAATAAAAATGTGACCTCAGGATGGGGTTAGATGAAAAGGAGTGGGACATGCATGCATGTGTCTTTGTGTGTCACAAATGAAATTCCATTTACTTCCATTGGTTTGGGATGAAAGGAGAAATTAAAATAAGCTGGACAGAGAAAACCGAAACTCAAAGTGTAATGAGAAAACTGTGTACAGCTGAGCTAAATCTCCAACACATGCTGGATTAGGTGCAGTGTATCTGTTTACGACTTGCTGTGTGTTGAAATACTTATTTTTCAGATAATTGTTGTGAAGATTAATATGAAACTATGTACTAGAAAGTAAAAGTATTTAAGCGTAGTCTTGTCTGCCATCAACCAGGAAGGTTGGAAACACTACCCAATATCTCCTCTTGCCAAAATAAATGTTTTCACTTTCTGTTTCACCAGTTTGTCAATTTTCCCACACACTCACCACATGTGTGTGTTGTTAGATACCCAATGTTCTCTGATAGCCATACTTTTTCATTTCCATTCATGTGTTCATGATGAGTGCTTTATATTTAATGTGGGGTCACTGTCATGGTGGCACTGGCACTGGAGTGAGCCAAACATAATAATTCAGTAAATGCAGCCTGCATCTGATTAGTGAGCGCCAGGGGATCATTATACAACTGTGCTCAGAGTTAAAAGCTTGTTGTTTACTCAACTCCTCTGGTTTATGCTGTCTGTCTGTAGGATTAATAATTATTGTCAAACTGACACTCAGAGAATAGAGGCAGCGGAGAGATCTGATTATGCATTGTACAGTATGTATGAGCGAGGGGAGAAACAGACTATGTGAGCTTGTCTCTATAATCCTCACTCTCTTTTCTTGTCTTGCTCTGCATTCATTGTTGTCGTAGCAACTAACACCAAGGTAACGATCTGGATGTACATGCAGAGCAACAGGCTGATCAAAAATCATTCTCAGTCTGTCTGCGCCGTGTACGTGTGTGTACACAACATGTTCACATCCGTATTTCACGCCCGTGTGCCTGTCTACGTGTGTGTGTGTGTGTGTGTGTTTGCATCAGTGTGATGGGGAGGAGCGCACTCTGCAGCAATACTGGTACACCTCGTGGCCTGATCAGAAGACCCCAGACAAGGCCCCACCCCTGCTGGAACTGGTACAGGAAGTGGAAAAGGCCAGAGAGAAAGCTCCGCCCTCCAGTGGCCCTATAATTGTCCACTGCAGGTACAAAAGCAGCTTGTTTTTGATGCCAAGACAAATAAGGAGCCGATGTTCAAGACATTAACTATGTGTTCAGAAGGCTCTGAGTCAAAATGCTGATGATGAAACCTGTTGAGAAAATAAGTGTATAGAGAAAAATGTTATTATAGACACCACTTGGCACTCTTTCTGGAAAAAACAAACAAACAAACAAAAACATTTGTCCCTTTACAATCCTCTGCTGTCTGATTTCCCTAGGGGATATTTGGCATCAGTCAGATTAGTGGGATCAGTGCTAATCAATACACTGATCCATCCATTTTCTTTGTCCCTACCCCTCATCTATCCCCTCGCCCCCCCTCCTTCACCTCCACCTTATTCTCCGCAGTGCCGGAATTGGTCGAACTGGCTGCTTCATCGCCACCTCCATCCTGTGCAAGCAGCTAAGGACTGAAGGTGTGGTTGACATCCTGAGAACCACCTGCCAGCTCCGTCTGGACAGGTGAGATATTCTAAGCTCGCACACATGCTCGTGTGTCCATCTTTAGCTATTGTGACGTAGTTTGAGTTGATTTAGTTCCAAAACACAAGCTAAGTCACTGTGGGGTTTACCGCAAAATAAAGAAATATAGTGAAAATGGATGTATGTATGTACACCAACAAACAGTCAAAATACCAATCCATAAATTTGTGCTTACAAACATCACTCAATGTATTTAGACAACTTGTGCAACATAATTCAAGAACCAAAACTCAAAGCTCTGTGTAGCAGTTAATAACTCTCACATGAGTATTAATGGAGCAAATACACACCATAAAATGTTTTGACAGTCAGTCACACGTCTGAAAAAGCACAGGTGTGTCTAATAACTTACCCAGCATGCACGGTAGCTGTGCATGGGCCCACTTACATGGAAAGCAGCCGTTATTAGTGTTATTAGTTACACCTGTGTTTGGCAAGTCTGAATGTCATGGTCTTTTGTGTTACAGTACATGGGCTATTTGAGAAAATGTGACGAACCATTTATTCTTCGCTGGAGCTGTTAAAAAAGTGACCCAGTTATGTAGAATAGATCATAATAAAAAATGTTTATCAGAGCAAATTCAATGCATGAGGCATCAGTACAGTATAGACAGCCACAGTAACAACAGAAACAAAAAATTGGAAACTGCTGTACATAAACAAAAAAGCAATGTATGCAGAAACTATAAAATGTCTGTATTATTTTATTCTAGCTTGATAATTTTCAAATTGTAAGTGAGCAAACTACAGGCTACAGCAAGGACCCCTCATAATAAAAGGAGTCTGACATGCAGTTACAAGACACTTTAGCTGATCATCTTGATAAGAGGATGAATAAAACAGCCTGACTTGGCAGCAGACAATGCCTTTGATATGTGATGTAGATGTAGCATACAGTACCTTATGCCAGCCGTTTTGTAAACCTGTGTGAGGCTGTACTATGTTGGAAGTTGTGCTCCGGGCTAATTGGTAACATTAACTGAGTGACAAATCAACCCATGTTGACTTATGATGGCACACAGCATCCTATGAGGACCATGGAAGACAAATTCCATAGTAATCCATCCAATACCTCATCTATCTACTCAATACCATAAAAAAAACTTCATGGTGAAGTCAAAGGATCTACAAAATTAGACAGATTCATCCTCTGGCAAACACGAGTGTCTGTATTAAACTTTATCATAATCCAACTAATAATTGTTGAGATATTTCAGTCTGATTGTTGAACTGATTAACATGCACTATCATAGATGAAGTAAATTGCTTTTTTTTCTTCTTCTGTCTGAATTGGTTGTTTTTCTGTCTGTTTGTCAGGGGTGGGATGATCCAAACGGGTGAGCAGTACCAATTTGTGCATCATGTCCTCAGCCTGTTTGAGAAACAGCTGCCTCACACCGCTGAGGAGTAGTAGAGTGAGCGCTACAGCTAGACCGAGACACACCACTGTACACTGTACCGCCTCTGGTGGTATGCACCACTGTACCTAGCATCATCTCAATCTCACCCTTTAACAAGTTCCAACCATGGTAATCTCCTTCACCCAAGACAGGCTCGCTCAGACAGGACTGAATGGCTGACGTGAAATCTGTGCTTATCGTATGTCTTTGAGCAGAACAGACAAATAACCTGCAACCCTGACATCATTTCATTTGCACTGCTGAGGTTTTTATCACGTTACTGTACATGAGTCTCAAGACATCAAGACCTTGTTTAGTACTTGGTCTGAAATACGCCCCCCCGCCCTGCCCCGCCCCTCCACATACTGTATGTACAGCGATCGAAAGGTTAAAGTGGAGCCGAAGTATCATCAGATCACCTGCAGTCACGAGGTTATTGTAAGGAGGAAATTCAAGTTCAGTGTCCTAAAGGTAGTGTCAGTAGTAAGGGCCCTTTACAGTACAAGTGCCAGCATAAATTAAATCTACAGAAATGATCAAATGCCAGCCTAATATTTAACTCTATATAGATATAAGATTAAATATCAGTGACTTAATATCTGGCTTTTTCTCACTGACTCTCATTGACTTTAATGTAAAAAAAAACACAAAAAAAAAAAAAAATGACAGATGGCCTGTTTCAACTTTTGATGCATTCAGGAGCCACCTCATTTTCAGGTTGCATGGTGCTAAGTGTTCATTAAAGGCATGTGCAATGTTATGGAACATAGGAATGTATGACAATTAGGTTATTAATTAACTAATTAGGATTTCTGTGCAATCTACAGTATTACACTTTTACCATGCTGCCTGTGCAGTCCTCATGGCCCATGATGTTTACATTAAACAACTCCTGCTTTTAAGGCCACATAGACGTACACTCAGAGGCGTCACAGAGCTGGAGACACTGAGGGGATAGAAACCAGAAATATCAGATACTGTAATCAACAACAACAAAAAAGCTGAAATTCTAGCATATACACACAAAGATGTTTAATGTAGAGAAAAGCACCATGCTGCACCATAAATTGATGAAAGATGCTCACATTAAGTTAATGTTCTTGGACATGGCCCATTATCATCATGAGGTTTCCCATCCTCAGAGTCATGTGATCTGTGACGCCTCGACTTTCAACAGTAGCTTGAACACATCTGTAAAGTAAGAAGCCCATGATTGTTGTATAGACAGGCCAGGCCTAATCTGTATGAAGCACAATAGACCAACTAAGGTTGTCTCTTTGATGTTCAGCTGTAAAAGTTCTTTTTTTTCCTGTATTGTGTTTTGATTGTGTTGAGTTTAATGGATTGCATGTGCTGTATGGGACTCCATAGGTCCACAATCAAAGCGACGTGATTGGTTGTCCTGCTTTTTGTTGTGTATAAGGGTTTAAGCCTACTATATTGCTTGCTCTCGGCCAATGCTTTTGATACAGTTTGCTTTTGTGAAACCAACCAGAGATATTTTTAGAACATTTTGATACAATCCTTTCAAGTAGATGCCTTGTGTATATTTCCGTTTACACCATGATGGAATGTAGCTCATACTGTGGATCAAACCATCGGTTTATATTGCAAGATTTGACAGGACAAAATGTGACAACTACCTAAGTTACCTTACAGTACAGAAGATAAAAAGATTATGTTCAGTCTTCAATATTATTACTTTATGCCTTTAGGCTTTGCTTTAATATGCTTTGCTTTCTGTGTATATGTTTTTATTGTTTTCATGGAGAATTTTACCTCAGACTGAGTTTTTTACGCAGTCCCCACACTCTAGTCCACCTGTGACTCTAGGCCACTCTCAGTTGACAACATGAGAAACAATTGCTATGTGTAAGGCAGCTAAAACAGTGAAGACCGTTTTCTATGTAACAAAAATTAAACAACGACTTCTATCTTGGCTTAGTGCATCAGATCAACAGCCATGAACATTATCAGAGGATGGAGTTAACTGTGTGCACTTGGACCAATTTATAAACATCAAATCAACTAGCAAACTTAAAACTGCCAAAAAAAAAAAAGGATTACCTTCTCTAGGAACACGGGACTGAGATGAAGAAGAAAAGCTACAATCTATTGTCAGACTTTTGACATAATCCTCTGATAATGTCCAGTGTACCTAACTGAAAATATTTTATTATGACTGCTTGTTTTCAGTGCTTAAAACTGGTCCTCTGATGGCAATCAATATGAGGATGAAGTCCTAGCCAAACAGTCAGACATACAACCAACCAGCAAACAGTATTCCTCTCCTCTGCTACAGTATTGCTTTAAGTTGTGAGTTTTTGCATCCAAATAAAGGTAGATTTTCATGAACCTGTGTTTCTCTTGTGTTTGATAGACTGAGTGAAGTGTGAAGGTGTGTGTCTGCACTGATTTTATGTTGAACTGCTTGGATTCTTTTATTTTGAAAATCCCAATACTATAGAGTGCAGTTCAACATCTGTACCACTAGATGTCAGTGTGTGGTGCCTAATCGCACCTCCTGCCAATAGTGCTACCACGCTACATTCAATTGCTTACTCACCAACACACTGATGGCACAGCATCAGAACAAAGGCTTTCAGTCAAACAACAGAGGAAGATACTGATGATACTGAATTCAAACACCCACTCACTACAGCTGGTTTAGTAAGAATGTGATAAATGTGTTAAATCAGCGTTGATATCTCATCAATCTCTCTATTAGGTTAACATAAAGTATACATTGAAATAGGCCACTCTATTTTTCTGGAAGCCTGGAAACACTATAACAGCCCAGCTACAAGGGTGTTTTCACTTATGCTCCATGTCTAGAGCTCTTCTCAGGACTGTGTGAGCTGCACACACTCAGCTCAATTGACATCTTCAGCACTCCCCTGTGAGTTTTTCTTGTTAAAAATGACACCTTTATCATCTTCAGTGCAGAGTTTGGTGACATCATGCATTTCCCAGCACAGCTTCACCCAACTTCTACCTAACCAGAGATCTAATCTACTAAGCTCAGTGAAAACAACTCTGTGAGTGTGCACAGGGCCTTTGAACCCTTATCAGAAACAATCTAGAGTTAGTATGTGTTTTTAAACTTTTTTGCACAAATACTGTTACATGTTTTATGTTAAAAATGACTATTATAATTTGATCTTCTTTGTGTTGGTTTTATGCCAATGTCAATGTGGGTGGACCACATAGTACATTATCTTAAATAACCCGAAATAGACCTAAACTAACTGAGAATGACAGCTCAATGGCTTTCAGATGCAATTTGGTTACAGTGTGTCATGTGTGAGTCTCATGAAAGGCACAGTTAGCACAGTTAGTTTTGCCTGTATGAATTGTTCTCAAAATGCTCTTTACACCATATTTTGGAAAAGAACAACATAAAAGCACTGTATTCACTTTTCCCCCCTTTTTTCATTATATCTAATGATTAAGAGTCTCTGGACTGCAATGATTTTACAAAGATGAAATGTGAGAAAAAAAATTCTCTAAAGCATTCTTCTTACTAAAGCAAATAAATAATTTAAAGCATCATTATACTGTAGTAGTACCTTAAATCTCTCTTTTATTTATAATTCATTATATTTATGATAGATGTAGCTAGTCTCTTATTGCTCTGAAGCGTCAGTGTTGCCCATCATTTGTAGGAAGTCGCTTGGGGATAAAGGCGTTTGCCAAACGAGTAAATGTAAATTATATGTAATTATTGTAATGTTTGCGTCACTAGCTCGCTGCACCATGTGAGCGTAAAGCGTCTCCTTTAAAAAAAAGAGAGAAAAAGAAGAAAAAAAGTCGGACTGTCCCTTTAATCTGCGGATCAGAGCACTGACGTCACCCAGCCCCTGAGCCGTCTGCGCTGATTGGCTGGAGGTGACGTCAACCTCATATTTTTTTCCTCCTCTCCCTGCTGAACCATGACCTCATCGCTTTAGTTCATGAAAGTGCTAAAGTGCACCTTCTGTAACTGCCCCCCCCTACCCTCCTCCTCCTCCTCCCTCCCCCATCCCTGCCTCAAGGCACACCGACTACCCGTCTTAACTCCTACCTACCTACCTACTAGCCTAGCCGAGCTAATCTCTCCCCCTGCCTCCAGCACCACGAACACGTATCCCGGGTCACAGTTGAAACCACAGCCGCTCTCCTCTCGGGGCTCAACGCCACCACCGCGCTCCCATGTCTCGCTTGTTCCTGGCGCTGTCACCCTCGGTCAGCTGTCCTGCCCCCCGCCACAGCCACAGCGCCAGGTAAACACACCACCACCAGCCCCCATGAAGACCCCGCCGCTGTCCCCCCCCTCACACATGGAGGCCAGTTGAATAACACAAAGCAGCCGCGTGGAGCCTGAGGTGAGTGCCATGTGTTGTGTGTGTGTGTTGTTGTGTATTGATTAATAGAACAAGGTTTGCTGTTGTCTAGTGCGTTGTTACCCTCGGAGCTAGCTTATCGTTAGCAGCGGTTGCTCGCCATCTGCGCTCGTGCCCCCCCACCCCCCTCCCTCCGACGCGTCTCCACGCGCGCTGCTGCAGCAGCGACTCTGTCAGCGCGCGCTCTCCGCTTCCCTGGCTGTGCGCGCTCGTCTTATTATGGGAATTAAACCCGTCCAGGCTGAAGTTATCGATTCATCTATTTTTTCCACAAACATAATATTATTAGCCTTTACCGTCCGACCATCTCAAGGTAGGTAGAAGAAGCGTTTCATTCGTATATTTCCTCTTTCATTTGCGCTACTGTTTTTTGATCATCACAGCCAGTCTGATCAATGGAGAGTTTCATCTTCGCATGCGGTCATGTCCACGCGTCATAACAACACAGGGCAGGTTTCCCACTCAAACAACGCTGCAGAAATCTTTTCCGTTTGTGTCTCCTGTAACGATATTTAAAGCAAATTGTGCAACATTTGTACAAACGCAATGGCCGTTGTCCGCATTGTGTTCTATTCTTATTTCTAATCTAGGTCGGTTTATTATAGTGCGCTACGACCGCTCACCCTCCATCATTGTTATTAACGTTATCAAACAGGCCACCACGTCCCGTCTATTTCTTTGTGCGCTCCGTCACTATACATATAAACCAGCCTTTTCGAACGATTTCCCCCTTCTTCTTCTTTTTTTGCTCGTCTGATAAATATTTACAGGCCATATATTGTATTTACAACAGACATCTGTATTGTTTGAGTCAGTAATCATGTGATTATTGTTATTATGGTGGAGTCCGGGGTAGTCCCACTTTGTTATATGAGCCCGCAATCTGCAGCAGCCTCACTGGGGGAATATTGATCAGAGGGCATCAGAGGGCTTTACACCTGGTTATGTTGTTTACACTGGTGACGCTGCTGCTCCGCCAGGGCCAACCAGAAATTGATTTTTCAAAATTACATGATTACCACTCATGTTGCACTCCTCACTTCCATGTATGCTACTTCTGCATGACAGGCTCGTCACTCTACTAACCTTATTTCTAATGAGCACATTCATTATTTACATCCAGCTGCACACACTGCTCTCAACCAACCAGTTACAGTTGTTGTACTTGACGGGACATCGCAGTAGATATGGTAGGATCATAGGATTATGCTCCCTTCTAATCAGAGATTCAAAAAAACACGTAAGAGCCCAAACATTTATTTAATTACGTTTCATTTTCTTTTTCAAGTTTTTTTTTTTTTTTTTTATAGCAGAGTGCTTTTGTTTAGCTCCAATGTCTGGCTTGCTTTTTAAAACAATCTAAATGTTTGGTTTTGAATTGTGGTAAAAACAAGCAATGGACCTTTGGGAAGATAAATGACCCTCAGATTGATTAATTAATAATGAAAATAATTATTAGTTCTAAGTAGAAATGTAATCTGATCAGTCTCCTCCAGCACTGTGCCTTGTTGTGGCAGCTTTTTGAACTGTAAATGACACATACTCTCTAAAGAGACAGACGGCACGTAAACAGAAGCAGATGCAAACTTCCAGATCAGGAGAGAGTCTGTGGCGCAGACTGACGGCTCAGAGGTGCTATGATGATGTAATTGTTTGTGGCCTAAACAAAAAGAAACTCCTGTCTTTCATTGTATGACACTAAGCTTTATATCAACCTACTCAAGGCTGCAGCCACAGGTGACGTTATGCACAAAGTTAATGAATAACCTGGATGGTATTACATCAGCGTTGGTTGCCCTCCAGTTGCTCTCTTTGTGTTTGCCTCTCTCACTGATGTCTGATATGGCATTATTGAGCCGGACCATCATGCTCTGCTCATGGTTTGGAGCCTGTGAATATGTCTGTGTGTGGATTATCCATTGTGCACAGATGAAGCCATGTCTTTTTAATGTATTTGATTGATGTATTACAGAGACGATTCTGACAATTCTTTAGTATCATCAGTCTTTTGTTATCAGCTGTAGAGAGAGTAATCTGTTAGATGATTTGCGAGACAGACAAGCCAGGGGAAAATGTACATAACTCTGGGGTTTCCAGATACCTCTGTATGTGTCTCTCTCTATCTGATATTTATTTAAATTATTAATTCATCAATGGAAATGGAGTTTTCATTAATCATCTAATTGGCTAGTGTTTAAACATGATTTAATAAACGATAATGTTCTGTTGCTTGTTATGGGCAGAGTAGACGTGAGGTAATGTTTGGTTTAGGTACATTATCATTCATGCTCTCTCTTGTTTTAATGACACACAGCCGACATGAAGGTAAACTTGGAGGTTATGTCAGTAAATTCAACAAAAAACAGATCCTTCAAAATCAACCAGTTGGTCTGGTTCTTCTTGGCCTCAGCCTGTAGTCAAGGTGTAACTGCATTGTTTGAACTTTAAGGAAGTGCACAGTCCTGTCTGCCTGCATCTTTTGCTGTGACTTTTTTTGCATGTTGGAAAAGAAATACAGAGGTTGGTTGCTTTTCTTTTCAACCAAGGAAAAACGATGACACTTAATTTGCTGTCTCAGGCTAGAGGAGGATGGACACTAGCCTATACATAAAACAGAGACGAGATCTTTACAGAACAACTCAGAGATTTGTAAGTTCGGGGAACATGATAAGTTCAGTCTAGTTATAAACTCAGGTCACAAGTTGTCACAATCTATTTCTGTGTCCGTATACCACTGTCAGTTTTAGCTCTTACTCTTGTATCCCCATAAAGCATCATTCAGCACCAGTAGCATCCCCTCACCATCACCCTACCAGTGCCCCCTGATCACCCCAACCGGGCTGTTTCTATGGCAACAACAGAATCTGCTCCGGGCCTGTACACACTGTCTCCATCTCTCTCTCGCTTTCTCTCTCCTCTCGGCTTGTTTTCCTCCGTTCAGCCGGAGCCTCACAGCCAGCTCCTGGCTGCTGCCTATTTTAGTTCGAGGAGGCTTGTTTGTTTTTGCTCTGTATTGTTCCTGCCTCTCTACGCAAGATGGAGGAAGACAGACGATTTGTAGCATTGTTGTGCCGATTGAGCCCACCGAGGTCTCTGCTGCTTATCTATGTAATCTGCCATGTCATTTCTCTCTCTTGTATATATTCTGATATTTTCCTGTCTCTGTCTCTCTCTTTGTTCCCTCCATTGTACCCCCCCCCCTCCTCCTCCTCCTCCTCCATTCCCCTTCTTGTCCACACAAACATACAGAGAGCAGGGTTACCATAGGATGATTGTCTCGCGGCACAGAGAGATGCAGAGCACCAATCTCTCCCTCTCACTATACTGCCACACATGTTGTAAACCCTGCACACTCCTCCTCACTCCTACCACCACCACTACCCATCCCTGTCCACTGCAAAGAAAGACAGTGATAGAGAGGGGAAGGAGGGATTCGGAGAGGGAAAAACGTGCAGGAGGCGGGGCGGGTGGCGGAGCAGTCGCCATTAGACATATGCAGCGTCAGATGTTGTGCTCAGCAGCAGGGAACCGGCAGAAAGAAACAGAAAGATTCACACACCCCTGGAAGCTGTCTTGTTAGCCGCCTGGCCAAAAGGGCTCTGCACCATATAAGGTATGGTATAACAGGTGATGGGGAAAGGTCGTAATGTGGCCGCCGCTGTTTGTGTTTCAGGGAGCGCTGACATTGCAGCAAGGCTTGGTAATTCTGCAGAATCGCTGCTGGGGTGCACACATCATGGTAAAAAGTGGGGGGAATGTCACTATGTCAGTATGCTACATGCTGTGTCGCCGCAGGTCACCATATTGCGTGTCTGTGTGTGTGTGTGTATTAATGCAGAAACCTGTCCTCAGTCGTCACTATGGCAGGGAGGAGATTAGATTGGATTAACTAGATTAGATTTATTTGTCTGCTATTTGGGTTTTTTTTTAAAGATACAAAATGCACTGTGTGATGTTCGTGCGCAGTATTTTATTGTTTATGTTATGACTTGGTTGTGTGTGTCGTCTTTACTGTATGTACTTTTGTGGTACAGCAGCAGCAGTTTGGCTGTGCTTACAGTGCAGTTGCTACTGTCTATCTATCTGACTTTCTTCCATGTTCCTGTGCTGCTGCTCTTGCATCAGGCAGGTTGCCAGGGCAGCATCAGCATGTGTACATACATCCATGTTCAGGGTTAGAGACAGCAGCCTGTAGTGGCGATAGAGCTTGGTGTATGTGATAGAAGATGTTGAGGTATGATGTTCAAGCTTTTGTCGCCATGAATTTCACTGCAACACGTTTTGTCACATTTATTATGCCACATTGTTTTGTTAGGTGCAGAACTGCAGAGAGTTTTCCATTTCTTGTTGCCCTCTGTCTCAGCCACACAGCTCCTCCCTTTTCATTTTTCTCCCTCTTGCAAGCGTGTATTTTTATTTATTTTTTTGTCATATCTTTTCCTTTGCTCCATCTCCACAACTGTCCCCTCCCCGGCTGAGTTGCTAGGCTGACGAGATCCTCGTTGAATAACATCCTTCGCTACCTCCCTCCTGCTCCCTCTGCTCTGCCACCGTCTCCCATCCTGTGTGCTGGTACAGTGTCAGAAAGAACAGAGGTGAAAAGTTGCAGAGCAGCCTGTCTTCCCAAGATACAGACAGATCAGAAGACACAGACTCTCCACCCTCTTTGTCTCGGTTTTTTCTCGCCCACCTTCTCACCACTGGTCTGGTGTGCAAAATGTTTCTCTTTATCTGCAGGTCTCCTCTCAGGTTTTTTTTTTTCTTGCTGCACCTTGCCTACATAAAGCGTTCTTATCATAACATGACACATTTCCCCTATGTTTTCAATGATTATCGGGCCGAGGATTCTTCTCTTCTATCTGCCGTACTCTCCCTTTTCAACCGAGGTTTAAACCTCCATTTAGGCTTTGGGGTAAATGAGAGGAGCCCCATTCATTTTTCATGACACCACGTGCCAGTAGATAAATAAAACAACACGAGTGCATTCACACTCTGACCTTCTCACTTGTCGCATGACACCTGGCTTGACCAAGGAAGTGGTCGCCAACTACATATTGTTTTTTATTTATGTGTTCTTCTCACAAACAAATGATAGCTTCCTGGATTGTGTTGCCTGGCACAGTTTTTCTCATGCATGCAGTCAGTGTTTAATCAACCACGTGTATGTGTGTGTGTGTGTGTCATGTCAGAAGTTCCACAGAGAACTTAAGCATTGAGAAGATCACAGTGATTAGTAGTGATAGATAGGAGGCAGTTCATCAAGTTTATGGACAGCTCTTTGCAACACACACGCATACGCACACATTCACGCACATACACAGGATGTCACACAGGCCGTTTGCCTGTGTCCAGACCTGCTCTCTGAATTCCCCTGGCTTAATTTATCTCACTCCCTCAGTTTCCTGTTTCATGAGCTACCTCGCAAGAGACACCCGATCAACAACAACCAACCTTCACACACACTTATTGCAGACACACACATACACACACACTGGTGTTTTGTTGTTGGACATGTCTAACTCAAGTCTGGCTTTGTATCTGGATCTGTGATGTTCCTTCAGATCTCTGGACGGATAAATCCCCAGTGGATGATCCAGTTGGCTTGTAGCTCTTTAAATAGCTTTTATATTCATGTTTAGCATTGTAGCTATTTTAACACACAAGGTGCTCAAAGTCTGACAATAAAAGATGATGATTCAAACGCACAAAAATACATCTTGCGCTGGACTTTGGTTCGGAAATTTATGCGTAATTAATCTGTCATTGTCCCTTGTCGGGTTGGAATTGTTTTTATTCTTTGCGCTGGCACGATCGGACTGAAGCTCTGGACGAGAGATGATCATGCCCTTGATGTCTGATCATCAGCTGAGCATCTGAAAACTGACAGAGGCTGCTGTGAATGTCACAGCTGGCCAATAATAGCATTGTAATAAACCACCGAGCACCGTGCAGCATTGTGACTGTATTTTTAACTGTTTTATTTTCTTCCTTTTCTTTTCCCTCTCTCTCTTTACCTCCTGTCCCCTCAGGCACCATGGATCACTCAGCGCCTGCTCCGGTGGCAGCCCCCGTCCACTGACCTCACCTCCTCCTCCTCCTCCTCCTCCTCCCCATCTCTTCCTCCACCTTTCCCCTCTACCTCCTCACCCCAATCCTTGCTCCCCCCTGCGTCTGTGACCCCCGGGTTACTACTCAGCTCCTCCGACATCATGGCAGGGGAGAAAGGGCCGGTTAAGCGAAGCACGATGGACATCAAGCGGCTGGCGAGCCTCATCCAGAGAGGAACGGGCCGCTTGCTGGTGATCGACAGCAGAACCTTCTCCGAGTACAACGCGTCACACGTGCAGGGTGCGGTCAACGTTTGCTGCTCCAAGTTGGTGAAGAGGCGGCTGCAGCAGGACAAGGTGTCCGTCACGGAGCTGCTGCAACCCAATGGCAAGGTGAAGGTGAGTTAAAGCTCGGCGTACCCACAGGTTGATGCTTTTTGGTGTGATGGGATGTGATGCCGGTGATTAGAGAGCTTTTTTATCTAAGTGCCAGAATTAGAGTGTGCATGTGGCAGGGTTCCACCTCGCCGCTGAGAGCAAGACAATGGCTGAAGCCTCAGTGCCAGTTTTGCTCTCTGACCACCCCATGGAGGGGGCAGGTAATATAATATATCATTGGGATCAATGGAGTGTTGATCAATTAATTGATCCTTTAAATCCAGTTTGATCTCAATAAGCTGCACTTAAGGTCTTTGCTATAAAATCAAAATGTTGATCTTTGCTTTTGCCTCCTCATGCACTGATCAACAAAACCCAGGGCGACAAGAGATAGAAAAACTTAAGGAATCCTCTTGAAAATGAGGATGGGGGAAGATACTGCATTTACATAGTACAGTGAGCAGGGAAGTCGGCGAAATCTTGTCGTTTCAGCAGAAGCAGCGGAATCAACATAGTGACAAAACACGAGAGACTGCTGTGACAAAATGTCTTGTTGAGGAATTCTTTGTTTAAAGAAACACGGAGCCACAGGAAATGCACTCTGTGTGCACTGCACCATGCATGTACAGTACTATACAGTAGATGCAGCCAGTTGGGATGGGAAGACCGTCTTTGAACCGGAGATCTCAGATTCCAGTTTGCATATCAGCAAGTGTTTGCCCTGCTGAAGTGTCCTTGAGCAAGTCCCAGAGACCTTAATGTCTCCATCTGTTTCCTACAACGTTTCCAGCAGCAGCAGCAGCAGCAGCAGCAGCCTGATCCATGTACCACTGTGGTTCTGGATCGGGCTTCTCTGCGCTCGCCCATGCCTGCACCACATCAGCCAGTGCTATATTTGTCAGGCAGGCCAGCTTACTGTAGGTTTGTTGCTTATCAGTGGCCCTGAAATCGGATCCTCCCGTTTTCCATGACTTCTCCTCCGAATATGACAGCCTTTTTTCCATGGCCTGTCCACCCGTGGCATGCTGACTCCAGTATTTTTAGTCGCCGTGTGAAACTGAAGGAACTCTGAGATGGGAAACCTAAGCGGTCGTGGGGAGGGGGAGGTGACGTTTGTGTGTTTTATGTATGGGATGTGTTTTGTGCCACCATGTACAGTAGTTTGTGTGGCACCCAACAGTTTTACTTGAGTGTACAAAAATGCAACGACAAAGCTGTGCAGGTGGCAGATGGAGTTCCTCTTCCTGACTGCTTTTCATTCTCTGAATGTTATTCTTAGGTATTTGTTTAACTTTTACCCTTGGCACGCCCAACGCAATAAAATGCTGATCCACAGTAGTCAGTGACACCTAACGGGTGATTGAACTGGTTTGAATGGCATAACCCATAAAATGCTGTTGTTTTGTTTTTGTGGTTTTTACTTCCTGGTTGCCAGGAGCAAGTGAGTCTGACGTGTCACTCATCTGACTGACAGTGACTTATGATCATAGGTCGTAAATAAAAATGGGCCTGCAACCACCCTGACATCACACATAGGTTTCTGCAGAACGGTGGAGTTGCCAGGTACCTGAGACCACCGACTTCCCAGATAATCTAAAAATGAGCCAAGGTGGACTTTTATATTTTATAAGTGCATTTTATATAAATTCATCCCACATACAGTTGTTATTGAGGAGGAACGTTTTTGTACCATGTTTATTTCTACTATACAGTCAATGGGGAGTGACTTACATTCCCATTTGAAGAAGTGTATTTTTCTGCACTTCTGTGTCTTCTTATTTTTTCCAGATGACCAGCTTTCCACCTTATACTGTAGATTCTGTATCAGTTGTGGAGTCATGACTGATAAACTGACTCTCTGTCTCGGTCTGGTACATGGTTAAAGAACTTTAATCACCTAAAACACACCCTGCCCACCAAATGGCAAATAATTACACACTGCTGCTCAAGATTATTGCTTTGCCGCTCCTGTTGGATTATAGTTGACGCTTGTAGGTGACTGACACTTTCCACATGGTCAGATGGTAAAATGGATGAGAACTGTGCATTATTGTTACTTTCTCAAGTCAAATGACCTTCGGTTCAGCTAATAGCATCTGTATAATTGCTCCGTTGGCTGACAGCCCCTATGTGCCTGCTGTTTCTCACAGACTCTGTTATTGCAATTAGTTTTAATTCAGCTTTATTGCAAGGGCTTCTGGCAGTCGAACCCACATGCCATTCTTCTCACCCAAAATTTACCACTGTTAGCTGGACAAGGATCTTGTGTAATACTTCTTGTGTTAGTGCATTCTGCCAGGCAGAGTAACATGTACCTGGATACAAAAGAAGCTCCAAAGCCTGAAGGCCACACGGGAGAGCCGGCATACGAGAATGCGTGACTCACCTCAACCGAAAGATCCAGTATAGCTCAGATAATGGTTTTATTTTGGGTTGTGACGATGCATGACCTACTCTTCCAGTCTACAGATTTAGACAGGGTAAAAAAAACAACAACAACAAAAGAAAAGCTGGAGAGCTGTGAAGTGTGTGAGGCTTTGGATCTAGTCACAGTTTGAGTTTCATTACTTCAGTCAGTGCAGCAGGCTTAAATGTATTTCTATGCTGGGTGTGTTTGGTCCATGTCTGTGTGAGGGCTCTGTGGTTGGCAGATCTCACACTGTGGCACCCTGTAGAGCAATGCTTCCTCCTGATTTCTCTCACTTTCAGTCTCATGACAGCTTTGTCTGCCTGTCTGTCCGTCTGTCTGTCTCCCCACGACTGTAGCCTCCAGCGTCCCACCACCACCCAACCTCTTCTTTCATCATTTATTCCTGTACTTCCTCTCCTCTTCCTCTCCGTGCCTGGTGTTGCCCCATGGCTGGTTTGTTATTATCCATTCCCCACCCCCAGTAAAGAGGATAAGGCTTGCGATTAATGCTAGGCTGGATAAAGCTGGAACTAGCCGGGTGAGAGAGGAGGGCCTGACAGACCCAGACTCTTTTGTTATTGGCTAAGCATGACATCATCCCTTTTGTGCGGCCACTGGCAGGCCGCGGGCTGGGCACGTGCAGACTGGCTGCATGGTGTTAAAGCCGACTCCCAGCTAACCCCTCTCACGCACACATACACATACACACACACACACACACACACACACACACACACACACACACACACCATCCTCTCTACCCCCCACATGGCTCTGAGCATCGCCAGGAGCGCTGCCTCAGCCAGCCAAGACAGCAAAGGACACCATTGTGGCGCTTTTGTTGGGGAAGTGAATGCAGGAAGCGGGAGAGCAGTGCTGAGGGTATTCATGGATGGGCTGCTGCCTCCACCTCTTCCCTGGCTGCCTCCCGCCTCACATCCCATTGAGCACTAATAGCCTGCGTCCCACAAGGCGCTGCACTCACCCTCTTTCATAGAAGCTCCCGACGCTTCAGTTAACTGAGCTGAATGAACATCCATGACCAGCGAGCGCAGCGGTCGGCATCAAAATGGTGTCCACTTTCTTATCCCATCTCCTCATAACCTCTTTATTATTGCTCTCTGTTAATGTAGGTCAGAGAAGAGCTGGACACACTAAGTGGGCTAGGTGCTAGTGGACCTCTGCTGGCTGCTGGGAGAGCGATGGCTTTTAGGCTTAGTTGGGAACGGTGCTTCCTCGTGCCTTTTCTGACAGGCTGCACGGTAGGCGGCTGGTTTCTTGGCTTAAGTCTGGCTAATCCTTGCTGCTGTGACCGGGACAGTCGGCCAGGCAGGCAGGCAGGCAGGCCTGACAGATGGACCAGAGGTTTTTGCTACCAGCAGTCAGCTCTGGGAATCACCCTTCCCCCTGTATAAAGACACGAAGGCCAGACCTCAGATGAATGAGACCCAAAGTAGGAGGGAGAATACAGCAGCCTATTCACAAACGGAGCGGTGATTTGACATATTTTACGTAAACACAAAAATCCACTGGATCAGCATACTGACCTAAATGAGTGGATTGGTTTATTAGCCAGATATGACTGAACCACTTTTTACTTGTAAGTTCAGTGTTTCTGGTAACTGACTGCGCAGTAGTACGCAGTGAGTTACATCTGCTGTTGAAATCCACACAGGGAAAGAAAAGGAACATTTTTTATTTCCTAGTTTTTTTGGAAATTGACCAAAAAATGCAGTAAATCAATTACACTGAGTTATTAGTCAATAAATCAATGTGGTGACTGACAGGAAATTGATCAACAACAGTTTTTAGAACGTAGATAATCAAAACACTGTTTAATGTAAATTGATTACTTTTGATTTTACTTTTTAAACAGACAAATACGCTTATGGATTTTGTCAGGCCAAGCAGGAACAACAACGAGTGGCTTGTATTTAAGTGTCAGACACAGGGTAAAGACACTGGCCATGTCACTGGAAAACACCATATAGTTTTCATTGTTCTGAACACAGAAGTTTCCAGTAAAAAGCGGCACACAATTTCAAAATGAAGGAAAACACATGAGTGTGTCATCTGTCTTGACAGTAGCAGCAGAACTTAGTTGATGACTCACTGCATGGATTGTTTCCCTGATTACCCAAAGGGCAAACTCAGGGAATTTTTTAAAACATTTCATTCACATTTTTCCTTTTTGCTCAGTTCAAACAAAGGCGCTGTAGCCAGGGGTGGTTTTTCAACAGTCAGACATGTCATGTGTTTGCTTTGATGAGATCATGGCATGAATCACTGTTTGCTTGAAGCTCCTACTGTCTAACATAGACACACACTCATATGTTGTATAAAGTTTCAGACATAACCTACTGCACCCTGATCTAGGAGAAACAAGGACATAGAAAGACACATACTTTTAAGAAATTTAAGAAAGATGGAGGAGATGATTTGTAGTTATGAATTGTGGTTTTCATTATATGTAAAGTGAGGAGGAATAACCGGACCTGCAGCATGCATGCTCTTGACAGACAGCATTTTAGTTTTCAGACAGACAGACAGGCGGAAATTGTATACTTGTGTATAAATCTGTACAGGAATTACTTGTATCTGAATATGTAACCTGTTGGGGCCTGGTGTGTATACTGTGTGTGTCTCTGTGTGTTAGAGATCCTCTGACATTCAGCAGTGTTAGTGTGTGATCAGATCAGGTGACCACATCCATGGATGTGATGACCTCACGCTGCACATGCACAAAGGCATCAGGGACTTTCACCACCCTGCCACATCTTCACATCCTTGTCTGACACACACACACACACGCCTACACACACACCTACACACACACACCCACACACACATACAGTATATATAGTTGCAACACTGTACTTTAAACTGTTGACATTCATTTCTTAACCCATAAACTTCAGATAAATCATCAACGTACTTCCAGACCCGTAACTTAAAACGGTAACTCTAAACACTAATTCTGCATTTGGTCCTCGTAAGGATAGAAGCACAGGAAGTCCGCGACACACACATCACACCTACTAAAGCACACATGGAAATGGCAGCTGCCAGTGCCAGTCAATGACATCATCATCTGGCCCCAGGGTGGGATCTTTCTGTACGGCAGCGAGTTGTATATGTTGTTGCACCGTGTGTGGCAGCCGGGTCTTAAACTGACGGATCAACTGTTAGCAGAGGTCACTGCCTGTTGCAGCAGAACCTCTGTCAGGACGTAATGTACTGTATGTAGGGTCAAGTGTGTCATACCGTGCATTTCGATGTTAAAAGACAGTGTGTGATCAAAATGCACGGTGTGTTTTATTCTCCGGTGTCTGCTTTGGGGCTCTGTGCAGCTTTAACATTTTATAGTCGGAGCTGAAACTGTTAGTCAAAGAGAGTTCACACTGCAGCCACTTGTTTTCTGTGGGACGTCCTACAGAGCTCACACTCCGAGAACCCGGACCGCGCTTCAGGAATGTGGGGCCATTTTTAGACCGTTTGTGCTGATGTTGTGTCACAGGCCAGTTCACACACAAACACACATAGTGTCCCGCTCGGCAGCACTGACCTTGTCACTGGTCAGTAACACTGTGCTGAGATCAGAGGAAACCATGTTTCACTTGCACTTAAACGTCAGCTCGGGCCTGTGTCTTCCCAGAATTCCTCTGGTATCTTTTGTTGCCAGGCTACCAATCATTTATGTTTCATGGTGTGTGTGTGTGTGTGTGTGTGAGTGTGTGTTTGTGTTTGCGTACAAACTGTCCGTGCAGAAGAGCATTGACAGTAAGGACAAGCCTTAATGTGCCAGACCTTGTTTTTCCTCCCGCTGCTTTCATTTTTCATAGCTCGGGTCAGTTACTGTAGGATGATGTGGAGTCTTTCTCACTGTCTCTTGCACAACACCTTCATTTTTTTCACATTATCTCTAAATTCACACCATGAGCACAAGTATACAAACTCCTTCTGTATTTCATCTGCTCTGTCTCCGGCTTTCTTGTTGCCTTTACGGGCGACAGGAGAAAAATAACCTCTCTCCCCGTGTCTGCTTCTTGTTTATGTCCTGCTGAGATGCCAGCCTTCAGATCCTTTACAGGAAGCCTGGGTGCAGCAGGGTTGTAGCATTTGGTCTGCCAGTGCCACCTTCTGTCCCCCCCCTCACCTCCTCCTCCTCCTCCTCCTCCTCCTCCTCCTCCTCTCTCTCCCTAAAGCTGATTCTCCTCCTGCCTCGATCGTCCCCTTGATCCCCTTCATGAGTTTCCTCGTTTCCTCGTTTCCTCCTTGCTTCCTTCTCCCTTCTCGCCTCCCCTTGTTTTTTCCCATTTGTTCATCTCGGTTTCTATACTCCTCCCCTCCCTTCCTCTTTCTCTCTCTCTCTGCCAGTGGCATTCCTTGTTTACCTGCAGTGTGCATGCGTCAGAGCGCCTGGGCCAGTACAGTAGTAATTGTGGTGATGCTGTAGCACTGCAGAGGGATGAGAGATCTGTACTACTGCTGCTGCAGTCTTGACAGCCAGCCCCGTGTGCTCCCCTGGGTCGTTGACCTCTAACACTGCAGCAAAACTCTATGCATATAACATACTGAGCAGGACGTATGGCCGGAGCTTATCATTCACACACAATCTAGCTGATATCCTACTATCTCTACTATCATTCACACACTATCTAATATAGGCAGCTATTTCTTTCAGCTTACAGAGAGTGTGTTCAAAGGGGATGAGATCAGGTGTAATTTCATCCTGCAGGCTGAAACACTGAATGAACCCTCAGTGCACCATGGAGTTTGTGGAAAATCCACATGAAAAAATATTGTTACTGTTAAAAACCATCTGTTTTGTTTAGCACATTGTGAAAATCACATTATAAGCCCCATACACCTCAATGCAGTGCTCGTTAGCAAGTCCAGAGAGTGAGGTGGAATACTTATAGAGCAGTTTTACAGACACCAAAGACATGCAGTACATAAGATATGGTGCAAGTTATGAAATCGTTAAGCAGGGATAAATGACTCACTGTTTTGTTAAACCTGAACACATCACCCACTGCTTGTCCGACAGTGAGTAACAGACTGATTAACTGTTCTATTTTTACTCCAGTATTCATTTTATGTTTTCACCTTGGAAAATAAACTTTTTTTTTTCTTTTTTTTTGCGCTGTGTTTGGTAGTGTGCAGCGTAGAGTGTGTGTGTTTCTCTGTGCTCATTTGTGCATGTATGTGCAGCCTGTAATCCTCAAGCATTAAGATCAAGATCCCAAATTAGATCTGATCCCATTAGGATTATTAGCCAAAATTATCCAGGGTTAGTAAAGATGGAGGTGTAGGGCATTTAAAACAAAGAAAGAGATGTGAAGATGAGAATGCAAGTATGAAAAATAACAAATTATTAAAAAAAAAAAAAAAAAAAAAAAAACATGGAGTGAGCACTACTGTATATTTTACCTAGACAACACATGAATGCTAATAGCTGCCAGGCTTTTCTAACTCATCTAATTTTCATCCGATTTTATCACTGCATTATACAGCAAACAGTAGATAAATGACAAACAATTGGATAATAACAATAGAGATATGGGGAACGACATGTGTCTTTCTTGATTGATGGTAAGGATCATCTGCATCATCTGCTGCAGCTTTTTCATGCTTTTATGTCAGTGTTGTTGTTGTTTGATGCAGCAAAGCATGGCCCAAACCAGCTTTTTACTGGACTAGAGCCACTTTCTAACCAGACTGACTTTGTCCTGTCCATATCACCTGCATGGCGCTCTGCCAAGGCGTCCTGCTACAGCTGCTCTGTAAGCAGAAACATAATCAGGCGCACCCCATGCACACTGTGTAGCTGTGTGTACCATTAGCTATCATCACCGCTGTGTGCCTCTTAGTAGACGCAGAGTGAATACAGCGGCTGGCAAGCACTTGAGAAAGTGCAATTTTGCCTTGAAGCTAATGGCTGCTCCATGGCGAGGAGGGTGTTCTGTATGTTGAGGTAAACAAAAGAAATGAGGCGGGCTGTCCTGTCTCATCTTCGTCTCCCTCCATCTCCTATTCTCCCTCCACCATCACCTTACCCTCACTCTTCTCTTCCTCCTTTTTATCTCCATAACCCTCTCGCATCTTACCCCACCACCCCACCCCCCTCTCTCTCTCTCTCGTGCGTCCTCCATCCTCCTCCCCTCCCTCTCTCCTCTCCTGTCCAGTGGCGGTTCAATGATGCAGTGATTCATAGCTGCAGTAGGCGCTGCCTGATGGTCATGTGACCAAAGCCTGCCTGACAACATGGGGAACAACACACAGCCGGGTTGGTGTGTGTGCGTGTATGTGTGTGTGTGTGTGTGTGTGTGCACCACCAGCACATGCTCACACTCTCACACACACACACACACACACACACTCTTCTCCACACTGGCGCATGCTCATATCTTCTTCCTGACTAAATGACACAAACAGCATCACTCCGATGCATTGATGGATGCCCACACCCTTCATAGTGTCATAGGCAGCTTTACCTCCCATTACCACAAATAACCCCCTCACCAGAACCTGCACAGTAAATATTACAGTCTTAGTTGCACGGCGCAACACTCAGCCCTCATGCATTATTCATCCCATCTTCATAACTTACTCTAGAGTCACCTCCAGTTCCTCCTGCTTACTGTTGTCATCGTTGGCATTGACACAGCCAGTGTTTATTGCCACAACTCCCAGCAGTATGTTTGTGAGTTCATTTTCTTTTTCCGTGTTTCTGCTTCCTGGTGTGTATCAGGGCAGCGGCAGCAGGTTTGATCTGTGCAGCGCCTCACGTGCATTTATTGTCAGAATTACTGTTGCATGATGACCTCACTCTGCCAAGAGAAGATGATCCTCAGGGCAAAGCCTCTCTGAAGGGATATTACACTTAATTACACTACACTGCAAAACGAGAAAATCGATGACAGTCATATTAACCGTCTCTGCCTTCCTTGTTGTTGCCAAATGATTGACTTTCAGTGCTATACCGAATGATGAACTTTACTCTCTTCTTTGTTGTTTATCATTTTGTGCAGGTGGAGCTGGGCAGGAAGCAGGAAGTGGTGGTTTATGACCAGAGCTCCAAGGAGGCGGGGCATCTGTCCAAAGACGGCTTTGTGCACATTCTCATGGGAAAACTGGAGGGCACCTTCCACAAAGTCTCCCTGCTCACCGGTATGTGAGTGCGAGTGGGTCGTGGATGTGATGATGATGGTTTTGTTTGTGAGTGTGAGGATGGACAAGAGCAACATCTTCAGATTTTTTTTTTGTTCTTTTCTTTTTTTTGTGTGTTACCTTTCCCTGTCCTTTTACTGTTGGCTTGTCATGGCACAGTTTAGTCAGCAGGTGTCACTCATGGGCATAACAAAAAAGTGTTTATCTCCCCCCCAGTCATGTTGTACTTGCTGTTCCTCTTTTCTTTTCTGGCAGTATTCAGACTTTCACAGGTTCGCAGGTATATGTGGAGGTATGAGGAGAGCCTGGATACAAAGCCTCTCTCGTGACTCTTTGATGCTTAAGCTTCGCTACACTCTTCCTCTTCTCCAACATCCCTGAAATACAGCTGAAGCTTAACTTCAATCCTCTGGCCTTATTTACCACAGTTATTATCCTGTCATAGTGTCCACTAAGCACACTAAGACTTATAATTGAGCCCCAGCAAGACTGTTAATAGCCTCGTTGAGTTAATAACGTCTCAATTGCAGCGGCTGCAGCTTTTTTAAGGGATGACATTACACACACATCCACTAGCGGAGGCGTACGAATCCACCCCAAATGTGTCAGCAAAGAAAGGGGAACGTAATCTGCCTCAGTCAGGATTGGAAATAAGACAGCGGAGGCATGCTGCTAGGGCAAATCTCTGCTCTCCTTTCTGCATCCCCACATCCCCATTCTTCTTCTCCTCCTCTCAGCCCCCCCCCCCCCCCCCCCCCCCCCCCTTCCTCCGCTGGGAGATTAGCGTTTTTTTTCCTGAGTCATTCATAGATGCTGAGGATTGCCTCAAAGCGCCCAGGCTCTACAATTAGTCGCAGTCACAGAGATGTACTGAGCACATGCTTAGGCCGGGCACACCCGAACATACTGTATGGCACACACACACACACACACACACACACACACAGTCATGTTCAGTATTGCTCACACACATACGCAGTGCACACACTGAAAGCTAGGATTTTCCTCCCCAGCCTTTTTGATCAGACATCATACCCTTCTTAATGAAAGACCCCTTGTCAGCGATTACCTCCTCCTCCTCTTTATCAGTCTCCTCAGCTCACTCCTGCCACATTTCTCCAGGAGAGAAAAAAAAAAAGAAAAACGAATCTTTTTCCTTTTTTTTTTCTTCCATTTCTGCCCCGGCTTTTCTGCTGTTTCCACGACAACAGTGGCAGAGAATATTCCCCAGAAGGACTCAGCCAATGGCGTTGGCTGTTGTTTGGGTGGCTGTATTATTGGGGTCAGTGGAGCTAGAAGCATTTTTGTGCATGCTCGATGTTTATGTGCGTCTGCGTGCGTGTGGGTGGGCGGATGGATGGATGGAGGGTGTTGCGTGTACATGCAAGCATGCATTCATGCTTTACAACATCGTGCGGATGAGCGCTGCAGGATCTGCATGTGTGACTCTGCAGAGTTTCCATGAGAGAGATGGTGTGAGTTACGAGAAGGGGTAATGGTTGGTAGGGATTTATTGAGCCTTTTTGAGCGGTCGCTGCTTAAATTATTTTTGATTTACAAGATGTGTTCCTAATTAGAAAATAATGAGTGAATGCACAACACTTAGTTAACTGTTTAAGTCATCCATCAGGCATGGATGGCAAATGTTCTCTGCTCCCAGTTTCACACATGTGAGGACTTTCTTCTCTGCTTTCGTAACTTTCTAAGTTTGTATTTTTGGGCTTTAGATAATGGGGATGCACGACAATCAGCATATGTGAAACATGGCTGCCATATGTTTCTCTATCTTCTGACATTTTATGGGCAAGAAGATGATTAAAATGATCCTAAATCGAGGCCCTTTTC
Organism: Trachurus trachurus; assembly: GCF_905171665.1. Taxonomy (NCBI): domain Eukaryota; kingdom Metazoa; phylum Chordata; class Actinopteri; order Carangiformes; family Carangidae; genus Trachurus; species Trachurus trachurus. Next base: position 19,998,791 of record NC_139897.1, read on the forward strand.
CCCCTCTTTTTCTGTCTCTGGATTTAATTGGCTTTACTTTAGATCTCACATTCTTAAAGTTACAACATACTTTAAAATTACACCCCCCCCCCCTCCCCCCTCTTCCCTTCATCCTCTCCTCCCTCAACCGCCCTCTTTTCCACCTCTCCCCCCCCCGGCCCTTTTACGGAGCCTCTGATTTATGATGCTAATAATTCCTGCGATGACTTCATATCTGACTGATGACTTATTCTCAGCCTCACGCATCCAGACCGCACACGCACTCACCGTAACATTGCTGCAAATCAAGTGAGCGCTAATGTGCTCGGGAGGGGTGAGGAGGTAGAGTCAGATAGTGAGATGAAAAGAAAAGAATCCATAAATGGGATGGACAGGGTGAATAAAAGAATAATTACTGAGCTTGCTGTCTTGGGGGAAGAGGATTTTCTGCCTTAACTGTTACTCATGCAGAGGCTTTCCAGAGAGAGATTAGGACACAATCTTGCAGGGACAGACATTTCAAAAACGGGTTTATGTTTTCAATATTTTAAAGCACAATTTTAATCCTGTAAAGTCGGAGAATTAATTGATAGGAGATTGGCAGATAGGCTGCTTAAATAACAGGCTACACAACCCTAATTGCGTGTACTGGGAACACATTGATCCAAAAACAACTGGTGACTCCTCTCGGGTTTCTTTCCATTCACTAATAATCAATAAGTCAGGCTCAGAGCGCACACCACTTCCTACATGTAGATGATGTCATCGAGCAAGCCTTCCACCAATAGATCCATCGCTTTTGTGAATGGGACGAGTCGTCCAGGCAGCGAATGCTGATCACCGTGGGTTTAGTTTGAAACACGGATGTGTTCACACACCGGATGTGACGGAACATAAATACATGAACATAAATGCATGTTCCCGTGGGTTATGCGTTCGTGCTTGTGTACACATGTGTGTTTGTGTTATTTCTTCATCGACTGTGTGAAAGTGTTTGTGAGAATCATGTCTCTCTGAGGACAGCCTTTTTTTTCTTCTTTTTTTTTTACCACAGCAATGATCTCACCCAGTTGGAGCTCAGGCTGATGCGTCTTGCCTTTTTCAGAGTTCTGACTTTTTGTAGTGCGTAGTTGTGTGTGAGAGTGTGCGTGTGTGCGGAGGAGAACATCACTCGGTCGGAGCCAGCTGCCTCCCCAGTGGGTCTAAAGTTTGCATGTTTCCCACCGAGCTGCAGTGCACAGCCAAACCAAAGACAGCACTGCCTGCTAGTGTGCAGCTAGGTGGTATGTTAACTGAAGCCAATTGCGTTGCTCCGTCATGCGTCACGTCGACTTTGATGTTTGCTTGAAGCTTCTTGACACTGGCATCCAAAAGCTCACGCTGTAGTTTTTAGCAAAGGAAGCTGTAGGTGACAGAATAGAAAGAGAAGAATCAAAAAGGGAGAGAGAGAGATGAGAAAGTGTGGAATATCTACTTCAGATGAAAAGACAAAGAGTTAGATGATGGTTTGAAGTGGACGGGAGGTGGTGATAAAAATAACAGCGCATTTTATTCATAGCACACACATTTTGTCAAAGCACTGTAAAACCTGACAGCTAGAAGGTAGAATCTAGAAATAAAACAATCGGGGAAAAAAAATGAAAAGACATTATAAAGAGGAAATGAAGGTGTGGGGACATGCAGGTGTGTAATATAGTCTAATCTGTGTGTGTTTATATGTGTGTGTGGAGTTTGCAGATGTGCAAGACTGCTCCTAATCTTTCCCAGTGCCATCTGCCAGTGTTTTTCGCAGGATTACTAAATCGCCGCACCACTGGGTCAAAGAGATAAAGCAAAAGGAGAAAAGAGGGACACACAAGGAAATGAAATAGAGACAAGGGATGAAAGCACGTGCTGGACACACTGGGCTGAGATGGAGGGCAGCATGTACTGAACATCTGAACTCAAGTGACTTCACGTACGCTATCCAATTATCTCTAATTATCAGTGAGGAAACAGGTACTTAACAGATTGATTCGGATAATTGGTTTATCACTTAAGTAATTTATGCTTGTCTCTGTTTTATGTCAGTGTAAAAAGAAAAGAAAACATTGGGAAAATATGCAGAATAATTTATATAAAAATTGATCAATTAATCACAAAAAAAACTATAGATCAATTAATAATAAAAGTGATTATAACAACAGTAAAGAAGCAGGTGTTCCCCACTCAGGTGACTTGATGACAACCTGTAATCCTGTTCAGTAGATAGGTATCTGGATGTGACCTCCGACCTCTACGTCATGTATCACCTAAACAGGCTGAGTGAGGATTGAGCTGCTTCACATTCCTCACAGCATTACACACACTAATTTCAGGTTTTAAATAATGTAGTCCACCCAGACTCAAAGATGTCATTATGCATACAGTCAATTCATGTAACTTTAAAGTGCGTCGATGACGGACGTTGTTGTTCCAGATGTGCACATGTGCAAAGAATTAAAGCTCAGAAACAGTTTTCTACTCGTCCTCTGTGTGATTATTGTATCATATCTTGTGAAAAATATACCATGATAATAAAAAAAACACAATGTGCTGCGTACTATTGTATTTGTATGTGGTACGTAAGTGGGACATAGTTAGTCTGCTGACTCCCACGCTGTCAGCCAGACGGCTCGATGCAAAAGCACACAGGATAAGACATGACGATGACATACAGATGAGAGGTATTAGGAGATGAAAGGTGCCGCCTCTCTCTCATTTTCTTTTTGCTCGCTCTCTTTTTTTCTCTCTCTCTCTCTCTCTCATACACACACATACACTCAAAATGCACACAGGAGCTGCTGTGTACCCCGGGGCTTTGATGAGATCAGGTTAGGGTGTGACTGCACAGACAGAGGTACAAAGGTCAATTCAGTTATGTGTCATTCTTCTGCGCTGTTATACAACGGGGCGGTGGCCCCTGTATGTGTGTGTGTGTGTGAGTGTGCGCGTGCGTGTGCATCCGAGAGAAGCTGAAGAGGTGAGGTAATCGTGGGAGGCCAAATCTCACAATGCAGCCGTTCACAGAGACATTCCAATGAGCTACATAAGGAGGTCTGTTTGTGTCAGTGTGTGTTTTTTTTGTGTATGCATGTTCTTGTGTGTCTGTGCGCATGTCTGCATGAATATGTGCATATGAAGAGGTTTCGTGCACGCGCATGAGGCAATGTTTGAGAGTGCACGTATGAGAAAAAGGATAAAGACAAAACAGAAGGAGGAGAGAGCCATTGAGGAGATGAGGTAATACTCCTTGCGTGTGTGTGTGTGCAAGCTTTCAATTGGCTACCTTTATTCGTGTGTGAGTCTGTGGGTGTGTGTGTGTGTGTGTGGTCTAAGAGCTCTTTCACTGAGACAGGCCGTCATGCTGACCTGTGCAGCCTCCTCTGAGCTGAAAGTCCTGCTTTATGGTTTCTCCTGCTTGTGGAGCCCAGCAGGAAGTCTCCACATCCCCTGAGCCAGCACGACAGACCCACACACACACACATGCACGCACGCACACCTGCAGAGCAGTAAAGTGTGCGAGTGAGTACTACTTATTGCTCCGACAGACACTGACACTGGTTTTTCTTGTGATCAGAAGCTGCTGAACGTGTATGAGATCATCGTTTTGTTTCCTTATCTAAACTTTCCTTAGTCTCCTAAATCAGTTTGACGCCCCATGCAGAGGTGCTGCCGACAGCGCCACCTCAAGTCCTTTATAGGTTTCGACAACGACATGAATAAAATTACAGATACCTGTGTGAGGTTGTCATGAGCTGTGTAAACAATGCATGAGTGATATTTATTTACTTGCTGCTCTCTGCCTCCAGGTGCGTTGTGATTGGCCACAGCGCAGGTCAGAGAGGTTGCACATTAATTAGAGTTGTGCAGCCAGAGGCCTCTACGCTCACCTGCACTCCATCCATCCATCATCTTTCCTCTTTTCTCCATCTTTTTTTTCTGCTTCTCTTAACCCTTTAACCTGCCTTTCTTCACCTTCGTGCCCCCTTTCCTTCCTCTGCCTCCTCCTCCTCCATCTGACCTCTCTCCATTACACTGCGGGGAGCTCCGGCAGATCAATGATTTCATTGAGAAGGAGCCACTGGTGCCATTAGGAGGTGAGCTCACCTTCCCCGGGGAGATCTGACACATTATTCTCAATGACCTCGCCTTCCTGTCCATCCCCTCCTTCCATCGCTCCTTTACCAACCCCCCCCTCTACCCCCAACCCCCGTTTCTTCTTCTCTTTCCCCCCTCTGTCCTCCTCCTTCTCCTTCTCCCCTCTCTTCTGTTTCACGGTGCTGAGAACAGAGCTCTATTTTTAGGCCCAGACTCCTGTGGTCGTCACATCTGGCGCCAGTGGCCTCGGTGCTCTCACCCTGGCTTGTAGATACACAAACACACACATACACACACACACACACACTGGCCCCACCCCAGCCCCAGCCAGCGCTGAGGGAGCACAAAGGTCAAAGAAAATGGCCTACAAAAATATCCATGACATCACCTCCTCCTCGCTCTGAGAAGAAGTCGCTGCAGACTTTGAGAAGCCCTCGGAGCTGCTCGGTGACATAATGCTCTGTTTTTCTGCAAACAGTCACTCTGCAGGTATTTAATGAGCTCCCTTTTTAGCCTCACACCTTGATGAGGTATTGTGCAAACCCTTAAATTGCACACACACACACACACACACACCAGCAAGCAAGCAGATACATGCACATATGGGCAGACTCACATATAATATGGTAACAGGGCCCAGAGGAGGCCTGTACCGAGTTGAGTTTTATGTAACAATGTTCTGTTTCTGCCAGTGTTCTCACCCCCTCCCCCGTCTGTCTCATTGGCCTCACATGATGAGCTTGATGTCATTTTCCCCTTCTTTCCCTCAAAACCGGAGAACAAAAACAGGCCAGCATGCGTGTGTGTGTGGCTTGCGTGCACAGTCTGATGTTTATGCGTCTATGTGTGTGTGTATGTGTGTGTGTTTATGTGAGCCTTTGCCAAATGTTTCCACCATGATGTGAGCTCACTGCTCTGCTTGCCTCCTGCTCCTCTTCCCTTTCTCCTCCATCACTCAGAGTCCCTTGCTAACTCTGAGAGGCCGTGCACGCACATGCGTACGCACACATAATAAGTGAAACAGTCTTACATACATACTTTAGCATGCAAAGGAGGAGGATGACATTTTCTACCATATGAGAGAAGATGTGAAAAAATTCCAAGTAGCGAGGATGAAGATTAGAGCTCCAGGCGTCAGCAGAGACACACTCGTCTCGTATGATATTTGAGCTTATATGTACTTATGCAAAGTGAGTGCCATTCCCATCCACGTCTTACCATTACTTAAGAGATCATAAATTCAGTCAATAGTCCTAGTTATATTGCATCATGGTTCCCTTGAAAATGTCGTAATGCGACACTTGGAAATCACAATTTCACAATCAAGCGTCTAAGTACATTACACTAAAAGGTGAACTACTTATGGAAAAGATTAGTTTAGTACACGTTTGTGTCAGGACAGACCTACTACTGTACATACGCAAGCTAACCTTTGATCTCTTCTCTTCCGAGATGTTAAGTGTCATAAAGATCCAGTGAGATGGTGTTTGTACCACAGTGGCCTGAATACTTCAACCCTAGTTGTTTAAGCAGCTTTGTGTATACAGTCCATTCACAGTGCATACCTCCTGGCTCCTGCAGCATTTGAAATCTATCTAGAGGCCTTTTGATGATCCCAGCCCACCCCTGTCATGCATTCATCCGGCATGGAATAAAAATAGTTTGTTTAAACTGTTACCTAGGCAGTGTCAACACATCAGGTCAACAGGAGCTGAAGCTGAGCAGCGTGCTTTTTTGTCTTTCTCTTTCTCTCTCTCTCTCTTTCTCTCTCTCTGTGTGTGTGCGACGCCCCCTCAGCACCTCATAACTCGAACCTCACCGTGAATTTGGGCCAAGGGCACGGTAGTTTGGCTGCTGCGCCATCAGTTTACCGTGCCAGCATTTTTATCCCTGATGACTCTGACACACATGTGGAGTGGAAATTTCCAAGTGCAGAAGAAAAAGGGAAAAAGGAGTAGCTAACAATTATGCTAGTTTATCCTACTCGGAGCTGGCCTGCATCCACCAGATTCCATTCATGCTCGGACTGCCCACTGCCACTCCTGTCATACCGTCATTCCCTGGAACAATGGTGGATTCCTGTTTATCGCTGCCTTCTTTGATGCACCTTATCTCTGGCATGCTGTAGCGCTGCTTCCTTATTTACCTATTGGTTGCCATGTTTTGTTTTTCTTCTTTTTTGTTGTTGTTTTTTTATGGCTGTTTTAATCAGATTTAACTGCACCACCTCCGCGTGGATGAGGTTGTGTTGTATTTCTTGGCAGTTATTTGAAGTGTGTTACAGTATGAGAAAATCTATTTTAATGTGCAGTTTGCTAATTATTTTCCAAAAAAAAAAAAAAAAAGACAGAGGGGGGATTTTCTTTTCCAGGCTCTCTGGCAGAGGAGCGGACTATAGCTGCCTGTAGCAGAGCACAGACTTTTTAATCCTTGGCGGTTTAACACTTTTCCTGGTATGTATACACAGACTTGTAACAGAGGTCTTATTACCGTAAATACAGGGCTGACCACACGCAGACTTTTGGGCTGAAACCTCTGGGGGTGCCGCCGCTTCCTGATAAAGGCAGGAGATTTTTCCATCGCCACGGCAACAAGCTAATTTTGGAGTTTCAGGCAGGCCCAAGGCCCACAGATTGAGAAGCGCAGCGGTTTGTGATCATTCCCGGTCCCCCCCTTGAGATTGTCCCCTATTCACACACATATACACAAACACACACACACACACACACACACACACACACACACACACACACACACACACACACACACACACACACACACACAGAGTCTCTTGTACACAACCCAATGCACACACATGCATAAGATGAACGCGGCCTACAGAGAGAGGCCACTTCCCCTTCTGTTGTGTAACTATTTCCTGTTTCTGATGAAGTGACATCGAGGCTCCCTGGGGTGAGAAGAGAGGGAGATGTCTTGGGGATTTTTTACACAAATGCATGTCCTGAGCAGGGCCGTTGCTAGGAATTCTGGGCCCCCTGAAAGAATACTAAAATGGGCCCCTGCCCCCTGACTTTTCCTTTTTTTATGTATTATAATTTTTTATTTAACCTACTATTGTTGTTTAGCCTACTTTGTTTTGATGCTAATGCAGCATTACTATGAGTATTAGTCAGGGTCTTATGCCAAATAAATCAGTCATACAAAGATAAGACCACTGGTTGTTTTTTGTGGGCCCCACTGGGCGCTGGGCCCCTAGAATTATCATCACCTTTCTCCCCTATACAACGGCCCTGGTCCTGAGCATGTGTTTGTGTATTTATATATCTTTAGGTGCTTTAGTATTTAAACACCAAGAAATGCTCAGAAGTCCTACAGGCAGCTTGAAAAACCATTTAAATTCACAGTGAAGGCGTTGGCAGGGCGCACATAGAAACAGCTTGCCCAGTTCCTCTCACAGCGTCACGTCATTCCTTCTCTATTGTTCCTCCGTTAGCTGTTGGAGTGATGTCACTGTCGGGCTGTGGATGTGACACATTCACACGCACAAACTCACGCTCACACACACACACACACACACACACACATATATACAGTCTCTGTGGTCTGTAATGGCAGGAAAGCCAAGCCTGACCACCGGTGTTGCGATAGCCGCTGTCACCATGTCCTGTACGCCCAAATACAGTCCCCAGAGTGTAACGCCTTAGGTACTTATGCATGGATGTCCGTGTGTGAGAGGACACAGCTGAGTGAGTAAAAGTTCAGTAATTTGCATTGTTTGTCTTTTTTATATCCCAAAATATTTTCCATAACTGTTTTGTTGCTGGAAAAATAGCAGAAAAATTATATCACCGCTTTATACGGAATAAGTTGGAAATAATTCTCTCCGTAAGCACAGATATAACTAACATGCGTCTGAGGACACTGGAAAAACCAACGCAGATTTTTCTTTTTACACATTACACGCCATAAATTGTGTCATGACTCATGCTGCGTGTGCCGATGAGATAATAGTTGGTGTGTAAAAGTAAATTGGGGAATCTGATCATTTCGCTCCGCCACACACAGAGACGCCGTCTAAGACAGTCTGAGCTAATTGTGAGACAGGTAGACGAGACACTGGTAGACACTGAAGAGTATCTGTGTGTCTGTGTCTGTGTGTGTGTGTGTGTGTGTGTGTGTGTGTGTAACTACCAGAGGACCAGATGGCGTGGCTTCCAGCACTGTTGTGAGGACAGTGTGTCTGTCAGCCTGCCTGCTGTGCTGATAGGAGCTAATTAACACTGAACTGATCTGAGACCTGCCTGTCAGTCTGCATGTCGCGGCGGTACAAGCTGATTAAAAACAAGCCGATCCCCCTGTCAGCTCCTCTCTGACAGAGCAGCGCCCCGTTATTACGCTGCCATGCCCCCGTGTGTGTGTCAGACTGTCCAACGTGCTGGAGACAGTGAGACAGACGAGGCGTGTTTCCAGTGCGTTGCTGTTGCCTTCAGGTTCTGCAGTGAAACCCTGTGTATCCCAGCTCGGGCCATTAGCATTCAGAATGAAATAACCATCCGTTCTGCTCAAGCGAACCTGTGTAGACAAACTCACCTCTGGGGAAATCAGAGTGTGCACTCCATTTTTTTTTTTTTACACACATACACACTTGATTCATCTTTTTTACTCCTGCACACCAGTACGCATGGTCTCTGCATATACAGTATTTATCCTTTGATGCACAGACACACACACACACACACACACATTATGCTTTACTCAAATATGTACAACCGCAGAAAACAGCTGTGAAGTGTCTCACTCTGGGCTAAAATTAACATTTTATATGCTCACAGTCAATGCGCATGCTTTATATGCATGCAAACACATTTACACATTTATAAACTGTATCCAGGTGTGAAAATATCACTTCTGCAACATTGTGAGTGAAGTGAAGAAAATCCTTATGTGTATTTTCCCTTTCTTTGATTTTTTTTTTAAATAAATTGTATTTTATTTTATTTTTTTGTTTTGTTTTATTTTTTAAATCCAGAAATGACTCCAAAAAGTGTTTTTTCCCTTGTCAGTATTATATTCTTAACTTTTTTTATTTTCAATTGTCAGAGTATTAAGAAAATAGAAAAAAACAAAAATGTGCATGCAACAAAAAAAAGGGTTAGGGAGGGGCTTCTGGTGATGACGTCGTGCAATCTCATTTCATATTGAAGCTTTATAGTCCCCATTTTTCTCCACAGACAAACACACACATGCACACACTTGCGCCCAAGCGTGCGCATACACACACAGACACATACACACACACCACTGAACATCTCCAACTGGGATTTTTAAGTAGTTCATCTGGTTTATGAGGGCCCGTCTGGTCCTGAAAGCCCCCCTTGGTGTGTTTGATAGCTTACCCTCTTCTCTCCCTTGTGTGTGTGTGTGTGTGTGTTTGTCTATATCTGTGTGTGTGTGTGTGTGTGTGTGTGTGTGTGTGTGTGTGTGTGTGTGTGTGTGTGTGTGTGTGTGTGTGTGTGTGTGTGTGTGTGTGTGTGTGTGTCTTTGGTGTCTTTATAAACGTGCTGGAGTGAGTGTATATATTTCTGGGTGTAAACTAATTTCTTGCCAGTGAGGCAGATTTAGCGGTGCAGTAGCCCTGAGTGCTGAGCTCCTCCAGGGGGTTAAGTTGTTTGGAGGGCAGGGGGTCTGCTGCATGACTGATGAGAGCAAGCCTCCCTCCCTCCAGGCTGCACAGATAGAGATGAAACTATCTCATGCATGAGCACATGAACACATGACCAAGTAGTGCACCAGTGATGCCTTAAATCGCACATGCCTCCCCCCCCCCTGCTCATCTTTTCTTGTAAGAATCTCTTTCTTTCATGTTTCTCTAGTTCCTCTCTCGTCTTCACCCACTATGCCTTTTTCTTTTTGACCTTATCTCTTGTCAGATCTCCTGTAATCTTTCTGGAAATTGGAGTAAGAGGGGAGGAAGGAAGTTTTTTTAAAGGTTAGAGGGAAGAAGTGTGCATTAGGTGGAGTTCTGACATCTAATTTGGATTATCAATGCAAGACAGTGCTGAAATTAAATATGAATATATGCCTTAATTGAAAAAGAAATGTCTAATCAATAGATAAACCAACTATTGATGTTCAATACTCAGCCCCCATGCACACACACACACACACACACACACACACACACATACACATACACATACACATACACACACAGGTAATTTCCCAGCACGCCACTGATGTCCCTTTGCAACATGACCGCATCATTTCAGCTTCCATTTCCCTGTGGATTAAAACAACCCCCTCTCTCTTCCAGCAACCCCCTCCTCCTGTAATCACCCCTTCATTTCTTCTCCTCTCCTCCTCAGTGCCTCCCCCCATTCTCAATTGCTCCATCCCTCCATCCATCCTCCCCTCTCTCTCCCCTTGTGACTACCTCACCCCCCAGGCATGGCAGCTGCGTTCTCCTGTGGGCATTACATCACTGCAAGAGCAGCCTTGTTACTGATCCCCTGACAACCAGCACAATCAAAACACACACACACACACACACACACACACACACACACACACACACACACACACACACACACACACACACACACACACACACACACACACACACACCAGTACGCATGCATGTACAAAGATATAAACATGTGCACGAGCGCACATGCTTGTGTTTACCCATATTGATGCAAATAAGTGTCTAACAGGTCCTTAACCCTCCCTCCTCTCTAATGTCCTCTTTAGTCTTCATCTTACCCACTGCTGCTCATCTTCCTCACACATGGTGCAGTGCACACACGCACACACACACACACACACACACACACAAAGATGAACTCGCACCCACATTAACTCACAGTCTTCATCACTCTAACCTGACCTATCCAGAGAATGACGTCTCTTTTTCCTGTGATATCCTGACAGATGATCTTCGGTGTAGGATGACACTCCTGACGCTGCCTGTCTCAGCACGGAGGGGAAGTGGGGATGGGCCCTGATGAAATATGTCACGCCAAAAAGATTTGATTTATTTTATGATGCTAGTGCAAAGTTACACGGGAGATTTTAACCTATAACAAATATATTTACAGTTTGTTTTTGGTTTGTTTTGTTTTTTTTATATTAGACCGACATCAGAAGTGTAAGCTTTCTGTGGATATCAGAACTTCCCTCAAATAGACTTATGCATCGATGCAAATACATATTCATGTATTCTATTCAATATAAATATATTTGATTAATCATTTTTAAGTCTATTAGCATATATCAAATATTAGGTATGTGCATAAACTCAAAGGCCAACATTAGCAAAATGAACACATTCTAACAAACAAAACATTTATTATTTAACAAAAAAAAACGAATAAAAAAATAATAAAAAAATAAATAATAATACATATAGCCCTGCTATATATGCATACTAAATTATGTTTTGTTTTTGTTGTGATTATTAAAGCTGAAATCTACAGTGTTTTAAAATTATTCTCACCCTATTGAGGAATTGTTTGTTAGTTCGCATCTGTCAGTGACTGTCAATAACTTAATTTGAGTTATTTATTTAAAACAAGGTTATTATGAGGTTAGTTACACAAAATGTCTGATATAAAGTAAATATCAAGACATCAGACATTTTCCAGGTCACACCTGTTATTTCAGTACATGGTGTATGGGCACTTAGGATATTTAGCAAGTTTACAAACACAAAATGAGACGCTCCATAATAAGTAGTTTGAATCCAAACATGACTTCATGAACTGGTGTTTTCCCAGCAGTTGTCTATTGCAGAGATGAGTCATGCCTTACATAAAGTCCTCTTTCATTAATTGACCCTTCATTTAAAAAGCCGTAACTCTCACTGGCCGTGCGGGAGCGACCTTCTTTCTCCATTGCTGTTTACATCTTTCCCAGCATACCTTGTTTGGAGACGCTGCTCCTTGTTGTTCTGGTCTCCAAGGCCCCTTTGGCCTTTCCACACCTTCTCCCTTTCTGTCTTACACCACTATCTCATGCTCATCTCCACTTCTCTCTCTCCCCCCTAGTCTGTTTTGGCTGGTCTCTATGCATGTGTATGTGTATGTAAACTGTGTGTTGTCCCAGTAACAAGCCCTCTACCATAAAAGCACGCTCTAAATCTAAGAGATGTCAGGGAAGTGTGGGGAGGGGAGGTGGGGGGTGGGGAGTGGTGGTGGCCGGGGGTGACAGTCCCACCTATTTCTGTCACAGCAGGGCACACATGTGCAGTCAATAAAAAAAGCCCTGGCTGTCATTTAAAAGTGTCTTGGCTGTAATCCTCTAATTAACACACCTACTATTCTGAGCCTTGTTACCCTGCTGAGGACTAGAGGAGGGGGAGAGGGGGTATAAAGGGAACCGGGGGCACGGTATTGACTTTAGCTCAAAAGAGTTTGACCATTAAAACATGCAGCCAGCCAGCAGCAGCTACTTTGTTTTGTTGCTGTTGGCCTCCACTGCTGTGGCTTTGCAGGTGTTAGTTACTGTAGGAAGTCCTGTGTTTCAAAGCTGCTTTATGGCTTCAAGCCACACAGACAGAACAACCAAACTGATGATCGGTGTGTTTGAAGTGTAGTGACCCTGGTTGACCACTGTGGCGTGTCACACCTGCTGCAACCGGCTGCAGCTGTGTGTGTGTGTGTGTGTTAGCATGCTTGTGTGTTTGCTCATAGTTTTTATCAGTAACCCGATTTTTTTTTTTATCCATCATCAGCAAAGTGACCTATTTCCTTTCTCTCAGCGACCCGTACTTGAGCGGAGGGTGACGTAAGGCTGTTCTCACCCGTGTGTGATCATTCAGGGGTCTGCAGTGATGAGATGAGGTCAGTCAGTCAGCATGCAGCTGGCCCCCTAACTAGACATCTTGTATAAGCTTATTTGCCTTTTTTTGGAGCAGTGCTCACTGCGCGATGACTTAATTTACTTGAAGCCCATCTGACCTGGTTTGAATGTAATCAGTGTACCGTGATGTCTCAACCTGAGGCTTAGCAGACAGTAGACAGGACATTTGACTGACCAACACGTGAAGGCTGCATTTTGATAAAAAAAATAGTAGAAGTAGGCAGATGTGAAATTAAAACCAGGTTTGTGGGGACTTTTTCTTTTTTTTTTTTTACATGTTAGTTGTTGTGTGATTAAGATGTATTTAAAGCAGCTTTATTTGGATAATGACTAGTTAACGTCCAGTTACTGTACCATTCAGTCTCCTCCAGTGGTTATGTTAAGTCCAGTGCTGCTTTGTTTCCACGGCTGGACTTGTGGCCTACATGTTTGTCATTCCATAGTAAAGTACGAGGAGTCTGTGGCCTGTCAAATGGATGATGGCTGCCAACCACGAGCTTGTTTGGTCTTCTCATCATCTCTAGTCTTCCCTTCCACTTTTGTCTGCTTTTGTGTCTTTCTTTTTTTTTTCCTCCTTCTCCTCCTCCTCCTCCTCCTCCTCAGCTTCACTTTCCTCCTCTCTCCTCTCTCCCGTCCTGTCTACCTTCTCATCCTCAACAACAAGAACACAGTGTCCAAACACGGCGTGTTAGACATGAACCAGGACAGGAAACGCAGTGAAGTCACACGCATTCCCTCACCTTCGGAGACAAATCAGTTTTCAACACACTGACACAGTCTTAATCCGCCCCTGTAGAAAGTTTAATGTGCCTCCAAGCTACAGTACATTTAAGGCAATCAACCTCATGTAGCTGTTTAGCATCTGCACACCTTAATGAAAGATGTGCATTTTATAGTATGAGGACTGATAGTCAGACTGATAATAATCTTTTGATATAAAATGCTATATTCAATTTAAAAAGCAAAACTCTATGTCTCATGTATTAATAATTACTTTCTAACAGTCAAGTTCACAAACGCCACTCTTTAATTTAAGAAACATATCATCATACATGTCAACGACTCGAGTCTCTTTTCATAAGCCAAGCATTTTACTTCTCTGCAATTACAGTAAGAGCACAGAGACAAATCTGTCCTGCAGCAGCATGTACATATCTGTTAAACATCCTGATAGCAGCGTCTTAGCCTCCATCCTTCCCTGATAGAGCCCTGCTTCGCAGCTAGGCCCCTGAGGTGGCCGCATATTTGTTGGGTGAGTAAGGAATGTGGTTACATGCCTTAGACATTAGCTATGACGGAGCGCTGGCTCCACAAGAGAGGGAGGGAGCAAGGGAGGTAGCAGAAGGGGGAGGAGGAGGAGGAGGAAGAGGAGGGGGGAGGAGGAGGAGGGAGGGAGGGAGGGCAGAGTCTGAGCTCACGGCAAGTGAGCTCATTCACCCCCAGAGCTCGAGGAGAGAGTGCAGCTCCGTCATCCTCTTTGCACAGAGAGAGAGAGAGAGAGAGAGAGAGCGGAGAGGAGGGAGGGAGGGAGAGGGAGGAGTGTAAGCCAGCGACTGAGCGAATGAGAGACGCGGAGAGTGAAGCAGCACAACAATAGTGGGCTACTCTTCTGGCTGTGGACTCACAGAGACAGAGAGAGGGCTCAGAGAGACACACAGACGCTCTGTAAACCAGCTGCAGGCACATTACAGCTGGCGTTTGCATACAGGCAACACAGGCTACTCACTTTTGGTTTTTTTCCCTCCTGCTCCCTCTGTGGCGACCGTTCTCCACCAAAACCACAGAACTGCTAAATATTGACACGGGAGCATTTTGGGAATTTTTGTGGTGATTGCATGGAATTTCGTTCATAGGTGGACTTGAGGAGTGTGTCCTCCATACACATATTTGGACTAGTTTTTTTCTTGTATACTGGGTCAAGTCTCTCAAGGGTCTCCGACTGGACGCTGGAACAGCTGACGCGACCAGAGTGGACTTGGGCGCCAGCAGGAGTTTTGTCAACTTGGGATTTTCACACTCAGACTCAGAGGGCTTCACCTCTGTCAGAACATTTCCATCTGTGTGTGTTGATGTGTGTGCGTGCGCGCGCGTGAGACAAGACTGTGTTCTGGGGGATGCCTCTGGATGTGGTGATTGCCCCAGCGGAGGACTGTTTTTGGCCGGACCTGCAGGAAACAGACATGAGGCTGAAGATCAGGGTCCGACGAATGAAGGAGGGGAGAGAGCTACGAGGTGTGTATCCACCTGGACGCAAAGAGGGGAGAAGTGGTGTGTGTGTGTGTGTGTGTGTGTGTGTGTGTGTGTGTGTGTGTGTGTGTGTGTGTGTGTGTGTGTGTGTGTGTGTGTGTGTGTGTGTGTGTGTGTGTGTGTGTGTGTGTGTGTGTGTGTGTGTGTGTGTGTGTGTGTGTGTGTGTGTGTGCGTGTGGTCAAGTTAACAAGTTAATGTGAGTTTGAAAACACTAATTTCTGCTGAGGATGTGAATCTTTGCGAACAGAGGCTTTGTACACACAGTGAAGATGGAAAGATGATTAATATGAATTCTTAGGGATGTAACCACACGGAAGTGTAAATGGCTTTGAAATACACAGACATAGCAGATGTGAACGAGGGGGGAAAGCCCCTGGTGACGGCTCGCACACTGCAGATGAGTACAAAGGCACAGTGGGTTCTCAGGTATTGAGGTATTCCAGTCCAGGCATGCTGCAAATGAAAGATAGATGTGAAGCGAATTTTAAAGACGTGCAGTGGATCAATAGTGAGATTTACTGCCACAGCAGGCGTAAAGAATACATCACAGGGAGCCAGCCAAAGCCACTAATTGTTCTCCCACCTTTTTGTTTATGCAGTTAATGTGTTTAGAGACATAGAATAGGAAGAAGGAGGATTAAGAGGATGACATCATGAAAACGAGAAGCGATGAAGAGGAAAAAAAAGGAGCTGGAGGAGGGGGGGGGGCTGAGAGCTGTGACCCGCGGTATGACATAGTGTTCATGCTCTCTCAGCCTGTGGTCATTGAGATGTAAAACTATCACAAAGGCTCTTTCTCTTTCTTCTCCTTTGCTCTTGGCTTTTCTCTCTCTTTCACTCCCTCCCTTGTTCCCTCTCTGCAGAATGGTGTCTTGTGGAGATTATGTTATCAATATGTGTGCAGCGTGCACTGCAGGTGTTTAATGTAACACCTTTTCACACAGAGTGATGAGGCAATGCACAGCAACGGGGCTGGACGACAACAACAAAAAACCAACACGCTTACCTGCAATTTACACTAAAATGTCAGATCAGCCATTCATTCATTACAGTGTCGATTATAATTGGATGCTTGGAGTCATAAATGTGTGAGGACATGAGTGTAAAGTTTATATGCTACATGCATATCAGGGGCATATCAGAGAGCCGGTTCAAAGCAGTTAGCACAGCAGCTCTGCACACCTGCCGTTCTTGACACTGTTGGTGTGCATGTGTGAATGTGTGAGTGTAAAGTTCACCTCGACACAGCTAGGTTTTGCTGGTTGAAGTGCTAGCAGAACAAAAAAAAAATCACACATTTGCCAGTAGGGGGTGAAAATAGAATCGCATGTCACAGGTTATTTTGAAATAGATTTGCGAATGCAGTCTAAATTACAGGAGTGTTTATAGCTCAATAGTGCAATAACATGTTACTGCTGAAACAGCAGCTGATCAAAGTGACATATTCCCGCTGGCACCGTCTACTCTAGTAAGATAAAGGAACAATAAACTGTTTAACCATCAGCCAGGATGACGTGTTTATCATACAGTTGTTCCCGCCCATCATCAATCTGCATGAAAAAGCGATGACCTCATCCTACTAGCTCATCTATGAGCCTGTCAATCTGCACATTTCTGACAGATGTGGGCCGCTCTCAGCCCCCTAAAACAGACACGCTCTCATCGCTTCTCCAGGCTGCAGCTTGGCCTTTGTGGAGCTGAGTGGGACATGTGTGCAATGATGTCATGTTTGGGGGGGGGAGAGGGGAGGGGGGTTCACATTGAGATGCTAATGTCCCCTCATAGTAGAGGGGACAGCTGGAGGGGCACAGAGGATGGCGTCATGTCTCCCCTGATATGAACCACAGAGGAAGAATGGGTGCGGGGTAGTCATTCAGGCAGATCAATGCCCCCAGGCTGTGGAGGGCTGTGTGTGTGTGTGTGTACATGCTCGTCCTGTGTGTGTGTGTGTGTGTGTGTGTGTGTGTGTGTGTGTGTGTGTGTGTGTGTGTGTGTGTGTGTGTGTGTGTGTGTGTGTGTGTCCTCTCCATTAACAGATGAGTTAAAGAGGACAACTGCAAGCTACACAGAGACTGAAACACACAAGACACAGAGGCGGAGGGAGGGAGGGAGGGGGTGAGGGGGGGGGGGGGGGGGGGGGGGTTGTATGAGCTTGTATTGACGAGTTGGTCAATTGTACCAGCAGCAGTGACGTAACAGCAGAGCTCCCATTAACCATAACAGCCAGGCAGGTGTTGTGTGTCTCTGTTCATCTGGTCAATATCTCCAGGACTCCTCTTCCATTCATCTCTCAGCTTTCTGCATCGCCTCACCCAGCAACACCACTCCAAAACACATACACAAAAAAAAACTAAGTTTGATTCTAAACATCTTCTGCTAAACACTTTTTTTTCATGACAGCAAGATAATAACTAGCACTGAAAATGTGAATATGAAGTTGAGTAGAAGGAAATGACTGATGAGAAGAGAGAGACCACCGCTCGCCTACCAGCAAACAAAGGAGGCCTGAGTGCTCGGCTCTGACAGGGCGAGAGAGGAAAATAAGCAGTTGCATAAGTGATGAAGTGGGCAGAGGAAAACGGAAAAAGGAAGTCACCGCTGGCTAGCATCGCTGCTGGCGACACAGTGCCCTCTTTCCCGGTTGTGTGTTTTCTTTCAACCCAAACTTTTTTTTATTTTTTTTTTTATTTTAGAGCATGTGTTCAGAAATGGGTTAGTCACATCCTGTCCAAGTACATTTTCCAGAAGTTACAGATACATGACGCAGCGCAGTGCAAAAGGTGATTTCGTCTCGCAAGTGAATAAAAGTTTGAATGGTATTTCTGTGAGGCACAAGATCATGACTTCAGCGTGACGGCGTTCCTCACAGGCCCCTTTGTTCTCCTACAAAGTGAATTTTTCAGATCAAACTGTAGTTGTGGGATGCGGCTTCTTCGTGCTCCTCGTTTGAGTTGATATCTTGTGTTGAATGTTAGTTAGTTCTCTGCTGGTTATCATGGTGCGCTGCCGCCGCCGCCGCTGCTGAAGGTGAACTCATCTCTCCCAGTTGACTTTCTGATGTCATCTCTGTGGACAGCTGGGCTGGTGTGTGTGTGTGTGTCACAGGGTATTTTCAGTGACCTCAGTGTGAATGTACAGTGTGTTTATGTGTGCGCTTTGTGTGCTTAGATTGGAATGGACGGATGTGTCATCGTTTTCTTTTGGAGAATGTGAGGCCATGTCTCTTTGGGTTATTTGGTGCTCGCTGTCATGTGTGCGTGTGTCAGTGCGTCCATGTGCCCTTTTCGTTGCTCAGTGTGTATGTGTGTGTGTGTTTTATTCCATCTTGACAAGACTCGGGGACACGATGAGCCAACTGTCATCAACATCAGTGCCCTTCCTCGTCATCATGACAACCTTAAGTAGAGTGGGGTCAGGTGACGAGGTGACAATAACATGCTATCTCCTGTGTGACTAACGTCCATTAGCGCTGACCGCTTCGACTACACAGAGGGTGTTTGTAATTGTGTTGACGTAATGTCACTGTAATGTAATAGCCCTTAAAAAACCAGGCAGGCACACTCAGTCCTGCTCTCTTATCTCCGACTGCAATCTCCCCTTCATGCCAGTAACCCCTTACTCACCCGCTCTCCCAGCCACACAACTGGCTCACCGCTCTTCCTGCCGTTTAACTATTTATTTAACACAGATGAGGTCAGCTGCAACAATTATGTCTGTAATTATTAATCCAGATGCACTTGAGATTAAAGGGCGAGTGTATTTTTAGAAGGGTATTTTCATTCATGTGTTCACTTCCCTTCGCACACACAAACACACTTTCTCCTCACTCACACACACACACACACAGAAACTCTAAAGAGTCTCTACCGTGGGACGTCCTGTCTTCTGCCCCTCTAACTACTCTCTAACAATGTCCTCGCATAGAAAAGGGAAATGGTTGAAGTGTGACGTGAGGCTTTTCCTGTTGATTTAACTGTCTCCAGGAACATACCGCTTCCTCACACAGATACAGTATATGCCTGTGGCGGAGGTTATATGTAGCACCATTTATTTTCTTTGCAAATGTGTGTGTGTGTGTGTGTGCACGCAGGCTCCATACCAGCAGCTTGGGAATGGAGAAAGCAGGAAGAAACCTTTCAAACAACTGCCCTCCCTCCCTCTGTTTTATCAATTAGCGACTCCGTTGCGCCGCCCTAAAGATCACTAGAAAGACGCTCTGGTGGAGATTTACAGCGCCACTACAGTCTAAAGCCAAACTGTGCCAAACTCCATGTGTGTGTTAACCTACATTTATAAAAGCCGAAAATAAAAAAAAAGATTAGAATACAGACTCTTGCTAGCACAGCGGCTATCCATCAGCCTCCCCTCCCGTGCATTAAGCTTTCCCACATGTATCATGTAAGTTATCTGATTGCTCTTTCTGCATCCATCTATCTCTCCCTCCACTCCACCCCCCATGTGGAGCGCTGATGTCATTGCTCCACTGGTTGCCATTAATAGCTGGAAACAGACAGGCCTTCTTCACTTCTTGCTCTTAAAGGGACAGTGCACCCAGAATAGCACTGGGTCATGAGGATGCATCCAGCCACACAGAGGCTTGTGGTGTTGTGAAATTGCTCCAAATACCAAAGTTGCTATTCTCTGAACATTTGCACAACCCCATTTTTTTTTTTTTTTTTTTTTTGCAGCTTTTTATTATTTGTCCTCAAGCTCGTATCTGTTGAGTACACAGTTCATGCTGCTGACACCGTGTGCTCTGTGTGTATGTGTGTGTGTGCTGGCCAGCCGTTGCTACATAAGTAGTGCAGCTGGGTGTGCGTTACAACGGAAGGCAATGTCCTGCCTGCACTGTGCTGTGTGTGCTACTTTAGAGCAGTGATGTCATGTCTCACTCACTCTCACTTTGTGACTGTGTGTGTGTGTGTATGTGTATGTGTATGTGTATGTGTATGTGTGCGTGCCGTGTGCGTGTGTTTGTGTGTGTGCTAAAGGCCCAGATTGGGTCAGGCAGGGCTGAACCTAGATTAGGTTCTAATCCTCCTTTCTGGGGCTCAGGGTTTCCTTGAAGCACTTCCCTCCTTCTCTACACTCCTCAGCGAGGTCATTACCCACTCACCCCCATCTCCCCTCAGTGGCCCCCACCCCATAGTTATACAACCACTGTACTGCAAAGTAATGATGAGTGTGGGTACACATTAGGTGTGTGTGTGTGTGCGTGCGTGCATGCATGTGTGTGTGTGTGGTGGATGAACAGAGAATTATAAACAGTGAGAGTGAATACTGAGCATATGTTGACCGCAAGATTATGTGATCATGTCATCAGATTGTGTCTTGGAGTGTATCATCCTGTTAGTATGTGTGTATATGCGATTTCATGCGCGCGCATGTGTGTGTGCGTGTGTGTGTGTGTGATGTGCGGTTGTCAGGGGGATGTTACTGGGCCTCTGTCCTGGCCCTGCACCTGTGGCCTCTCTCATTCCCCCAGCCTGACGCAATGCACTGCTACAGGACATGAGCTCATGCAGGAAACAGAGCCACACACACACACACTATGCACATATGCCAAAAGTGGAGCCGCCTGCCTCTTAAAGGGCCAGACACACACATTCCTGGCTGCCCAGCGTTTAACCTAACACTCACACAGAAGCTCACAGAGCCTCTTTTTTGCTCCTGTTGCACTAAGCAGGACCCAGACATTGTAGCCCAGATTCACCTCTGAAAGTCAATAGAGAATCTGTCTGCTCCGCTAATGGTGGTGAAATGGGGTTTTTTCTGGGTTTCTTTCTTTTTTTTCAGTGCTGTTGATGAGCTCATGGGAGTTTTTTTTTTTTTTTACAGCGATCTCAGTACGTTGTGTGGAAAACCATTGGTATATCTGACCATTTCTCTCCCTCTCTTCTTTCTCTCTGTAGGAGGCTTTGCTGCCTTCTCGTCCTGTTTCCCCGGCCTGTGTGAAGGGAAGCCTGCCACTGCTCTACCTATGAGCTTGTCCCAGCCCTGCTTGCCTGTGGCAAATGTAGGGCCCACTCGCATCCTGCCACATCTCTACCTGGGCTCACAGAAAGACGTCCTCAACAAGGTAGAGTATTTTTTTTTGCATCTAATCTAATTTATTTCACCAGAGATATTTCACTTCTTATTCTTACCGGGCAAAAAAAAACGTGATTTTAAATCCTCCTCACCTCTACCTCTGCAGGATCTGATGGCCCAGAATGGTATTACCTATGTGCTGAACGCCAGCAACACCTGCCCCAAGCCAGACTTTATCAGCGAAAGCCACTTCATGCGCATCCCAGTAAACGACAACTACTGTGAGAAACTGCTTCCCTGGCTGGACAAAACAAATGAATTCATAGGTAAGAGGAGGGAAAATTCATCTCAAGTTATGTGTTAAAAAGAATGCCATGATATTCAATACGCCATGTCCGCATATTGTCATAGTCGCTGAACATTCACGTGCAGCTTAAGAGACAAAAGCGGTCAGGTATAACACATCCGTTTAGGTGACCCCCCCCCTGTACTCTGCCAGGAAATGTCAGTTTGCTTTCAATAGGTGCTGATTGTCCCCAGACACTGTGCTTAAGATGAGACCTGTCAATGATCTGTTGTTTGCATTTGTGTAGAGTTGTGTGTATTCATATCTCTCCCCCCCTTCCTCCTCCCCCCAACAGACAAAGCTAAGGTGTCAAACTGCAGAGTCATTGTGCACTGCCTGGCTGGAATCTCACGTTCAGCAACCATCGCCATCGCATACATCATGAAGACAATGGGCTTGTCATCAGACGACGCCTACAGGTACGCTCGCTCCTCCTGTCCGCCACCAGCTGAGCTAAGGTGTCAGCCCTTGTGAAAAAAGACAACAAGCTGTTGACAGAAATGCTAGACGATTTTCTCAGCCCCCCACCCCTCCAGTCGTGAGAAATGAAATTGTTAGATGTGCTGCTAGGGAACGGAGCGTGTACAAAAGGCTTTGATTTGCCTGGCAAAGGATTATGTACTGTACATCAGTAAAAACATGTTAATCTGAGGTAGTAAACGTCCCTCATTGCTTCACACCCCTTGTACACTTTGCTGTGGCTCATATTTTCTTTTTTTTCCTTCCTCCTTCCTCCAGGTTTGTAAAGGACCGAAGACCGTCCATATCCCCCAACTTCAACTTCCTCGGTCAGCTGCTGGAGTTTGAGAAGGGCCTGCAAATACTCCAAGCTTTAACTTCAACCTCCGATGACAAAATCTCTGAGAACAACATCAAGCAAAGCTCAGAGATCAACGGAGGTTTCGAGATGAACGGTCACCACAGCAACTATGATTCATCTGTGGCCGAGCCACACATCTCACCAGAACCCAAGCTACCGTCACCCACCTCCCTCCAGCAGGGCTTCAACGGCCTGCACCTCTCTGCAGAGAGGATCATGGACACTAACCGCCTCAAACGCTCCTTCTCCCTGGACATTAAGTCAGTCTATTCCCCCAATAGCCCCCACGGCCCCAGCCTGGCGCCCGCGCACTCTGAAGACGTCCCCAAGCTGTGCAAGCTTGACAGCCCAGGAACAGGCACCTCCAATGGCGTCTGCTCCCAGTCTCCCGTCCTAGACAGCCCCAGCTCCTCCGACTCACCATTCCCCTCACCGGGCAGCGGGGGCAGCATCGGAGGGTTGGGAAATGAAGGAGTCCATAGGTCTAGTTCTTCCTCGTCCAGACCCCGGAGGAAACCTAAGCACAGCTCCAACAGTTCACCAGTCCACTCCCAACCACACCAACCTCCACAGTCCCTCGGCTTGTCGCTGGACTACAAGAGCCCCAGCCCGGACGAGAACCTGAAGGGCTCGCTGCTCCTCTCGCTACCGTCCCTGCCCACCGTGGGGTCCGGGGCCATGTGGACCAAACACAGAGACAGTGTCCAGGCCACCACTCCGGTCACGCCCGTCACCCCCACCACAGACGCCCCCTGGCACTTTGGGGCAGAGGAGGGCGGCGAGAGAGAGATGGAGCTGGGAGGAGGAGGAGGAGGCGGCCGAGGGGGAGAGGAGTCCTCGGTGAGGTTCGGGAGCAGTTCGGCGTACGTGGCGTTCGGGTGCAGCGAAGGCGTGCGGTTACGAGACAAAGCCCAAAGGGAGAAGCCCTCGGCGCCACAGATCCAGAGAGACCACCGGGACTCCACGTCATCGTCGTCGACGGCGCCGCCCATGTCCAACACCTCAAACAACAGCGGGCCTGCGGCGTCAGAGAAGCAGTTCAAACGGCGCAGCTGTCAGATGGAGTTTGAGGAGGGCATCGCCGAGACGCGGTCCCGGGAGGAACTGGGGAAGATCGGGAAGCAGTCGAGCTTCTCTGGGAGCATGGAGATTATCGAGGTATCCTGACAGATAGTGGACATGAACAGAGCTGTCCCCTGGGGGCAAACATGGACCTGTTAAGAGGGAGTCCAAGGAGAGGACATATGAGGAGGAGATGTTTTTGTTTTTTTTATGCTCCCCTCTCAGACAGTGTTAAAGACTCCAACAGAGAGAAGGACGGATAGATACAAAAGCAAGAGAGTTAATGTGAAAAGCGAACTAGCATCCTCACTTGGACGGACAGAGCCTGAGATGTGGTGCTTGGCAGATCATAACCATCCTGAACTCTCACACAAATCTGAAGAAAAACTTCTGGGGGTAGGGTGGCGTACAGGGAGGTGGCTGAACTGTTAGGTACTGAAACTCTTAATGTTTCTGAGCTCTGTCACAGATATATAAAAAAAAATAAAAGGAATGACCCAGGCCAAGTTGCATCCTTATTATATAGAATACCCCCCTATTTTGACAGAGTTCGGACACAAACTGCTTGCCTGTGGTCAAATGTAGTGTGCTTCAGTGGGTGTTTAGCTTGTGATTTGAACCAAGCCCTATGTTTTACTCCCAAAAAGCTTCACCCCGGTGTCAGAAAGCCTCAGAACCTCGCACGGCAACACCCCCCCCCACCCCTAAAAAAAACTCCCCACCCGTCCTTTACCCGGCGGCTCTGCCTGCTACAGACTCTGCATTATGATACCAACGAACGATCGATAACAGACTCACTCACAGCACAAGGCAGAGAGATCCCAAGGACTTGATCTAAAGGCGGTACTGCATCCAAACAATGAAGGATCCTCAGCGTTTTGTTGATGAAAAGACTTTGAGTTGAAGACTCTCAGTGACAGACAGTCTGCCTCACCCCCCACCCCCCACTCCCCCATCTGAAAGCACAGTGTGTCTTTCCTGACTTTGGCTCCCCCCTGTTTCCAGTGTTAACAGCATGATGGGACTGAAGTTTCGGGATGGTGATGAGGGTTAATTTTAATGGTCCCTCGGCCCCTTTATAGACCCCCAACCCCCTCCCATCGCTCCCAGTCACCACCTATGGTCACCACTGAGCATGCACCTGAAAGGCTGACTACAGACAGACAAATACTATATATACAATATGAATATATATAGCAATTTTAATGGACTTCTAATGGAATTTTTTGTTCAGTTATAGTTTTAATTTATTGTACTGGTTCATTCTGGTAATGAGAAATAATATAATGTTTTGTGGATTTATTTCTTTTTTTCTTTTGTTGAATTATTATTATTATTATTATAATTATTTGCTGTATGGTATTTATGGACACACACTCATACAAATACACACATTCAACAAATTCAAGTGAGCAATATGTGCTGTTTCTTCTTTGGGGAGAGAGTGATGTATGACTTTGAAATGCACTTTTTCTGCTTTCTGATTAACAATTTCGATATCCATCCACACACCCTGGTAATATGATACTCAGAAAGCCAAGCTTTCAAACCTGAGTTTTGGTAATGCAAATATAGAGCCTCTGTTTGGTGTTAGGAGGATGGTACAGACATCCTAGTGACATCTATAAGAACAGGGTCTCTGTTCCGGCTCATCTGCAGTGTGAATTCATGGATTTGTCACAATTGAGGGCTTAAGCATTGACTAAAAAGACTGTTTTTTTTTCTTTACTGTGTGAAGAGGAAGACAGAGTAGCCACACACTCTCTGATCACTCATATATGGTAAAATATTTTCTGCCAGTTTCATGAAGGCTTGCATAACAACAACTATATGCAACTCACACACACACACACACTCTTTCACGAGAATGAGATTAAAAGACTTGCACCGAGTGTCCTCTCCGAGCCAGCACCAGTACATCAGTCATCATCATAGCATGTCCCACCAAAGCTGAAACCAACACACACACACACACACACACACACACACACACACACACACACACACACTCATACTGTAAGCACTTACACTTATATTCACACGTGTAAAGCATAGGCCCTACACACACCCTTTTGTTCATTCTCAGGGGATCTTTCAGTGAGCCAAGCCCGGCACAGGGTACACAGCTGCTGGTACATCAGCACAATGCATGTCCGTAAAGCTCCCTCGCTTTCTCTCCTTCTCTTTTGTTTCCTTATTTCTTATTTTCCAAAGCTTTGATATTAAACAAAAAAAACACAGCATAACAAAATAGATAGGAAAAAATGAGGATCTTCATATCCTGAGGTGAAAGAAATGAAAAACTTTGCTCTCCTGGTGCGAGATGGTTATTTATTTATAATGTAAAATGTGTTTCTTTTTCTTTTTCCTTCGACCCTTGATTAGCTTTTCTCTCTCTGGCGATCTCTGACCTTTGACCTTGTGCTGCTGCAGCTACAGTAATTTCAGATAGATTCCTATGTCCCCCCTCGAGGCTCAAGTAACCTCTCCTCTCCTCACCTTCTCCCTATATTTTTAAGAAATGTTGTTAGAATTATTTATGACATGTAACAAAGATGATGCAGGCTGTCCCATTTGCTAAAATTGTTGTTAATGAACTATTATTATTATTATTATTATTATTATTATTATTATTATTATTATTATTATTATTATTATGTTGTGTAAATAGCAACGCATCTAAGAACACTGATTAATTTAGATGAGTTTTTAAAAGAAAATCCTGATACCTTAGGCTGCTTGATGCAAAAATACCTCAGGTTCTATTGAAAGGCTTTTCCTTCCCCTGTACATGTTTTGTGAAAATGAGACAAAAATACAGACATGACAAAAAACAAACTCCTCTCTGCTTCTTCTTCTTGTGTGCTTGCATGGGGGCTGAACAGGGATGGGAAGGGAATTCCAATCGGCCGATGAACAACACATTACGACATCCGGAGTCCTGGAGCCTTGCTATTGATTTTATGTTTAACAAACTCCACTCTAACCGCACAACAGAGCTTTATTGATTTTTTTCTTCTTCTTCTTCCTCTTTTCTTCTCCTTCTTCTTCTTTCCACACACTGGAAATGCCATATGCTTTCTCGGGCTGATTGAATGGTGAATTATTAATAGAGAAGATGCATTCAAAATTACTCTCATGAAAGACATGCCCCTTCTTATCATGAAATTTATTCCAGATTATCGCCTGTGATGTTTAGAACAGATGTGAATAGTATAAACAGTAAGACCCTGCAATGAACACTACTTTAAAATGAAGGAATAGATGGCGCACATTAGCAACAAGGAGAAGACAGCACCACTTAGCTAGCAATGAGGAGAGGATGACAACCATAGATTGTATAAAAGAAAAAGTAAAAAAAAAAAAAAAAAAAAAAAACTTAGCATAAAGGAGTAGCTAGCTACAGTAGCTAAGCTACAAGGAAACTAGAAAAGACAATAGTTTGCTTACACAAGAAGAAGATAGCAACAGTTATCTAGTAACAAAAACAGGATCCATTCACAATCACCACTAAAAGTTTTGAATTACATTTTGATTGATGTAACACCAAAAACCTTGGTTTCCGCTTTTTCTAGTTCTCAACAAGACAGACAATTTGCATGTGGCCTAAAAAAAAAAAGTACACTTTATCCGGAGCACATTTAGTAAGTAGAAGGAAATACAAATTAAGCATCTTGTCTATCTCCTTTACCTTAAATGCAACTCTCATCAGCTGCATTAACACATGCGTCTGTGGGGTCACATTTCTGTTTCTATTTCTATGGAGATATTTGTTGGTTTTTAAATGAGGATTTAGAGGATTAAAAACAACATCACTGTTAGCTCACATGCTAACAGTTCACACCTGATGTATGACCTCACAAAAGAGGAGGAAAGAGTATAGATACTATTTGTCTGAGAACGGGGAAAGGACCTGTTAAACCATGTACTTCCTTGTCTTCCTCCAAATTGACTCATTATCCTCCTGCTTCCTCTTTTCTCTCTCTCACACACACACACACCCATGAGACTGGTTTTCAGGTCGTCACCCCTTGGCTTCCCCTCGCTCCACCTCTTCCTTATCGGACTGTGTCAATGGGCACAGGAGTGGGAGGACAGCTGGCGAGGGTGCGGTGTTTGCCAGTGATGTGATGTGTTTGAACAGTGCTTTTACCTCCAGGGAATGAGAGAATGAGATGAGGTTTTGGTGTGCGTGTGTATTTTTGGTGTGTGAGAAAGACAAAGAAAGGTATTTGCCCCCAGAGGACACGGTGTACACCGATGTTGCAAAAAAAAAAAAATCTGTATCCAAATCCAGCAGGGGGCCAATTTATCGAGTCCCCTCAATGGGGGCTTGACTACAAAGGCAGCTTTGGTTTCATGATGTCATGGTGGAATTTCACCGCGCTGCAATCAAGCAACATCACTCTGCAAACAAAGCATCGCTCCTGAAGCCCCACCGTTTGGTTTGATCCAGCCACAACAATCAGTTGTGTGTTGTTCTGCGACTGTCTGACACACAAACATGCAAAACCAGATGGGCCTTGGCCTTTGTCAGTGAGCACAACACCGTCGTAATGAGCGTTTCACTCAGTCCAATAGGAGACAGGCAGAGGTAATGGCATTACCAGCATCTCCAGCTGAGTCCCTCCTTCTGCTTTTCGTGTGTGTGTGTGTGTGTGTGTGTGTGTGTGTGTGTGTGTGTGTGTGTGTGTGTGTGTGTGTGTGTGTGTGTGTGTGTGTGTGTGTGTGTGTGTGTGAGAATGTCTTTATTTCATGGCCATCATGGGAATTCTCCCTGACATGACCACCACCACCACGGTAATAGGATACATAGTAAATCCCACTTTCTCACTTTCATTCTCTTTATAATGAACGGCCTGCCCCACATGCTGCTGTGTGTATTTATCACCTGGATCACAATGGATAATCCCACCACAATATGCTTCTTCTGTGTGTGTGTGTGTGGGGGGGGGGGGGGGGGGCATGTGTGGGTGTTCAAGGTGCCCTCAGCTCGTATTATATGGATCTGCATCTCGGATAACTTGCCCATCTACAGTCTCCCCTTCACTGTGCTGAAGTCTGCACTTCTATGCAGGTTTCCTATTGCCAATGTACTGTACTTCTTCAAATAGCTTTCCAATGCAGTGTTTAGTTGCTTTTTAAAACGTTTTTATTTATATCTTGACCAGTCAGAGTGCCTCTTCAATTCCCATGATTTCTTTTCCTAAAACAAATATGGGAAAGTCTCACAGCATCACAGTCAGTGCTAAAGAATATAAATTCCTGCATGTGCATATTAAGAAAGTATGTGTTTTTGATACATTTCTATGTGTGCATGTGTATTTTTATGCATGTATATGAGATGTTTAGTATGTTAATTTTAATGTACATGTCTGTAGACAGGTACGAACAGATTGTGTGCACCTTTGCATATGTGATTCTACAAGTCAGGATGAGTTAAAACACTGAAACCATTCTGCACAAAGCATACATTTAAACAGATATGGTCATTTTCCAAATGTCTAAAAACAGTTATTTCTAATGGCTTCATATACAGCTGCACACAGCTCTATAGTCTGCTGGTGCTCCTGGTTGTCTCTCTAACTGGGACCATGCTGAACCTAATGCACTGCAGGTACTGTACTGACTTTGCATGAGTGCCTCACACAACCCTTCGTCATAAAAAATGAATTCTCCCTTTAAGACTGAGAAAAGACAGTGAATACACAAACATACCCCAAAACTTAAAAGTAACCTGGATAGTGCACATGTGCTTTGTTAATTACTGATACATTAAAGTCACACTTAGCCTGCAGCCTGGTTCACCATCATAGATTTTTTAATGATGATTGTAGAGCAGCAGCATCGGTCTTTAAGCATCAAAGTTAGTGAGGTCTGTCCTCCCTAATTTGTGACGTGTGTGTATGCTGTGTACGTGCATGTTTTCATGAATGTACTGTGCTTGCCTGTGTGTGTGTTCGTGTGTGTGTGTGTGTGTGTGTGTGTGTGTGTCATAGATGGAGCATGCAGGAGTTTATCTATGTATGTTTGTGCATATGAGGTTAAGTATATGTCACGTTAATTGAACCATATCTCTGTAAATCTATGTATGCGTCTATTTGTGTTGCAAATGTGTGAGTGTGCATGTGTGCATGAGTGTTGGGGTGTGTGTATCCTTCCTCTCATGGTGGCTGATGGGTACCAGACACATCCATGCTGAGGGTCTGCCTGGCGCCTGGTCTCAGGCCTTCTATATGGAAACAGTTAGGAACCGTTACGTCAGCAGGCGAACTAACGGTACTCTTCGCTTTTCCACTCACGCACGCATCCAAAGTGCATTCACACACACACAACACACACACATGCACAGACAGAACATGCCTACTTTCTCCTACTCTCTTTATTCACTCTGCATTGCTCCTTTTCACACACTTTTATCTCAAACACACACTCATTACACACGCTTGCTGCTCGAAAGTTGCGTCAGCACAGCATTCCACACTTTTCCACGCGTCACCAGCGATGACTGACTCCAAACAGCATTTCTTGCCCTTTTTTTCCATGGAAACCTCTTGTCCTTATATAACCCTGTAGTCTGGCAGCCTGCTCGTCCTAGTATTTCTCTCTGTCTGTCTGTCTCCCTCTTCTCTAACCTCTCTCTCATCCCTATCCATCTCTCACGCAAGTGGGCAAAAAGTAGATCTCTGCAGTGCTGAGAGGCCCAGGCCAGCAGCCTCTGGTAGTTCCCCTCTCCTCTACGCCAGCACGGAAAGAGTCTTGGTACAAACATGTGTCCAATATCCTGCTGCTGCCCTCGTGCAGCCATAAGCACATTCATGACTGCCTTCATTTCAGCATGAATTACAACGCACAGCAGTGAAATGAGCTAAAATAAATGGACGCAGGGAGATCATTAGTGCAGGAGTATTTGCCTGTGTGTGTGTGTGTGTGTGTGTGTGTGTGTGAGTGTGTGAGGCCTGTGGTGAGGGAGGTATCCCCGTCTGGCTCCGAGGCTCAGCAGGCCTCAGGTAATCCAGTTTAATGCAGTTAGCGTTGTCATGGCCACCTGTGTGTTACACACCGCAGTGTTACAGCAAGACGAGAGGGGGTGTCTAGACTGGCAAATCACTGGAAAACAAAGAGCGGCTGCGAGGGGCATGCTGTGTAGACTGGAGCCTTAGATATGAACAACAACAGAGGTGCTCACAGAAATGAGTCATTGTAGCAATTAGAGCTCCACCTGATTGATTTTCATAAAACCACAAAGACAGGTTAATTATAATTTCCATGTATAAAAGGTGTGGAGAGGTTTATAATACAAGCAGCAAGCAGCACCAAGCAGCACCAGAGAGCAGGCAGACAGACAGCCGGTGCTGCTCAGGCAGGTGTTGCGCAACTGACTGCTGCCACCTACTGCTGGCTGCCAGTCAACCTCAGCAGCTCGGGGGTTTGTCCCCCAACAGGAAGGTGAGAGAGGCGATCAATACTTTTGTCCCACGCGTCAGGACCGGCAGCAGCGGATTGAATGAGCATCAGTCCGTCAGTGCTCAGGTTTCGCTTAGCTTCTGTTTTCAGGGATGAAACGAAATGAATGGACAAAAAAGAAAGAGAGAGAAAGAAAGCGTCTCCTCTCTGTCCACTGTGTGTATGCATGGCCTCCTCACCATCGGAGAGCGTGTGCATGTGAGTGTATGTATGAGCCAAAGTGCTGACTAAAGCAGCTGTTGGTGCTGACATCTGTCTCTGTCTTTCTAACGGTGGAACAAACTGCAACTCTCTCTCTCTCTCTCTCTCTCTCTCTCTCTCTCTCTCTCTCTCTCTCTCTCTCTCCCATCAATGCACTGACATGCTCCCTCCCTCTCTCTCTCTTTCTCTTTCTTTCTCTCACACACATACACACACATTGTTCCTGCAACACAGCAGAGCATATCCCATATCTCAGCGTCTGCACCTCCAAAAGCCACATCCTGGACCACCACACAAGAAGACAGTGCTTCAGGTGAATATGGCACTATACTGACACAAGGTCAGACGCTGCCTCACCACACCAACGACCATAATCACAGGTTTGGTGGTGACACATGCGTAAGTGTTAATAGTTTCCCCTCAGGTTGCGTAAAGTGCACTTTTCACTGCCCTAGCTAGTGCCCTTGTTTAATACTTTTCTTCTTCCACAGCCTTTGAAATCAAAGGTGATCCACTGGAATGATCCTTTATGAGTTTTTTTTTTTACAGTAATCTTGTGTAATTGTACTTGACACTTTGAATAGAGTATTCAGCCTATTTTTGTCTGTTCTGTTTCCAGGGGTTTGGAGATCAAGTTTAGTCATAATTGTTCACTTTTCCTTCCAACAAACCTCAGCGTCTCAGATAAATGATCTTTTATTCACTTCTTCATGAAACATGATATAGATAATCTTCAACTACTTTTGCTATAGGGACTTTTCATTGTTATCTTTACCTATCAAATCTAATGGCATCTCACCTTGGTGTTCACATGTCACATCTTTGTGTTTCTTTTGTCAAACATATGGCTGACAATATTGTTTTTTAATTGTTTTTAACCGCCACCCCCCACCCCACCTCATAAAAATGATATAGAACATTAACATGTGTCACCTATATCACCATGCCAATTTGTAAGATGATATTTGGCTAGAAATTCACAACAATCATTCGACAAAATATAAAAAATACATATTTATTTAAGTATTTGTATATTCTTAATTGTCAAAATACCAATGAACCTTCTAAGCTGTCCATATAAAACTCTATAACACCTTCACAGAAGAGACCTGTCTGGAAGAACAAAAGACCATTTCCACTGTCTACACTGTTGTTTGTGGAGGACTGGTTTAAAAAATGCACAGACATGTTGACTTGTATGTTGCTAAGACAAAGGCTGAACCTTTTACCCAGCAGACTGCTGCTCGCTGCTGACACACACGTCTGTGGCTGCTCCTCTGTTATCATTCCTCCTCTCTCTGCCTATGACCTCAGAGCCACATGCAAGCTATTTCTGTTGAGTTGCTTCTGGCTGAAAATGACTTCATGTCTGATTTGCGTGAAAACATTGAGGGGGGTGGGGGTGGGGGTTGTATCACTTGTGTTCACGGAAAATTGAGTGCATTAAAACAGCGTGCTTTAACTGTTCAGTAGATTATTGCTTGGATGCACCGGAGGCAAGACTGTGCACCATGTGCTGCAACTTCTTCTCCTAAATGGCTTTCGGTGCCTTCTTCAGATCATCTTGGTTTCTGGCTTCTCCCTTTTTTATTAAATCCGTTTCAACTGCCTCCTTCTCTCCTCCCTCACCCCACAGCTCCCCATCCTTCCTCACAACAACAACACCCAGTTTAACCTCCGTCTGCAGTTTCAAACCCATCCCCTTCTTTTCCTCCACCTCTATCCCTCCTTCTATGACTAGAGCGCTGGAGTCAGGTAGGTCTGCAGACATGAGTAATGTGGCTAAGACTGACTCATACAGCAAGACATCAGCCGTCAGTGTGGAGCCAGCAATGACACAACACACACACACACACACACACATTATATACTGAATCGACACAGAGGCAGGCAGACTCGATGGTGCTGACAATATGAAACCCAGTCATGCAAGTAGCCATTATCATCACCTTATATCATGTAATCATTATTGAGAAACTGAAAATGAACCGATCAGAAATGAGATCAGACTGTTAACGGTAAAAATGCTTCACACCCACACACACATGTACACATAAAAAAGTTTTATGCTTTAGTTTTGAACAAAACTGCTTCATGTCAACATTTCAGCTGTTATCCACAGACAAATTACTTTTATTTTTTTTTATCTAGGATTAAATATTAATGATGACGATTGTTTATCTTCAGCTTTGTTATTAGCATGGGCATCATAAGAGTAATTTTTTTTAAAAAACAAACAGATGTTGCATCTAGTCGTTGTGCAATCTATGTAAAAAAAATACAAACACGCACACACACATGCACACGCAGTCCTCACTGCATCTATTAAGCATTTATTATTCATGCAAGAGTAATGTGAGGTGTCTCCGTTTTAATGCCTCCTAATGGCTTTTTGAGTTACCGCTGCCAGCTATGAATAAATCATATCAGTCATGCTGCAGCCAATGCCTCACTCACTCTGGCTGCACTGAGCTGATCCATAGGTATGCAGTGTTTTTGTTTGTGTGTATGTGTGTGTGTGTGTGTGTGTGTGTGTGTGTGTGTGTGTGTGTGTGTGTGTGTGTGTGTGTGCTTTGTTTTGACACCATGTCTAATCTCTCTCTACCTGGGTTTAAATAAAGAAAGAGGCCTAAGGGTTTCTCTTCCTTATCTTGATAGCACAAGTGTATGTGAGGTTGTGTGTGGATCACAGTGACCGCTATGCTCCAAATACTCAGCAGGTTGTAATTCACTCTCAACACAAACACTGTGACACGGAGATGGTGGCTTGATAGACACAATTACCTATTATACGTGTCAACATGCTGCAGGTATATAACAGTGTGTAATGCATAGGGGTCACACATTTCTCCCATGCTCCACGGGACTTGTTGAAAGGCCAAGGCAATGGTGTTGCAACAGTAAGCTAATAATGTGAGATTGTGCCTTTCTTTTGCATGCAGTGAAAGTGGACTCTTAGATACACTGTGCTTTCCCCATTCATTCAGTATATGAAACACACACACAATGTCACCAACATTGTGCAGTGCTGTCAGATTGCATAGTTGTTTTGCATCCACTGCTGGTATCTCTCAGTCTGGCTATGATACTGGACGCAGAGCTGTCTCATGTGCCGCGCCGACTGGGATGATGTGAAATGGGAACATATCGACCCCTGGATGGCTCGGTATTGACGAGCGGATGGATTTCAGGAAGTGACCTTGGCCTAACTCAGACGAGCACCTGACCAGAGCTCGGCTTGTTTTCCCACACAGCTCATCTCTGGCACCAGTGCTGACGACAGACTGCGGGTTTCTGTCCCTGTGAGAGGTAAACATCGTCCACTGGGCTGGTCTTAGGTCGCTGCAGGGTGACATGCACATGGCACACTGTTGTGAGTTTGGTGATGGGAGCGTGACCAAAACCGTGGGTGTTGTGTGAAGAGTTCATGGAGAGGACGGAGGGGAGAGGAAATCACAGGTGTCACAGATGATGTTGATGACATAAACGGTCACATATCTGAATGTTTTCAGTGCCTGTTCATAATACGGGTGGTTTTTGTCTTCATTTGAGACACGAAGGTGGAGCTGCTGCTGGAGTTCTTCATTTTTCAAATACAATAAACAACTTCCATTGATTTGGGCAGTGGAGGCAGAAATCTCACAATTCAGGAATTCAGTATCTCGATGCTGGGATACTTTAAACCAAACTCTAGCTAGATTTAATATAAAGTATATAAAAAAGACCTGACGCTATTTCTAAATTAAGTTAATGAAAGCTGCTTTTGTGTTTGTAAAAATCGGCCTAAATTTGATCACCTCAGGCCTTTAGAGGAACATATTGAAATGTGGATACTAAATAAGAATTTATTAAGAATGTATTGATTACAGCTGGGATGGGCCAATTCATTGATTATTCATTCTGAGACACTGCTGTTATTAGTTAATAGTTGCAACAATTTTGTATGTTGTTGAGATAATGCCTACTTTAAACCTGCATGTGTAAGGAAGTTCTCTACATGTTTTCAACGTGTATGTATTCAAACTGTTACTCTGATGTTTATTCACATATAAGAATCATGATTATAATCCGATCAGTGAAGATTTTCAACTGAAGTGAGGGGGAAAGACTGGTCACTGATCAGAGTGAGTTTTAGGAGACATATTTAGTATCACATAAACAGAGGTATTAGTATCTCTAACTGACCTTTTCTGTGTTTAACTTCCACTAAAAATACTGGCAGTTAAGGTCATTGTAGTGTCAGCAGCACAGCCCCAGTCAGTGTCAACAATCATCCCATACTGCCCTTGTGTGGCTGATAACAGTATTACATGCAGGTCTGACCTGTCTGCTGCGTCCTGTCGATCATCACTGTAACTCCGCCTGTCTGTGAAATGATTGGAGGCCGGCAGGGCGCTGGGGTTTCCACGAGCCAATCATGTGGCTCTGCCTCCTGTTAACAGGGCTCCTATTCTGAATGCCCTCTCAGTGCCTGTGTGCTACTGTTATTTATAGAAGCCTGGAGATGCACAGTGGAGCATGGAAGAGGAGGGAGAGGGAGAGGAAGTAAAGAGAGGGTGAGACAGAAAATGAAGAGGAAAGAGAGGAATGTTGGGAGTTGATGACGATCGTATGTCTTGCTCTAATGGTCTCTCAGTGAGAGAGAGAGACAGAGACAGACAGAGAGAGATAGGGGTGGAACAGTCATTTTTGCAGAGCATAAACGCATCTTTGCGAGCTGCATCTGCTTGATTGATGGTTTTCTTAAAGAGGGAAATGGGTGAAAGAGAGCAGAGAATGAGAGAAGGGAAGGAGCTATAAAAAGATGTTTTGTATACAGTGATTCGGCAAGAGTTGAGGTTTAGGCAGGTGCAATATAATATAGAGATAGATAGATAGATAGAGAATACTTTATTCATCCCTAGCAGGCTATAATATATATATAGGCTATGAATTATGTGATTAATTATAGAACCCAACTTGGAAATGAAAGGCAAATGATGAGGATCACTGCACTGTTATTAAATCACATTTTGTATTTTATATATTGTAAAAGCGATACAAATGGCATTACTTTCATGATCAGTGGGTTATTGTTCACGTAACAGAACGTTACCAAATAGTGAGAAATTCCCATCACTATTTTCCAGCTTAAATATAGTAGTATAGTTTACAAAAACTGAATAGAAACAAATCCTAATTTTTGGCTCAATATCATCAAAAGCTGGTGATTATTTTTCTGTTGATCGATTATTCAACTGGTTTAGCACTTATTTTCGATGTACAATGTGACTAAAGTGGTAAAGTAGCATAAACCAGCAAGGCAGATGAACTCACAGACAGACAGCAGATCAAGTGTCTTTTGCCAAAATCTAAATCTACCTAAACTGATCAATTATCATCTTGTCTGGGTCAATGAAGTGTAGAATGGAAGATGCAGTATGTGATCACTGAAGGAAGCACACTGTAAAACAATGTAGTTAAACACAATTACAACATAAAACATAGTTACCTCTGTCGGGGCAGTCCGTTTTGGAGAACAAGTAGCCTACAACAATGGCTGACACTGTATAATAATTTAGCCACTGATATATTGTTCATTACTGTAACTGCGGTGCCTGCACAGAGGGGTCACTGCACATGACTGCCTCTCTGTTGAGACTTATGGCCACACTAGACATTTTCTCTGGGTTTCATTTGAAGGGTTATTTCTGCTCTATGTATCATAAAGGTGGAAATTACAGAAGGCTAAAATAACTAGCGGGCCCTGGGTCATTTGCTGTAGGGCTCCTATTGACCTCCCTGCTGACCTCAAATCAGTTAGTAGTGGGATGATACCATCTGGCCCGAAGGTTTCCCTGTGGTACAATAAACTCAAACAAATGAAGCTCTTTGAATTATGTGTTTTACACACTGCACAAATCCCAATGACACGTGCAATTAATCAAATTACAAACACCTATTGGAAATGCAGTAAACCCTGGACTGTGAGGGCTGCCTTGGTTTGGAAAGCCTGAAGCTATCAATCAATCCTAAATGCATTAGATATGAAAAAATTAAAGGAGTGACAACAAAGCTATTAAGTGTGTTGGTTATTAAGAGGGCTTCCTCTTCCCTCCTCATTTAAATTGTGGCAGTGTGTATTTGTGAACCCGATAGACTCACTGTTATTGTGCCATGGTATTAGGACTCATTCATCTTTTTTCTTCTTCTCTTTCAAACATTTGACATAACACACATTTTGTTTTTAAATGACCCATCAATCCTCACAGTTTCCTCATAAATGTTACCTGAGTTTATGTTAGAGTCTAATATACGGTGGCATAATTACAAGTCGACAGCAAGTGTGTCTGACTTTATCTTCTCACCTGAGCTGCTTAACTACATATCCCATTGCCTTCATGTCCACAGCACAGACAGACAGCCCCCTTGCGTTTACACTACACGCATGTTACGCACAGGAGAGACTGACTGCACTCAGAGTGGGTCGGGTCTGTGTTTACTTCCGGACTCCGATTTTAGACTTCGCTCACAGAGAGAGAGAGAGAGAGAGAGAGAGAGAGAGAGAGAGAGAGAGAGAGAGAGAGAGAGAGAGAGAGAGAGAGAGAGAGAGAGAGAGAGAGAGAGAGAGAGAGAGAGAGAGAGAGAGAGAGCGGCTCCACAGTGGAGGAGGTTCAGGCTGTCAGCTAGCAGCAGCACGGCAGCCATACAAGGCTTCATGACAGAGGTTACGGGGGGTTGACCAGCGGCACCCCCAACTGCACCAACCCTCACTCGGCGACACTTGACTGCACACACCGGACAGACAGACACCCGCACGACTCCTCCGGGTGTGGGCCCACATCATCGCTGCTGCACCACCACCAGCTCAGCTCAGCTCGGCTCGGCTCGGCTCGGCTCTCCTCCGTAGCTCAAAGTCACTCATCAATGCTGCGTTCCCGCTACCAGCTAACAGACCGATCTGACTGACTGTGCTGCTCCTCCTTCCACTTGCCACTTCATGATCCGACCTAGCTGCTGCTGCTGCTGCTGCTGCTGCTGCTGCTGCTAGGGGATCAAAACAAGGACAATCGCTCAAAGTTTAAGCGGTTGTTTGTTTGCATTTGACCGACACCGGCGGGAGTCATCCATCCATCCATCCCTCCCTCCATCCATCCAGCGACTGAGGAGAGACACAGGCCCCGCGGCGGGGGACAACAGCGACGGGACTCGGGGAGGGGGCAACCAGGGAGCCAGGGTGGTGGCTGGATAAGACAAGACTAGTCGGGGGGTCGCCTCGCCTCCAGCTCCAGCCTCCTGGTGGATTTATCCCCCTGCCTGCCTGCTAACGTTAGCTCCTGAGCCAGCTCCAAGCAGCCAGCCAGCACCATGGACTGGTTAATGGGGTGAGTAACGTTACAGCCACACACACACACACACACGGCTAACTAGCCCGAGCTAACTTAGTTAGCTTGCTCTCATCTGACATGACAGGTCAACTGCGCAGCTGGCTACAAACAACCCACGGCTCGGTGGGTTTGAAGGTTGCTCTGTCGCCCCTGAACACTGTTCAATTTCCACTTTTTACGCGTAAATCGGGTAGCATGTTGCCCCAGCGACAGCGTAGCTTTTTTTCCTCTTAGCTCTGCTGCTGCGCTGCTAGCTTGGTAGCAACGCTCATCCCTGCAGCGGTTCAACCCGACCGACCTATATGTTGTTGATGCACGGCGCGGCCAGGTGGTTTATTTGATATTTTTGGGCACCGATAGCAGCAGCGACCACATTAGGCAGTGGGAATATTTTTAATACAGGAAGTTTATTTATAGGAATGAGTGAGCACAGCAAAAAAAGAGGGGGGGCTAACGTTAGCAGCCTGTCAGCAGTCAGTTTGGCTAACGCGGCTGACTGTGTCTGTGTGTGTGTGTGTGTGTGTGTGTGTACCCGGTTTTAGTTTTTATTTCCTGTGCAAGGTGCGCCGGTCTTAGGTTAGCAGCCATGCTAACCTGCTTATCTAACCTGATATAATGTCCGAGCTCACTGATGTAGTCGGCTAAACACCTCTGATAACCTGTGAGATGGATAGATGCCCTGTATGTAAACACCATGCCAGATGCTGGGGGACTGCAGTGACAGATTTTAATAGAAAACACAAAGATACACAACACTTATAAGGTGTTCAGTAAGATGCGTGTGTGTTTAGTTTTTACGGATAATGATAGGCTACATGTCTCAGCATGACACCTGCTGCAAAGGTTATAAAGGATCATTGTATTTAGGATTAAGCTATGACATCATCAGTGTGCATGATAGAGAAACATCCCAAAGCCCGTCAGCCCAGTCTGCTGTTGAAGAACTGATGTGTCTTATCTTGCATTTACTCACCTACAGTATTTGCTATGCAAACTTAAGGCACTACTGTCAGGTCAGGGCCGTAAGTCATATTTGACTGTAAGGAGAGGGAGAGGAAGGGAGTCATTGAGGTCACAGTGCAAGGTGTGTTTTTTTTACTACCTGCACATAGCTAAGCTTTAGTTTCATTACTGTGAATGTGAGTTCAGATACCTTTCCAAATTAGCCCTTTGGCGTAACACACAAGGTTTGGACTTGCACAGTAAGGTGTGCCTTTGTGAAGTCATTATTTTCCTTTTCACGACTTGCTTATCAGGTAGCACTTCACAAGCAGATCATGGTTGAGCGAGGGTGGAGGCCTGATGTCGGGGGTGTTTTCTTCACATTGTGACATTTTGGCTGAGAGATAACAAACAAAGTCGCCCCCTCATGACGCTTACCCCCACCAAGTGGAAAACCAGCCAGCTGCCACCACTGTTTACTAAATGTTACCTCTGCCCAGGAGGATCTGTTTTGGATCCCAGTGGCCAGTCTATCTGATTAGCAGCTTGTTCGAGAGACATCCACCCTCATTGACTTTTGATTAGTTTAGAAAGCAGCACCCTGTCTTTACAGACTCTTTCCCATTCATAGATACTGAACTGAAAGAAAACAACTTCCAGTGTATGGTTCAACACTCATCTGTGTTGTTGTTGCTCATTTTTTATCCTCATAGACTTCTACCATCTCCTTCAAATATCATCCAACCTTTATGAATATTATATCTGAATATCCAAATGCATAACCAAAGAGAAATCTGCCGTTTTGACCGAGGCGTTCGCCCTGAATGCGCTCTTAAAGTTTTTTTTTTTTTCGTCATGTTTTTTCCCTTCTCCTGCTGACACTTGTTTTCCTGGTTCTGCAAACTGGTTCTTGCATTGACTTGTCTCAAGTTGCATCAGTTCTCCTCAGTTGTAAATGTGATTAATAGATCTTAACCTCCTTTTCCATTTTGTCTGAGTCACCAACATGAAATAATAATAACATCTTCGCCCCGACAGTTGGTGCTGTCAGTGTCAGACAAAAAACTTTGCTCAGTGATCTGTTAGGAATTCAAGAGCAACACCCAGTTACGTCTTGGTGTTAGAGAGGAGGTGAGGAAAGTGAAGAACCATGTGTTTGCTCACAGTTGGGATTATCTTGTTATATTAATTCACACTCTTTATGTTAAGAAAGTTGCTGAATCTTTTTTTTTTCTATAGACGGAAGCAGGATACCGACATCTGTCAGGCGTGCCTGGCTTCACACCCACTGATGGCGATTTTGCGTGTTGACTTTGTGTTTACCTGCACACCTTCTACTGTGTATATAATACGGGTGAGCTGAATGCATCGGGAGCGAGCAGAGCAGGCATGTGTCCAGCAGCGTGCGTCACTGACAGAGTGGAGGCCATGAATGAGTTAACCAAGCGTGTAATCACTCTGAATACAGACCCTGGGTGAAGGACGCCACAGCCAGGACTGATGGAAGGAAGGAGGGGAAGAGGAAGAGGAAAGTGAGCCAGAGATTATGGAAGAAGGAGAGATGGTGGGGTGAAAGCAGCTGATTTGGGGAGACAGATGATGAATGAAAAAGGAGAAATGGATGAGGGCAAAGGCAGGGTGATCTAAAGGGATGGAGGAATGGGACACAATATGTTTTTGAGATGGAAAAGGAAGGAAGGAAGAGAGAGGAAGGGAGGGGATATGAATGCGTCTGATGGAATGGTTGGTTAAAGAAAAAATAAAGAGGACATTAGGTGGGGGCGGGGTGGTGTCGTTTATAGGAAGGATGAAGCTCTGAAATGAGGGTCTTCTTCAGCAGATGACAAGCTCACAGCGGCCTCCTAAAGGTGGACAGATAGAAAGAAGCAGTGATGTGGGAGCTTATGCACAAGAATAGACACATCTTCCCTGTGCTTTCTGCAGGATGCTCCAGATAACTACCTCTTGGTATAATAGCGCTATCATCACCTTGCTTCAAAACCCCGAGCCGAGATGCGTTAGTGCACCATCACGCCACGTCTTCCTCCTCTCCACTGTAGTGTGTTTTCTTTTTAAAATTTTGGACAGAGAGCATTATTTCAGAACGGTATGACCTCATCTGTCCGGACTCAGAAACAGACAGGACGCTAAATCACCGGGGGAGATGCGCGACGCCTAAATGCGTCTCTTCCTGCTGGGTGAAATGAGCAGGCTTTGACAGATGTTTAATCCCCTTGCTTTTGAGTGATGGATTGGTAATGCCGAGCGAAGAGCGAGAGAATGGAAACTACAGCGGATAAGTGGAGTGCTGCTTCGAGCGGCCCAACCTGAGTCGGATTTAATGTACACTTAGCTCGCACTGCATCACCTGTAGAAGGAAGTGTATCGTTATCTTGAGTAATGCAAGTAATGAAAGATTCCAGTAATGAGGGCCTTGTTTGTTGCATCCTTTCATTTTTCTGGCATGATGTTTTTGTCAGTTTCTTGTATTTGGTAAGATATTCTTTGTTGTTGTTTTTATTATTAATACTGGAATTGGACATCAAAACTTCTAGAGAACCAGCTGAAATGTCTCCATAGTGATGGGTTTTGGAAACTGCGAAGTCCAGAAAGTTGGCACTTATGTTATAAATTTACACTCTTGTTTACTTATTCTTTGATCAGATATGATCTTGATTTTTTACTGCAGCATCTATTGATATGACTAATACAGACTGGTATTTTCATCAGCAGTAAATCTGTTAATTATTTTCTCCAGTTAGTCATTTTAGTCAGTGAAATGGCCATCACGATTTCCCATGGTGCCCAATCGAGGCATCTTCAAATGCCTTCTTTCTTTCCGTCTGACTAACTGTCCAAAACCCAGGAGGATTTAATTACTTTCCGTAATATAAGACAAAATAAAGCAGATTATCTGTACGTCTGAGAAGCTGGAACCAGCAAATTTCTGTCATTTCTCCAGAAAAATTACGATAAATTAACGATTAAACAATTATCTCAGCTCTGGTTTGTATCTGAACTTCATTAATTTATGAGACGGTAGCCTACATCAGCAGAGGATCAACTTGTTATATGCAAAAGAGCATTTACAGCCGTATAAAGTTAAGATTGTAGAAAGTGTCCCTGAGACCAAACTCTGTCTGCACACACAGCTCAGCTTCAGCTGCTCACCTTCCTGCTGTCTGGTGTGTAATTGTTTCTTCCCCTTTGTTGTGGGTTAAAAATATCAAATTCTCATTTCTGAAAAATGAAAAACCGACAGTAGAGACAGTTCCGGGTGATGGAAGTTAGAGAAGGGGAATTCACAAGAACCACTTATAGGTTGAACTTCCCCTACATGAGGCACATCTGTCTGGTCTCTCTCAGCAGTGTGGCTCACGTCTGAAGAAAAGAAACCCCACGTAATCTGGTGTCCTACTGGAGCTTTTTACTGGGGTGATTGTTCTCGTGTAGTTTGTGTTGCACTTTCTCAACCAATTTTGTGGCCCCGTTTGTTCGTGTCAAGTTTCTCATGGTCCAGCAGTTAGACAGCTGTCATGTAAATGTGCGTACAGCATAATTCTGTATTTCAAGTTCAAAAGCACGTAGCGAGCGAGCACCTCAGGGACCACTTCTCAGTTTCAACCCCGAGCAATCTAAATAGCCGGAGATCATTTTCTCTCGCAGTGTTTGATCATATTTATAGTATTGAAGTGAGTGCGTGGGTGGCGGGTATCTGGCAGCTATAGGGCTCCTGTAATAACAGTGCTGTTAATTCTTTACATATTGGATAATTGTTAACTAATATATGGGCGTGAAACTTTCCAATTCCATCATCAAATCATTAAAAGGTTGGTGCCTTATGAAAAAAACCCCATTAAAGGCTTCCAACTCAACATGTCATTTCTGCAGACAAGTGAGCAGAGATACAGAAAGTGCTGTGAAAATGAACTTCTACTGTCCCAGTTTCGATTGTGTTGTTGTGTAATTTTTTGGGGATTTTGAATCAATTTGCGATTGATCCCAACAACTAGAGTGCAGGATTTTGGTCTTTGCTTTAGCAGTGAGGCGTTCTGCTTGCTCTGGCTGGCTGGTGTAGAGCAGCTTGGTATTGTTTAGTGGCACTCCGTATACCAAAGGGATGGATTGCATTTGAAATATGACTGTGTGTTTTTGAGATGTTGAGAACCTTTCAAGTATTTACTTATGTATTTACTTTGCTATTTCATATCTGATACAAAGTTCTCTACTAGACGACTCCAAACGACCTTAAGTCCACAGAGCGTAATATCTGTCAAACATACTTTATGAAATCTAAAAATGAAAGTATTATCAGTCTTGCAAATCTGCCAGTGCCGTATTTACATATCAACCGATTCCTGCATGCGGTCCTGAACGGCAGCACGAGAGAGGCTGCGGTAGCATTTTGGCTGATGCTGAGCTGACTGCAGTTTCACTCTGAGTCTGGGTTTGAATAATATCCCTCTTATGTTTTTGACGGCTTTGTGTATGCGTGTGTGTGTGTGGACATGGAAATAAGGCGCTGAGGTTGTGCGAGGACAGGGTTACAGTGTGCAAAATCGCCATTGGGAACGTCTACACACACGGACACACACACACACAGAGTACACAGTCTCGACCCAGGTGGCTGCTTCCGCTGCTCACACCGCAGATGCAGGGCTGATAATAGGCTGTGACAGATGAGCCGACATCATCTCAAAGCCAGTCACCTGCCGGAGAATAGAAACTAACCAGCACCAGCGCTGTCACCACCACG
Organism: Trachurus trachurus; assembly: GCF_905171665.1. Classification (NCBI taxonomy): domain Eukaryota; kingdom Metazoa; phylum Chordata; class Actinopteri; order Carangiformes; family Carangidae; genus Trachurus; species Trachurus trachurus. The sequence goes on from NC_139897.1 coordinate 20,042,948, forward strand.
TTACTCAGTCTAGACAAGGGTGGGGTCTGACTTTGTCTGTCTTCCTTCCTTTGAAGCGTTGCAATCCTCCACAGCGTTTCTGCGTTACAGGCTGTGTTAGCCCACCAGAGGGTCCCAGTGTCTGTGTGGGAAGGAAGGAGCCGTGAACTCGCAACAGAGGCCAACAGAGAGAACCCCTGGCCTCTCTATTAACAATCAATTTATTGTGTCTGACTTTGAAGTTGCTTTACGACTACACACACACACCCGGGGGCCAAGAGTTTAAAGACCGTTCTTTAAGCCAGCTAAGCATTTAACGGTCGGTAATGCGGTGTGGTTTTACAAACTCGCCTGGTATTGTGGGTGGCAGTCGGCCCCCGGTGTCTCAACCTGCGGCCTTGAGGAAAAATGACCCCGTGTTTCACATCAGTTACTTTTGCAAAAGTGACGTCCTTCTTTGACTGACGGTGTTAGGTACATAACTTATTCATAAACAGTTTTAAGTTTCCAGTAATTCAATCAGTAATGGACTTATACGTCGGTGATGGAGCTGAGGTCGTTATTAAACTGGAATCCGACTGGCTGCGAGCCTGAGCTTCTGTCTTTTGTCTCGACAAGGGTTCTTCTCTAGACCTCAGTAGGTCAATGAATCTATCAGTCAGATAATCAATCAGCCGTCATCATTTTGATGCTGATTCTAGCCTATTTGCTGCCTTTCTTTGCCCTGTGTCTTAATAAACTGAATATACTGAACTAGTTGAAATTTGAGGATGTTGCTTTAGGATTTCTGAAACAGTTTGGGTTTTTTTTAGACCTAGTGATCAAGGGAACCCAGGCACAATGTAATGTGGTCCAGTTTGATTGTGATAAACTGCACACAATGAAATAGTTTGTTCACCTCTATTTACATACCAGCTGAGGAAATCTTATCCAGCTGACCACAGCGCAACACCACCAAAAATTAGCACCTCTCGTTTTTCCTTTGTTTTCCACAAAATCCTCCAGACTTAAGCTCAAAGTCCAAATCTGATCATCTCTAATGGATTACAATCAACTGTACAGACCAGATTGATATATTTCCCATCACTGGTTCTATATACGGGCCGAGCTGAGATAAACTCTGCCCTGCTTGGATGGAGTTGGGCCCCGGCCTTGGGGCCCGGCGCCCGTGCTGAGGGACTGGCTGGATGACAGGAAGACTGGTTGGTTTGTTTACTCCCTTGAAAGGACACTTGAGTTACTTTCAACCCTGCGACTCACTCTGTCTTTCACGCCCTGACTCAGTTTGTCTCTCCTGCTCTATCTGTCTTCCCCTCATTTTGTACACACACACACACACACACACACACACACACACACACACACACACACACACACACACACACACACACACACACACACACACACACACACACACACACACACACACACACACACACACACACACACACACACACACACTCTCTCTCTCTCTCTCTCTCTCTCTCTCCGTTTCTCACTTGTCCTTTGGGATGCTGATGTGCAGAGACATTTGCGTGCTTGGCTGCTGCCTGTGTTGGATGGTTGCGCTGCAGAGAAGCGAGGCAGAGTTGAACGGGCCCAGGGCAGCCTCAGCCCTCTCTCCCAGAGATGTTTAACAACAAAAAGCTACATAGCAGGGTGTTCGCTGCATATTCAGAGCTTAAACCTGCAGGAGGAGGAGCACGGCCTCAATGCTGAGTTAAACCGCACACAAGCTCCATCATGCTGCTCTAATATGACTTTGGGTGAGGTACAGTGCGGTAAGCAAAGCAGAGCTGAAGGGATAGAGTCCAATCAAACGAGTCCTCTGCTCCTCTCTCTGACATCAGCCCCGCTTCTTTGACTTTCGGCGGCGTTCGCTGCTCATCAGTGCGCGGTTATTAGTGGGGCAACAACAGTAGCCGATTCCTCTGCTTCTCCTGTCATGGGTCAGAGGTGTCGGCGACTTTGGGTTTCACAGGAAGATGACACCTTGAGCAAGTAGTTGATCCGGTAACAAGCACGATTAGTAGCTCTGGCGCTTCCCAGTAGAGTGTAAGTGTTTGCAGTCAATGCAGAAGGAACTGTTGTCTGTCTGTCTGTCTGTGTGTTATAACTTAACAACAACACATCTATGGTGGGTTGCGGTGCCGTTTTAAAGCAGCATGGTGTTTGAAGAAAAGGCTCAGAGTGAGGCGTGAAGTCACAATGCTGTATCATGGAGAGTTTTTAAGGAGATCAGTCAGTGAAGGAGATATAAAGGCTCTATTGAATGTCTTGTGAGGAAGCAAATAGCCTGGGTACAAAAACCTCACACATACGTAGACACACTCCTCACTAAATGCTTCTCCACTCTCAGGTTTGTCTCCGGAGACGCCTCGTCTCTTCCCAGGCGGAGGCAGGGAGAGGCCTAGATACGAACGTGATACCAGAATGACTCGGCACTTTGCCTTTCACTGAATATGCAAAAACTGGATAATTGAAGCATCCAAATGCATGCACAGCTGTGTCCAGAACCGTCCTCAACACCGGGGTAAAGATGAAGTTTTAAAAAGCCTGAGGGCAAGTTGCTGTGAGTGTGAGGAGGATGATGCAACCTAATACTGTAATGGATCAAGAGGCTGCAAATGCAACCCAACTCACTACCAGGCTGGAGCTTGTGACGCTTCTCCACCCACTCAAATGGGTCCTGACCTGTTTAAAAGCTGCATTTCAGTGTCAACACAGCACACGATGCTGACATTTCACCAGCAGCCTTTGATACACATATGTTAATGTAACCACCAAAATTAGAGTTGCTCCGATTCTGATACAGGAAATGCCTCGGATGCTGCCGGAAATGCCGGCATCGTTATGGGCGAGTACTGGAGTCCAGACACCGATCCGATACCTTGTGTATTAGAAACAGGAATCTGTTTGCCAGTTATCTGCGTTAGCTCTGACTAACACTACACACATCAGGACTTCTCCGTCACCGCTCTTAAAACTGTTACTGACATTCGCAATCAGCTGCTGACAATTGATTGGCACAAGCCTTCGGTGAGCCCACTGTAAACTACGGGAGCCCAGCGGGGAGCGTCGATGGCAGACGTTAAAGAGAAACCTGATTTTCATTCAAACAAATTGACCTAAACTTACAGTATGCGTTCGAATGAATCGATAATATCGATTTATAGCCCAGGCAGCCCTATCCACAGCTCAAGTATTGGAGTCGGTATAGGGAGGGGGAAATTGACATCGGAACATCTCTAACATAAAATGCACCATAGACTGTGGTTGTTATTTATATAATATGACCATATATTTGGAAAATATATTGATCTTCCCCTCAGTTCATTCTGTCACAGAGTTCACTTTGACAGTGTTCTGATCATTTGTGCCACACCGTTGTGTAGCTGCTGGCGCGGCCCGCGGTGTCAGAGTGTGTGTCTGTGCTGCCTCTATTTCACTTGGCAGGAGAGCGGCACCATGCTGTGACTGTGTTTACTCTTTCGTAACGCTCTGGGCAGCTGGGCCCAGGACACACAACTGGCACCGCCATCAGATGGAGAGAGAGGGACAGAGGAAGAGAAAAGAGGGACAGAGGGCAGAATAGTTATGACTAATCAGCTATTCTCTCTCTCTTTCTCTCTCTCGGTCTCTCCCTTTTTTTATTTTGGTTTTGATCAAAACAGGAAATGTTATTTAATTTCAGGCCAAATTTTGCAACAAAGACCCTGCACTTCAGTGACTCCTCCAGAAGCAGCTCTGGCTGCCACAGGCCTGGGAGCAGCCACTGTTCTGTCACACATCATCACAGTCATAGACTGCTGCCGGCTAGAGCTGTCTTAAGATCAGCTAAAATAAGTTGGAGCCCCCTGCAGCAGAATTTAGGGGTTGTTTTTCCATCCACCCACATAAGACACCCTGCAGAGCAGTTGAATGCATGTGTTTTTTTTTGGCAGTGGATGGCGTGTGTCTTTCAGATCCAGTTCATCCTGTAAAACAATATCTTTTGTTCTTTTAAGAAAAGAATATTTAACCTGTCAGTTCACATGGTTGTTTTCAGGGTATCTCTGCTTAACACTTGCATTTTCTCAATAAAGAGACAAGAACATGACTTCTATCATTACACACCAGCCAGCCACATTATAATGTGATTGCTTTTAATGTTTAGGCACAATGTGTTTATTTATTTATTTTTACTAGAAATCCATGAAGCCATGATGCAAATAAGCGAAGCTAAAAAATAAGTATTAAATCCTATTAAATGATTCAGAATAAATTGTAGTTTTACATTCATAATGCCAGGTCAAACATTTTAATAAACATGGCAGCTTCATCACTCTACAGTCACAACAAAAGCTATGTGGTCCAGCTGTTCAGTATCTTAAACATGTGCCAGTTTAAGAGAGTGAGAGTGTGTTTTCAGATGGTTAATTATCAGACATCAATATCACTGGCGTCTGACAGGTCATGCTAAAAATTCTTCTGTAAAAATGCAATGTATTTATTTTACGTGTTTATTTTGTTAGGGTTACTTTAAAAAGAAATCTTTCTTCCTCCTCGTTTTCTTCTGACTTTATTGCAGTCTCCTTTTATTTCAGGCAAAGCTGGTGATTATCATATCTGGCAGTTGTAGTTGCACCAAAACTTGATTGCATCACATCTGACTTCTCCCCACATTATTATAAAAATCAGTTCAGAAGTTTCTCAGTTGTCCAGCGGGTAATTTACAAACAAAAGGGACCAACCACAAAACCTCCTTGACATTGGCAATAGCACAGACAGACAGCTTGGATGCGACTTGCAGGGGGAAAAGACACAGGAAGATAGGGAATTGAAAGCACCAGAGAAAAAGAAAGAGGGGACAGATGAGGAGGAGGAGGAGGAGAGAGAGAGAGAGAGAGAGAGAGGGTGGCTGATGAGGAGGAAGAGCAGCAGGAGAATACAGAAACTGTGGGTAAAGAGTGAGGGAAGGAGGGAAACAATAGTGGCACAGAGGCAATAGGTGAGATATGGAGATAAATGGGAGGCGGCTACGTGGGTCACAGAGAGCTAGATTAGAAACAGCAGAGGTCTGCAATAGAGGACAGAGAGGGAGATTTAACAGCAGGGGCCCAGGCCGCTGGTGACAGAGAGGGAGAAATGGAGTTTGCCGCCATATGCAGGTCAGAAACAGGAGAAAGTCAACAGAGAGAGACATAAAATAAAACCCTATTGGAAACCATTCTAGACCCTCTATTCATTGATTTTAATTCCCCAAATGTTGAAACAATGATTTGAGTGTTTTCCCAGCAGAACATCAGGCCCTCATTCAACCTCTGAGATAAGAGGCCGTAATTTGTCTTGGAGGAGGAAGCCTTTAATTCTGCGTGATTTTATTTATTTATTTTTCCACTAAGATGTAGCCAGCACCCTCGGGCGAGGCTTCGGCTTCGGCTTCAGCTTCGGCTTCAGCTTGAGCGGTGAGCTGCTAAAATCTGTGCAGCCAGAGCTGGTGGGCTGCTGGCAGTGGAGTGAGCTAGCTAGGTTTGTCCTTGGTGGCTGAGGCTAGGCCGCTAGGCTGGTCTGAACTGTAATTGGATTAGAGATCTCTGCGTTGCATCAGGCGAGGGAAGCCGAGTATGCACACACGCCTCCCAGAACCAAGTTCATCTCAGTACTCGAGGCTCTTCTCTTCCTCTGCCTCGTTTTTCCCCCCCTCCTTAAACTTTCTTCTTTCCTCAGCATCCCTGCTTTTTTCTTTATCTGCCTTTAATCGGCAACCAACCCCCTCCCCCCCCCCTGGCTGTCGTGCAATCGTGCATTATTTTGTGTATAAGCGTGTGTGCACGTATATGGATCAGCCCCTGTGTCATGGATACCATGTCTAAATGGGATTACAGGAGCTGCAGCCGAGCCTGTGCCGACAACACACAGGAGAATAAAGAACAGGAAAAGAGCAGTCAAGTGCAGACAATGATGTGAATCCTTAATAACCAACCATCGTGATAGATGTGAATATGAAGGCACGGGAGAAGAGAGGGAGACGGCTGCTCTTTTTTGTCAACTGTGAATTTCCTGTTTAGCAGCTTTGGACAGGAAGTAGAAGGTGATGTCATAGGCGTGTGTGCCGATTGCCTTGTTTACCTCTCTTCACCTTTTGCTGTGCAACGACTTAATCAGTAAAGAGTTTCCTTCTCTTTTCTGAGAACTGGAACAGAGGTCATGATAAGCCGCACTGCCTTCTTTAAAACTCGGATTGTTAACTGGGTACAGTGTGTCGCTCATTCTCTTCATTTGTCCGTCTCACTTTTGTAGCTTGTTCATGTGATTTCTGCGTCACGGAGGTGTCGTGTTTAAGCTTTGTGATTGAAAGAGTGAGGCTTTCACTTCCTTGTTCATCAAATTACCAGTAAACACTGTACAGTTATCATCATGCTCCTCCTTACAACCAGTAAGTGCCAGGAATAGACATGAGGCAGAGGCCAAGATGAATACATAGCTACATACATGCAGCACATGTGGATGAGGCTTGTGCAAGAAATTAAACGGCGGCAAAGCGGTCAGCAAGATTAAAGGGACTGATAGAACGGGCTTAATAGCTGACAGGCCAGCACCAGCAGCCATATGTTTCATATGTGTCCGCTGACAAGCCCCTCGCCATATGGCTCTGGTCTGTTCATATGGCCTGTACATCTCCTCAGCTTCCTGCCACCATGACATCCAAGTCATGGGGAGGGGGAGGAGGGGGGCTATAGGGGGACAGCATGTGGACAGAGATAGAGGGAGGGGAGGTGGGTGTAGCTCTGATGTAGATGATGATGATGATCTAGAAACCAGGACTGGCGGTGTAATTGATGTTTTTAAAGCAACCACATCCACACCCCAGGCTGAAGAGGTTTCAAAGCTGCAGCTCCTCTCCACCAAGGAAATAAACAGCAGCAGATTTAGTTGTTATCAGTTTGATTATGCACTTTGATCTTTTCTTTTTTAAGGACATGTTTTTTGGGTAATGCTCTCTTAAAGTGGAACTATGCAAGTCCAATTGCTTTTTCCACTGTTTTGCTAACCCTCCTACCGGTCATGTGCATTTGTTTACATGGAACCCGGCAAAAATCAATCAATAGAGTGGTACATAACGTTATTATCATATACTGTATGATGTTACGACATGTATATTTGTGTAGTTTAATCTGCCATAAACAAAAGATAACAGGTTATGGGGCGCGTTTGGGGGACGAGAGCTGGGACGCTGATCTTGCCATGTTGTTTTTCGTGGAAGTATTGTAATTTATTAAACCATTGCAATTACTCCAAAGCTGTTAGATTAAGGTAAAAATGTAGCAGAGTTAAGGTACAAATCCTGCATAGTTCCTCTTTAATGTGGCTGCACGTGTTTTAAAATAGCAGTAGCTTTTGCTCTCTTCGCCTTGCTGCAACATCAACATCCACATCTGCAGATCCAACACAGACGTCCTCGTTCGGTAAACATGAGCATGTGAGTTTGCGAGTGTGCTGACAACAAGCCTGCTCCACGAGGTGCTTCACATCTAAAAAAGGATGTGGAGGAGTTGAGGGGAAGAGTTTGACTTGGAATGAAGGCAGATGGAGAGAACAGAGAGGGAGGTTGGTGCTCCGTTCAGGGTCGCACCGGTTTCCGCTGCTGGGGTTAGGGTCAGCGTATCGGAGCTGCTGACTAGCGCGCCTCCCTGGACTCAGGCAGAAAAAAGCTCAAGGCTGGACAGAAGACATACAACAGAGAATTTGACCCCTATAAGGACTCTGATATCCTCTTGAGGAAGTGTGTGTGTGTGTGTAAACACGGATAAGTTTGACTGAGGGCTTACAGAGGGGCACGTAGGGGAACACGCTCTGTCTGTGTGCTATCTGCTGTTAACACACACACACACACACACATACACACACGTGAGGTGCAGCACAGTCATGGTCTTGTGTTTGCATAGGTGTTTACCATGATCTCACAACACTGGCCTCCAGCCTTAGACCTGCTCAACAACACGGCCTCTATACAGTAAAAGCCCCTTTAATCAGTGGCGGTCTTGAAGCGAGGCGGCTCCTGGTTAATGCTTAAGGCTGTGAAGAAGACGGGGTATGATGTGGAGAGTCCAGGCGTGGGAGCGAGGCCAGCAGTTCACTTTGGCACAGTCTAGTCCAGGAAGCCAGGAGAAGGAAGGACTTCTCATCATCATGGCCAAAATGTTCTGTCAACACAAGTTTCCCTGAAATGTGTAACTTACCACCAGTCATACTCTTGAGAGGCACCTTTTATCTTTCTGTGTTTACATTGTGGAATATGTGACCATAAAAGGTTATTGGTCATCGATTAGACGGCTTACAGGTGTTAAAAGCAGTAGTTATCAGGCTAACAAAGCCAGACAGTAACTAGCCAGTCTTAAATGCAAGTTTGATCATTTGTAGAAGGTGTGAGCGTTGGACCATTGTATTTTTCTGAGTACAACCAAATTATATTGAGTTTAAAAAAACATGCATTCGATGCTTGTTCAGATTCCTAAATTCAACAAACGTGTTTTTCAACTTGTCTCTGCATATTGTCTTGTGTATGTAGCAGAGACATGATGATAAAATACAGACTTTGTTAAAGGACAAGACTAAGAAACTGGACCAAGATGAATGATGGAAACCAGATAATCTAAAATGTGGACTTACTCCAGTTTCATCCTTTAGTTTTATCTACCTGGACCTGTTTTCTGTTTCTTTTCTGGCTTGTACATCTAACAGGTTTCTTTTTTTTTTAAGCAACAGTAGTTGCTTTACTCCAGAGTGGCCTGAGTCATATATGAGGGGGAGTGTGCAGAGGCGAACAGGCTACCACAGATTAGAGGTGAGAGCAGCTTGCCTGTTGATTTATTACCGGCCATTAGCTGGTTAAATGAGGCTAAGTGAGCTGGTCAGCTCAGGGAGGTGAGATGGAAGAGATTAGCCTACATAAAGAGTGATGGAGGGAGGAGATCTGTGAAGCAGAGGGCGACTCCTGACCTCCTGTCTTTTGCTCACAGTTTCTTTTTTATCCATCCGCTGCTCTGCTTGTATCCTCCCTACACGACCTTCATGTGGCCTCTGTGCTGGTTAATGTTGGGATTTTTGAGAAGTGGCCAACGACTGTTAATGCTCTGTGATAATGTCCTCTCCTACAGTAAGTTAGTTCTTGTCATTGTCACTGGGAGGGAGAGTCGCTCGCTTTCTCTGTGTGCTGCAACCCTGAGTTTGGCTTGGTCACTCTGATGTAACTAATATCCCAAATGTCAAAATGAATCTATTTTTAAATGGGCTGTCGTCACGGCCTTCTTTCATTTTTCTTATGTATTTCGATACGTCTGTTGGGGATGGATTAAATACTGAGAGGGGACTTGATTTAAATATATTTTTGAGTCCTGACACTTTGTAGAGAAGAGACTAAGCCTGATGGTCTGAGAAGCTTTGACTGAGGAGAGGTTGCCCGTCTGGCCAGACGATCTGATATGATACGTCCATGGAGCCCATATCAGTGGAGCGCTGCACTGATGCCTGTCTCTCTAAAATGTTCTCCCATCTCCTCACAAGATCTCTGGACCTCGGCCAAAGTGACCATTGCTTACCTCTTGTACCAAGGCCCCCACCTCCCCCCCAGATCTGATTGTTCCACGCTTCCTCCAATAGAGGCACACGCTCCTGGGATCCTTCAATCCAAATGAGTCTTTTGTAACTTTAAGCAAATATTGATGAAGGAAGAAATGATCTTTTTTGTGTGTTTGTTTTAGCATAAAGCTGCAGCCACATACTCTGTATGCACTGGGGCTTCTTCGGCATTTGTAACACAAGATATAGATGGAAATATCGACATGTTTTCCTAGGAAATGATGAGGAAAGAAAAAGGAGCAAAGATCAGGAGTTCAATACAAAATACAAAATACAAAATAATGCCTTTTGGCAATACAGTATATAACATCCAGGGAGACCAGGTAATAGCACATAAATACAACAACCATTTTTCACCTTGAAGTTCATCTTTGACATCACAAAGTAAATGCAAGTTTCCCCTGATAACTCTGCTCTTACAGCAATTTAATGTTGCGCTTCAATAAGGCAACCTCTGACTGACACAGTATAAACAGATCATTCACTCTGCAGTGGAGCCATCATCATCATCATAAGCATCAAGCACTAAAAACACTGGATCCTGCATTTATTTCCCCATGCCCCAGTTAATAACTCAGGCTTTGTGTTAAAGTCTCAAAGCCCAAGCTAAGATAAGTGCAACAACCCCTTTAATCACTAAATACCTCATAACACACTCAGTGTTGAGTTGTTGTGACCTCACTCACTGTACTGAGAGATGGACATAGCAGGGGTCCATCTATAGCTCTGAACGAGGGTGCATGTGTAATTGTGTGTGGACTCGTAGATATCTGCTCGGTGAGGCCGTTTCTGTCCTCAACCTTTGCACGATTGTTTCACGTGTGAGCAAAGAGAGAGAGAGAGAGAGACGTTCCCCACATCCGTTTCCTCTCATAGAGGAACAGTAGGCCAGGGGTTTGGTTCACTCTGGTGAGTTCATGTGTCGCTCAGGGCCAAAGAGAAAGACAGAGAGGGAGGGAGGGAGGGAAGGAGGGAGGGGTGGTGGCGAAAGATAGAGCACACAGATGGGACGTTTCTTCTAATCACTGCCGAGGTGGGACCTGCTGTAGAAGTCAGTGGTTTCACATTGAGGGGATTTTTTACATCTGGCTGCGGTTTTATGGATAGGATAGGATAGAAAACTTTATTGATCCCCAAAGGGAAACTGCTTTGCCACCAGTAAAAACACATACATCCACTTAACAAACAATACAAACATACCTTTGCACAAAAACAGCTGTATCGACATGATTAGGACAGAGTACTCAAAAACAGTGAATTGAATTGATACAGGCAAAGATAGATAAATAAATAAATAAATATACACCTCCAGAAGGTAAAAACAGCAAACAACTACTAGTAAAAAAAAGAAGTTTTCTCTGCTCTGTATGCGTGTTCCACCTGGGTGTGTCCTCCTCATGCACACCTGTATCTGAGCGTCTGTGTTTGCATATGGCCACGTGCTTGGCTGTGGCTCTGTCTGTGTCTGTGGCTGTGTGTATTAGTCCTTTTATCACCTTCCATGTCCCACCCTGTACTGTAACGTCCCTTCATTGTTTTGCCTCCCTCACCCGCAGAGCAGGCCGGGGAGTCTGGAGCGAGGGAAGTCTCCGTCACTCGTTCCGCTGAAGGGAAAGCAAACAGTGAAATGCACAAACACAGGAAGTGCTGCTTTCCTCTCATTGGCTCCAAAAAGGCGTCTGTCACTCTTGCTTGGTTTATCAGTAAGCAGCAACGTGAGCTCCGTCTCTAACCGCACGTGTCTCTCTCTCTCTCTCTCTGTCTCTGTCTCTCTGTCTCTGCGTCTTTCGGTCTGCGTGTCCTGTCTGCAGCTGCACATTGCATGCCTGAGTACTGATGATTAGCCTCTGTGTCCTCTGCAGCATTTGTTAATGTGACAGTGCAGTGAAGTGGCCGCTGGGAAGCTGCTGTGATGTCACGCCATGCTCCGTTAGTTTGCCCATGCAGTCATCAACAGGAATAATAATAATAACACGAACGTGACGCCTCTAAAAGCTGATAAAGTTGATGTGATTACAGGTGGAATTCAAATTTTAATGCTTTTATTGTGTCAAATAAACACACATAGGCCTACTTTCTTTGTGGTGGCTCTGCTCCGTGTAGCTCAGAGCAGCTGACCTTGCGGTTTTACCTGCTATAGTCTTATATTACAGCGAGACCTCCACTGAAGCTGCTTTATTAGAGGTATATCTATCTGCATGGTGTCTCTAGCAGCGTAAAGGTCAGCTGTGGTCAGAGGTGGTTAGAGGTCGCTGGTCTCTCTTCAAAGACTGGATATAACGCACACGTTGAAACATTTGCACACCGCTGCACATACCAGCTGTTACGTAACCGGTAGCAGCTGTGGAGGGCACACTTTGCTGGTGTGTGTGTGTATTCATGTATGCATACTCTGTTTTACAGTATGGGGTGGGTTAGCTACCTGGGTAATGGGCTCTTCTGGTAACTGCACCAGGAGCAGACGGGATGTGCTGCATGTCCTCAACACACACACACACACACACACACACACACACACACACACACACACACACACACACACACACACACACACACACACACACACACACACACACACACACACACACATCATGAGACTGGAGGTTTGAGTATTTCTTTTGTGGATGTCCGTGTTCTGTTTTTGGTGTCTTTTTTTTTGGATTTACACGACAAGAAATTATTTATTTAAAAGATGTTTGTGTGTATACTCTGCATTGTTTCTTTTGGAACTACGTGATTTTGAAATTGTTGAGTTTTTGATAAGAAATCTGACATTTTGTTGTTGGCTTAGTTGCAGACAAAAGCTTGTGTCATTTAGGTAAATAGCATGTTGGATTTGATTTTAAGATGTTATAAAGAAATTCACTTTGTTGCAGCCCGATTCATTCTCAAGGACATTCAGTTTATCAGTAGTAAAAGTGGTAAAACTCACTGAAATCACAAATGCCCTTGGGCTTAAAATCATCATTTGCTTTTAACGCTTTTTCAGTTTCCTGTGTGGTCTGAGCCTGTGCTCCGTCCTGGCTGCCTGCACATCATGTTCACATCCAACCAGCTCACCACTGCCTTCATTTTCCACTCCTCTTTCTAGAAGTCTCTCAGCTTTTTCTTCAGCTCATTAGTAAAGTAAACCGCAGCCACAACTCAGGAACGATCACTTTACTTTGTGTAAAATGCATGCAATTCTCTGAGCACTGCAATTCTGCATACACAGAGTCTGACTGTTGTGTTTCTTCACACCACAAGATGGCAGCACACATCCAGTTCACATAATAACCAGTCCACTGGCTCACCTGTCAGCAGTTTGGTAACTTTGTTTGGTCAATCATATTGATTTCAGCATGTCATATGAGTTTGCTGTTTTTTCTAAAATAGAGTGGTGCAAACTCAGCTCTGTGTGTGTGTGTGACTGTGTTGAGACAGAAAAAAATTAAAAAGGAAACTAGTTTGAGACACTGGTGACATAAGGACTAAAGTAAATTGAAGTAGAAAGTGTGAAAGAAAAGGAGGAAGAATAAGAGAGAGAGACAGAGAGAGAGAGTGCATGGGCATGAAATCAGATCTTGTTGCATAATCATGGCTTGCAGGTTTTCCCAGTGTGCACCGGGCTCTGTGGGCTCGTTCCAGTCCAGTATCACATGACTGTATCAAGCGGCTGCAGCATTAAACCAGTAATGCCAGTCCACCAGCAGCCAGAGGGCACACACAGATCAATAGTTCTGTTCTTCTCTGAGCTGAAACATGTTATTTTGAATCAAATGTGTTTTTTTTTTTTTTTTTTTTAATTCATTTTCAAGTGGTAGTTTTCTTCAAACCCAGGATATATTTGGATGTTCAAATTAGGATTTGTTTGTGGCTGCACAATGCAGTCATTCAGTGGTGGTTTATGGTTTCACCCCATCCTTTGATCTTTCAGTTTGAGGATTTTCTCCCAGTGTGATTCCATCTTCAGCATTTAGTGAGAAGCTTTTAAAATATGTCCTTCAAATATTTTACTCTCTTCATAAAGGAACCATGAGCAGCAAACAACGTTACCTCCCTGCGTTCATTTCATGCCCTCGGTGTCTTTCACATACCACCAATACCAGACGTCACTGAGGCATCAGCGCCGCCCTCCTTCTCCTTCCTTCCTTCCCTCATCTTTTTCATCTTCTTTTTCAATCTTCTGTCCTCGCGTCCTCCCCTCTATCACCGGTGCAAAGCCTTTATTCGCATGCCAGCGATACCAGACCGCATACCAGTCAACAGGACATCAGAGAGCGCCTCCACCGCTGCCTGCAGGTTCTCTGACCTGCCGGCCTGCTGCCTCTCTCTCATCACTGCTCATCAGCCTCGGCACTAAACTCACTTGGCCCTGCAGCCCCCAGAGGAAGTGGAGATGCTGGTTTCTATTCCTGCATTTCTATCTGGTAAACAGCAGGTGGAGTCAAAGCACCACAATCCTCAGCAGTTCCCTATATCAGTGGTTTGCCCTTGCTTGGCAACCAGAGAGCCCTTTAAATAAAGTGGTAGCCCCCCGTGATGGACAATGTCAATGATAATGTCAATGATTTAGAGTAGATTTTTTTTCTTTCTTTTGACAGGATGCAAAAAAAACTTTAATTTTCACACAAGGAAATTTAGATGTGTGAAAGTCTTCTTCGGCCAGAAATAAAATGCACTTGATAAAAGCTAAACACTTTAATTTATTTGTGTAGGTGACCTAAAAGTCGTCAAACCTATAGAAATAGATAGATTTAGGGTTATAAATGTGTTTTTTTTTTTTTAATATAAACTCGGATAAAAGTATACATTTCTATAGGAAAAAAATGCAAAGGCATTGATAATATCATTGGAGATTATTCAAATGTTTTATATTGATAATGAAAACAAAGGTTTTTGCAAATATTTAGACTGAAAAGAGTGAACTTAGCATTTTTTGTTAAAAATGAGTTAAAATGTAATGAAGCATAAATTGATTAAAATAGTTGTCTGTAGGTCACCTAATCGATTAGTTGCCTCATCGTTTCAGCTTTAAAGGGCGTCTACTCTTTTCACAGAACCATAATTTATAGAAAAAATGAGAAAAATTTAATATTTTCTTATCTTACCAGTTAATGGTTTTTCTAAGCTGGATCAGAGCTTCACATTCTCAAAATGCCTGAGCACTGATCACTGCATGGGTAAGACTGCGTTTCATTTCCTCCATCAGGTGGAATTTGAAGTGAAACCCGAAGCTGTCCAGATCCAGATATAGAAAGATAACACAGATTGAGGGGAAGGAGACCAGAAATACCCAGACATAACATTTGCCTTTTATTTTGCAGGACCAAATGTCAACATCCCTGTCATTTTGCTCCAATTACTTCACACTTAACTTGCACTGCACTGAGAGACCAGTGGTTTTGAAGAAACCTCAGCTTGCCATAGTCTCATACAGGCAGGAAGCAGAAGCCTATAGGTTTAGATAGAGTGTAAAAGGTGAGTTATAGTAGTGTCTTCTCACTTTAGACCAGGCTGCACATGACAGATGGACACACAGGCAGACTGAGCGGCTCCTGGCGTCGCCCAGCCTGGCTGTATATATAGGCCCTTTCATACTGTACCGCTTGGCCTGGCTCCAGCTCACATAAACCTATGACTGTGCTCAATGTGTGAGTTTATTTGCTGAAGCATATTTAGGGTGCACCCACACTTGTGCAAGTGAGAAAAACAGTCCAAGATTGGTGTTCCTTGGCAGCAACTGTGTACATTAAATTGCGTAATAGACATGAGAGCAGTTTCATAAGATTCATCCTGGTTTTGTGTATTCACAGTAGAGAGTGTGCGAGTGTGTATTAGAGAGAGAGAGTGAGGCTTGTGTTTTCTGTCAGTATCACCTCTGTCTGCGCCGAGGAACTTGGCATGCACAGCGACATGGTCTTTCGAAAGCTGGCGTCTCCTCTCGTACATGCACTCAAGATGCTAGAGCCACAGCAGAGTGTGTGTGTGTGTGTATGTGTGTGTGTCTGCGTCCATTTGTGTGTTTATGCACACTGCGGTCCAACATTTGACTCTGTGCAGCAGCAGTGTATTCCTGGAAAGCCTGTGTAGGAGTAGAGGGGCCAGGGCTATTCCACAATTGCACCGCAGCCAGTGAGGTCTGTTTTCTGGAAGCTTCCCCCGTCACTGGGAACCAGACCGAATAAAAAAGAGAGATGAGAGATCATCTGCGTTTTATCTGATTCTTAATATCGACATCTTTGTAGGAAAAATCGGCATCTTGCCTTTCTCCTTTGATTAAAAAAAAAAACGGAGGGCGTCGTGCTCCAAGGCCATTAGTATGCACAGACACACGCTTAAAGTTCACATCATTCTTGCACAACATGCACCAGAGGAAGAGGAATGTACTGAGTTAGATGGGCAGAAGAGGAAGGGGGGGGGGGGGGGGGGGGGGGGATTCGGGGAGCTCACTATGCAAAGGAGGTATGCATGGAAAAAGAGGCTTGAATAGAAAAAAGGATTGCGAAAGAAGTAACAAAGCTCAAATTAGCTTAATGAAGGGGACTGCAAAGGGAGCAATAAAATCAGGGGCAGTTGAGGTGTTGGCAATGAATAAGTGCAGGAAGGAGGAATGGATTGAGACTGAAAAGAGAGAGGGGGGGTGGGGGGTGGGGGGTTGTTTTGAAGTGCATCAATAAAGCACAAGCTAATTGTGCCTCTGTGGTCTGCAGTGTCCACCCTCTTCTCTTCCTTGTGCTTTTTTTTCCAACTCTTAGCCTCCTATATTTCTTCTAATACTTCCCTCTGTCGTCTGTTAACCCTCCTCTCGCCTCACTTCATCATTTCTTCCTCCTTTCTTCTTCTTCCTCCTCCTCTCCTCCCTCCAGTGGCTGTTGTGTAACTCTGCAGTGACTGACTGAGCTTCAGCAGCAGCAGCAGCAGCAGCAGCAGCAGTGGTGCAATTGATCAGCAGTTCTGGTGCCAGGCTGCTCTCTTATTGTAATAAACGAGCTCGGAGCCATTGAAACCAACCCTGAGTGCTTTTTGCGGGAGTAGAGGAATCACACACACTCTCATACTTCACACAGACACTGCAGCACACTCCCATGATGTAATGCTGAATAATCCTCAACGCTCTTAAACTTCCCGCTCGCCTGGATTCGTCATTTGTACTTCTCTCTCTGCTTTAGTCCCTCAGGACCAATACACACAAAAGTTAATGAGGCATTTTATTTTCATTTTATTGTTGAAGTTTTTTTTATTATTATTATCGGGTTTAGAGTTCAGGATTCTTTGAACTGGATATTTGTTCTTAAATGAGTTGGACTTGTCCCGGTGAAGTTTTTTCTTTATCATGGAGATAATACATATATCATGTTGAAGCTTTGATTTAAAAGTTTTCTCTTTTTCATTTTTCATTTTCAAGATGGCTTTACGAAATGGCTATAAAATGTCTAAGGAAAAGAAAACTTGGGGTGTCTTGCTATGAAGTGGTACGTGTAAACCATAACTAATATCCTTGATTGAAATCCAGTATGGGACCCTTGCTGCACGTCAGCTTCCTTGACTGGCTGTAAGAGAAGCACATCTGGTCTTCCCATTTTTTAAGTCTTTGTGGTCTGGGCCTCTCTTCAACATACATACACATGCACACACACCCCTCCTCCTTCCTTTCTCTCCGTCCATCTGTCTTTTCTCCTCTCCAACTTTTTCTTTTCTTTTTTTCCCCCAAGTAGCATAAATCCAATCTTTACACAACAACAGCTTTGACTCACCTTTAGCTGTGGTTGGTGTACACACACACAGAGAGAGAGAGACACACACATATGCAGTGACCTGAAGACCATCCAGCAGGGACAGTGAAGCCTTTCCTGCCCCGGGGCCATGCATACACACTTGAGGTTATAGCTGGAGGCAGTGCAGGCGATAAAGATCACACTCTATCATTGTAAAGTCATTCCATTGTCACCTCTGTGTCTGCTCAGTGTCACTCTGAGCTATCCAGCCTGTCATTTCCTCAGCATTTTAACATTCCTGCGACTCATTTTCATTGCCACTTCTTCTGACTCTTGTTTGTTTGTCAGAGAGGATGCTGAAAAATGCTGCACGGCATTGAAATTACTCACCACATCCAGCCAGCTGGAGTTCGTTGGTGCAGCGGTGCCAAATTAAGCAGACGGACCCCACCTTTATCATTATCATCATCAACATTATTATCCAGCTGTAATTAAAGTGTAATTTATTTTCATTATTAAACTGCAGACTCTTAATCTTCCCAGAGTTCAACCCGGTGACACATGCTAATAATTTATCAAAATAAAAGCCCCTGCTGCTTCTGCCACTGGAGTTCAAACCTGTTCACCAGCTTCCCCTGTAATGAAATGTAAAGTGAGTGTGAGTGTCCATGTCCATGAGAAAGCCACACTTACAGCACACTTGGAAAGGCTACTTGGATTTAACTGGCATTAATGGATCCTTGGCCCTATTCTTAGCCTTAAATCTGTCTCACCCTTCAGGCGTTGACAGGAGCTGCGTTGGGTTGCCTGAGTCTGGTTTGTGTTGAGCCTATGGAGGAATATAAATGTGTATATGTGGATATATATACACGTAGGTCCTCATATAGGAAAAGCTGAAACATGAGAGCCTCCACAGGACCGTGAATGGGGCTGAAGGAGGCAGCAGGCTCGCATCGATAGTCATTTTTCATAAAGGGACCGTCGACTTGTGAACATTTTTGAATGTTTTTTTTATGTGTGTGTGTGTTTTAAACGTTGGTTTATCTCGGTTTAATGGAGCCAGTTGAAGGAGTGTAAAATAAGGAGACATTGAAAGAAAGGGTTCAAGTTTCATCTGCTCCTTTTTCTTTTGTCGGTAGTAAAGAGAAAAAAAAGGAAAGAAAAAAATACGTGGTGGTTTGCGTCAGCGCGCGCGCGGCTGTGGACAGACACAAAGCCGACTCAGCTTTAACCAGACTCCATGCTCATATCACTACAGTTTTTTCT